>NW_016690203.1:6864362-7130110 GCF_001604755.1 Lepidothrix coronata | reverse complement strand
GAGTACAAACATGATGCCCTTCAGCTCCTCAGGGCACAAAATGCAGCCCTGAACCTCCTCCCCTGGAGCATCCCCAGCCCCTGCCCGGTGCCACTGGCACTGCTCCATTTGCACCCAGCCTGTGGAATGCTCAGCTTCCAAAGGCAGACAGATGGGCGAGTGGGAACCATCATGGTAAGCCCTCAAACAGGAGCCACCACGAGAGAGGGGAAAAAGATTTAAAAACTCAAGTTGCAGAAGGCAGCCACCTTCAGTGGGGGCCACTCCTCGCATGGGCTACCAGGGCTGCCGGGCTTGGACCAACCTGGAGATCAGCTGATAAATTGTGGGGGGTGGGAGGGTGGGAGGACCCCACTGCTGTTGCAAAGCATCAGTGTAGCCTTGACCTGGCCACTGGTCCAGGACTGTTTGCCATCACTCCCAGCAAGCTGCTGCCTCCACCCCTCTGTGGCACAGACTGTGTGGGACCTGCTCACCATGCCTTATGCTCCATGGGGTAACCACTGTGGCCAAGCCTTGGTTGGGAAATGTCCAAAAGAGAAGGACTTGGAGCTGTTGGGGGATGAGAAGCTCTATGTGACCTGGCAACACAAGCTGGCAGCCCAGAAAACCAACGCTCTCCCGTGCTCATCCCCACAGCATGGGCAGCAGATGAGGGGGGAATTCTGCCCCTCTGCTTGGCTCTGGTGAGACCCTGCCTGCAGTGCTGCCTCCAGCTTTGGGGTCCCCCGCATAGGAAGGATGTGGAGCTGCTGGAGCAAGTCCAGAGGATAAGATATTGGGAAGAAATTGTTGCCTGTAAGGGAGGTGAGGCCCTGTCACAGATTACCCAGAGAAGCTGTGGCTGCCCCATCCCTGGAAGTGTTCGAGGCCAGGTTGAACAAGGCTTGGAGCAACCTGGTCTAGTGGAAGGGGGGCAGGGGGTGGAACGAGATGAGCTTTAAGGTCTCTTCCAACCCAAATGAGCCTGTAATTCTGTGATTCTGCAGGCAGCAAACCCAGTTGAGGTTTAGCTCAGCCCAAGCTGGTGGCAGCTTTGCTGGTCTGTGTTGGAGGTTTCCAGCTGGGACAGCAGCAGTGCCTGGGGCAGATCAGGCACAGCAGAAAACCCCCCCCCATCTCCTTCTGCTGGGGGTTTATCAGCCAGGGAGGCGTCTTTTAGCACCTCAGAGGGTTAAGCCCAGCATGAAGCTTATCAGCTAATGGAGACTGGGAACACTTTGGAGCACCTTGCAATTTCAAATTAACCTGATCTCTCCTTTTTCTTCCCAAGCAGAGAACTGCAGCTCCACTCTCCCCGTTCTGGTGCAGGCGGTGGCTGCCGCAGCCGGCGGGTAGAGCTTCAGCAGCTCCCCAAGGAAGTGCATCTCCTCCATGTGTAGGAGTAACTGCTGACTGGGAGCAGCCCAATTTCCAGGAACTCCCAAAAGTTACAAGCCTTCACGTCTTGCTGAATCAGTGCGAGATCCAGAGCAGCTCCACGCTCTGCAGCCTGGAGAAAGCAAAGACCTGGGTTTCTGCAGCCAGAACTTCGGTGCTGAGCATGAGCATCTTCATCCCCTCGTCCTCGAGACACTGTCTATGATTCCTGCGTGCACACCTGGCCCTAATGAAAGGGCTCAGCGCCTCCTCCTTGCTCAGCCAGTTAAACCTGCACGAACTGAGCCCAGTGCACACAAAAAGCCTCTCCTGGGTGAGGTCCTTATCACCCGTGAGTCAAGGCAGCCTTGCTGCCGTGGGCCCGACCCAGCCTTGGCTGGGATGGGAGGTGCCCGGGGCTCTGCACCGCATATCCGGCTGTGTGCCACCCTGCTCTGCCTGCAAAGGGAGGCTGGAGCCCTCCTGACCACGGCCCTGGGGAGCGTGACCCTCCGTGAGGCTGCGGCCAGGCTGCCCTCGCTGCTCACTTGATCCCGTCTCCTCCCCGCTTAATCCGCGCTCCCCTCCCGGTATCCTCTGCTCCACTTTAATGCCAAACGTTGGCCGGCAGCCACTCATCTCCGAGGACGCCTTTTTTCCTGGTTATGCAACGCACGGCTGAGCTGTTTGCCTTTCGCTGTGAGGAGTTCGGGGAGGCTGGGCTGGGTACCCTGTTCTGGGGAGTGGGCAGGTCCTGGGCTGCCCCAAAAGGGGACTGAGAGGCAGCACAGTGGTTCCCCTCCCTGCTCTGTCCCTGAGGCTTCCATTTGTTCCTAATCCATTCCCCTTCTCCTCTTTCCAGGTGTCCCCCAGGGTTCAGCCCTGCTCCCTTTCCATGTGGACTCTATGCTGCAAGAAGAGCTTTCTGCAAGCTCA
The DNA here is from genome assembly GCF_001604755.1 of Lepidothrix coronata. Lineage (NCBI taxonomy): Eukaryota > Metazoa > Chordata > Aves > Passeriformes > Pipridae > Lepidothrix > Lepidothrix coronata. Next base: position 7,127,815 of record NW_016690203.1, on the reverse strand, counting down.
CAGAATGCCTGGTGCAGCATCCCAGAGAACCCTGCCACAGCATTCCGGCTAACCCTACCATGGCATCCCAAATAACCATGCCATGGCATCCCAGCTAACCCTAAAACAGCATCCCAAGAAACCCTGCCATGGCATCACAACTAACCCTGGTGCAGCATCCTGGCTAACCCTGGCACAGTATCTCAGCTAACCCTGCTATGGCATCCCAACTAATCCTGCCATGGCATCCTGGCTAACCCTGGCACAACATCCCAGAAAATCCTGCTGTAACATCCTGGCTACCTCTGCCGGCTCCCAGTCGGGATCCGCACTGACTCCCAGTGTGGTGGTGGCAGCCCTGTTTCACGCACCACGGTGCCCTGGCACTGCTGACACCAAGTCCTGTTTTGCTTTGCACACAGGTCAGAGCAGCACAAGCACTGTCCAAGGACCGGGGGGTACAGCCCCAAATCTCAGCCAGGCCCCCAGGGCCAAGCCTCCCCAGCCCAAGGCATCTCCTCTCCTACAAGCAGAGGCTCCAATAGCCCCTTCCAGACCATGGGTTTATCTACTCCACCGCAGCCTTGCTTCCATGCTGGGAGCTCTGGAGATAGGTGAGTACTCGGGAGAGCAGGGATTTAAGGCTCCAGCTGCCGTGCCTGGGAATGCTGTTCCTGGGCTGACGTACGTGGCAGCTTCTGCACTGTGGGCTGGGAGTCAACTGTGCCACCAGCTTATTTTGGGGTAGATCTGGGGTGCCCACTGTCCAGAATGGAGGAGATGCCTCCAACTCAAAGTTTGGGGTGCCCAAACATGTGCCTTCTTCGCTGCAGCCTGGGACCCCCAGCTGAGGCTGCCATGCCCTTCCAAAACCCACCATAGCATAAGAAGCTGCCAAAGAGCCTCTTCCAGAGAACGAAACATCCCCAAACCAGGCAGCTTTGAAAGGCATCCCAGCCACCTGCCACCAGACCCTTGCTCCCGACACCCAGCAGCCTCCCTTTGCCCAGCTGGAGCCCACCAAGGCATCAGGGGGAAGGTTGGGGCACTGAGGACATTTCGTTCCCTGCTCTCCCCTTAAATTATCCTGCCACATATAGTAGATCTTGGTGCTATTTTTAGGCCTTGCTTGTTTAATTATTGAGAAAGATTTTGAAGGATCTCTTGAAGGCAAGGAGATGAGCACCCAGGGTCCTCACTAGATTTCCCTTCCCAGAGCACAGGGCAGAGAGCAGGGCCATGACAGCTGCCATCTCCCCGTCACCACACGAGTCCTCCAACATCAGCTCCAGCCTGCATTGCATTGCCTGCAGGGATGGCCACAGGGATGGAGGGAGCGGGGCTGGGCTTTGGAGCTGGTGGATGAGCTGTAACCACCTCTTGCACACGGGGTGAGCGGCTCAGGGGCCAAAATGAGGGACAAACCCCATCCCCAGAACAACACTAGGCTGGCAAAAGGGACCGTGTTGGAGCTGGGGAATGCTGGGTCTCAGCCAGCAAAAAACAGTGCAATCCAAGTGCTGGCTTCCGCCAGAAATGGATGTGGCCCAGAATTCACTACTTTTAGTTTTAGCTAAAACGGCCACTTTTCTTGCTGAAAAGTGACCTTATTCTCATCTCACCAAGCAGAGTTGCAATGGCAGGAGATTTTTTTTTTAAAAACGGTTCCTTTCATGTTTCCACTTACAAAAAGGCAGAGAATGGCCTTTATTTGAGATTAAAGGGGTTTGGTCAACTTGAAGTCCACTGAGATTTCAGCAAAATGGTACATAATAAAGTACAAGCCAAATCCTCAACTGGCATCCACTGCCCAGGCTTCAGCACCTTCATCTTTCCAACACCTTTTTGCACCTGTCAGCAACCTGGCCCAGGACTTCAAGGGAAACATTGATTTGCCCCAGGTGCTGGGCTCAGCCAGCTAGAATTGACTTCCACCAGATATCCAGGGTATCTGTGATGTGCCCAGGTTTCCTAAGGAATATAGGTGTGTAGTTATGTATTTGATCTGTTCATCCTCCTCCTCTCAACCACATTAGGTACAAAGTAAAGATATCAATTTAATGGTGCAGATTCTGAGGTGCTACAGGTTGCATGAAAGTAATTATCCTCTGTGTGAGATCCCATGCTGACCTCAGGGAAGGATGGTGGGATCACCTTGACTCCATCCCAGACATCAGCCACACTGCAGTTGGAATGCCCCAAGGGAAGCATCTTTGATCTGAATCCCCCACAGCCACCTCTGCATCAGCCCCCCTGCCTGTGTCTGGCCCCATGTCATCCCCGGGGAGGTACTGAGAGATGCCACACTGCCAGGATGCTCCAGGGACTGGCCTGAAGGAGTTGCCACGCTCAAGGATGGGATGAAGCCAGGCCTGGGGTGGGGACCTCATGGCAGAGCAGGGCTGCTCCAGCAGCACAGGTGGGGGGGCGAGTTGTCAGCCCCTGCTCCTTAACACCCTGACAAGCTTATAACTATTTCATTTGTTACACTGTGAACCTTTTTAAATTAATGAACATAAGGTTGTCACGGTTGCTGTGGTGACGACACGTTGCTGGGGCAACGGCAGCGATGCAGAGCCTGCGGAGTGTAATCAGGGGTCAGGCTGACGATGGAGCCGGGATGCGTGGGGGCTGCGGGAAGAGGTGGCCAGCCCCAGTGCTCCCACCACCCCACGGCCCCCACGCCACTCCCCGACCCCCAAACCAGCACCAATAGTTGAGAAAACCACCACTGCAGTGCTCCCCTGCCATGGCCACCCTGGCCCAGGGACCGACGCTGCCTCAACACCTCGATGTCTGCACAGCCCAAGGACGCGTGTGCTCCATGCAGGCCTGACCCACTAACGGGAAGATAGACAACCTACACACCCCATCCCATGGTCTTATCACCTCTCCTCTCCAGTCTTCCTGTCCCCTCTGGGTCTGTCCAGCTCCCCAGTCCCTTACACCACTGCAGGGTCCATCCAGACCAAGGGTGGCTGAGGCAGAACAGACATGGTGGGGCAAAACCACACCTCTGGGTCATCTCCCAAAGGGACACAAGGATGCTGAGATGGTTTTCAGGTGGTTTAGGAACAGCTGCCTCGTTTTTCCCACCAGGCAGGGGCTGAGGCCAGAGACACTGCCATAGCCCTGCCCCGGGATCTCCCCACCCTGGCAGTTCCAAGCCTGTGTGTAATCCAGAGGTTTTGCAGCCACAAAACTCTTTAAATGTATTTATTTCCCCTACCCCAGCAACAAGTTAGAAAAGGGAGGAAAGGGAGGGGGCAACAGAACAGCTCTGCAGAGAAACTCCCTGAAATTTGAGCAGGAAAATGTCTTTGCAAGGTCTCTGGGCACAGGGGCCTCGAGCTCCTCTTCCTAAATCCAAGTAAAAGGCCAGATAGTACAAGGGGGAATGTCTTTAAACTAACAGAGGTTGATTTAGATTTGATAAATGGAAGAATTCTTTTACAATGAAGTTGGTGAGGCCCTGGCACAGATGGTCCAGAGAAGCTGTGGCTGCCCCATCCCTGGAAGTGTCCAAGGCCAGGTTGGACAGGTTTTGGAGCAACCTGGTCTAGTGGACGGTGTCCCTGCCCATGGCAGAGGCTTGGAATGAGAAGAGCTTTAAGGGCCTTCCTGCCAGCACCAAACCATTCCATGATTCCATGATTCTATGACCTCCAGCCCCTCTCTCTCCCCAGGAAGCAGGTCAGCAGCCCCAAACACACAGTGCTGCAGAGATGCCACGTGCATGTGGCATCCACATCCAGGGAGCTCATATAGTGGGGACCCAGTGGGGAGAGTGGTGGGTCAGAGATCAGCCCTGGGAAGGCACAGCCCTGCTAGGTGAGAAAGGAGGCTCTGTACCCCCTCGGAATGAGGCAGAGCGATGGGTGAAGCCTGAGGGGCTGGGATGAAGGGAGTGGGGCACAGGATGGGAACTGTTCCCTCCCCAGTGCAGGGCGCGGTGGCCGCTCTCTGCTCAGGGCTGACACGTCCCCGAGACCAAAACCTGAGGGTGTGAGCAGGAGAAAAAATGGGGTGGGGAAGGCAAGTTTCAGGGCTGGGGATTTCTCTGCCTCCTGGAAAGGGAGGTTTGGGCTCATCCCAGAGCCATCAGCATGGAGGAGGGTAGCTCTGTCCCTCACTGACACTCCTGAGGTCCCTGCAGCATCCTGGGGCTGCAGGTGGGCTTTTCACTGGCCTTTTCAAGGTACATCTGGCCCAGACATCCACTGACAGGAAAACAGGGAGCTGGTATGGACCACAAACACCAAAGCCTTTTCCAGCCTTGACAGATGCACAATATAATGCAAAATATATATATTTTAATACATATACTACTACTTATTCAATACAAAACTCCTACTATAGTGGTTTTTAATATTCTATATAGTGTATTTTAATATACTATGAATATTTTTATATTCCCAAGATTTTATTTATATATATATATACATACATACACACCCCCCTCTCCCAAAACATCCCCAAATCCAGCTCAAACCCATTTTCTTTCAAAGGCAACTTGGTGCTGGGCTGCTGGCAGGAGCAATGACCTGTGGGGTGAGCACAGACATTCCACCCTGTGGGGCTTGTGTTGCTGAGGATGCTGCATCCCCCAACCCAGCTCTTTGTGCTGAGCTTTCATCAGCACACGTGAACGGTGCTGCACCACAGCTCTTCCAGCTCTGCCGCCTGTCAGGGAAATGTCTAAATATTTCTATTTTCCCCAAACACATATTTCATCAGAATTCGAAAGGGGGGAAAAAAAAACCCATGAAAATATTGAAATCCACATTAGGGCTCAAACAAAAGCAGTGTTTAAGCATTAGGAGGAGGACACACCCGTAGGGCCTCAAGGGATGCTCCACATGCCTCTGGGGCTTTGCTGGGCTGTAGCATCCATAAAGCCCCGTTTCCATCCTGTCAGAGGGAGGTGAACCACATGGAGTCCCAGGGGGACAATTTACTGTGCTATCTCCTGAGGATATCCACATCAGCCAAGGAACAGGGACCGGAGTGGAGCCTGCCTCTGCTTGTGTCCCAGATAACGCTGTCACCCCAGAGAAACCAGGCTTGTCCCAGCAAGCTCAGCAGAGGCCAAGGGGTGAAGGAGATATGTCAGAGCTGCCCTCCTGCTGGGAAAAGCAGGACTGTGATGCCCAGGAGGGACGAGTGTCCATGAGACCTTCCCTGGCTGGCCCCAGCACTGCTCTCTGTCACTCGCCAGCAGCCACTGGGAGCTGTGGCCAAATCTCACATGTGCAAACTGGGAGGAAAAAACAGTAAATTAAAAATGAGAAAAGATAATTTTTTTAAAAAATTAAAATCTAAAAACTCTCCATGACCTGCATAGGTGCTTGGGTTAACTCAGGGTTTGTTTCCCCATTGCCCTTGGTCGCTGCTCACAAGGTCCCTCACTCCCACTCCAAGCAGCCCACCACCAATGCTGCTGCCTCTCCAAGGGGGCTGCCAAGCCCCTGCCTGAGTTCCTGCCCTGAGCTTGGCAAGACACCACTTCCCTTTCCAAAAGGGTCATTTCCAGAGGCCAAACTATGACCCGGCAGCCAAACCACAGCTTCCCCTTCCCGCAGCACCAGAGTCAGCATCATGTGCCTGGTGATGCTGCTCCCTCCCTCCACTGCCTTTTGTGTGTGCAAGGACTGAAGGAAAGAAAAAGGCAAGAAAGGAAGAAGGAGCCTGACCTCACCAAACCCTGCGACTTCAAGCCAGGGCCAGCCTCAGAGAGGAAAGGACCAGCAAAATCTGCTCCAGCAGCCGTCAAGGCTAATTAAAGAGCAAATGCAGCCGTTCCCAAAGGATTCGGCACTCTCCAGCTGCAGCTGGACCTGCGGCACGACCTTGGGCTGCAGCCAGCGGTTGTCACCTCTCTTATGGTGGCTCAGCACCCCAAAATCCAGGGTAAAGCTCACTGCTGGGGACACCCCAGTTTGCCCCACTGCCTGCCCATTCCCACTGGCTCAGCCAGGGATCGCCAGGTGCCATGAGGCACATCCTGGAGTGCATCCCGGGATCTGCCATCCCCGTGCTCATCCCCAAACACGCTCCCACCCTGCAGGTTCCTCTGTCCTAAAGTCAAAGGCAGTCATGCAGAAAGACCCTGATGGCTCTCAACACCACTGGGCACAAGAGACTAATCCCGTTTTACAGATTAAGGAAGCATCCTGCCACGTGATGGGTTGGAAATAGTGCCTGGCTCCCTTCCCCACTCCGACCCACAGCCATCCTGACTGCCAGCACTCCTGTTTTACCGTGTTAGCCCTAATCCCAGGATTTCAGTCCTCCCATTCCCCAGGTGCAGGGCTCAGTTTCTCCTGCCACCTCAGTCCCCACTCCCTCTACCCCAGCACCAGGCACACACTGCACACCCACCTCTGCTCCCTAATCCCTCTAATCCTCATTTCTGCCTCTGCCTCGGAAAGCCCTTATCGAGGTCCCTTGTCTAACTCAGGGGGCAGAGATAACTCGCTATCTCCCACCCCAATCTCTTCCATAGTTTATTTTCTTCCTGCCCAGAGTTGATTTCCCTCACCTAATTGCCCAGAAAGCTCTTTTCCCTTCCTCTAATCAGTCTGGAGCAGACTTTCTCTAGATAATTGTGCCGAGACCTGATCACCCTTCTCATCTCCATCTCTCCAACACTCCCATTTCTTCACTAAACTCATCTGCCGGAACCGCATTCCTTGGTCTAATTATTTCAAGGCTCCGTTGAGTTACTTAATTGCTTGTTCGTCTGGCACCCATATCTGGAAGCTCCCAGAGCATCTGGGATGGGGCGCAGGGCTGAGTTATCCTGGTGTAACTGCCTTCCCAGTGGATAAACTTGCTCCAGGTGTGCGACAGTGTGAGCCCAGAGCAAAACCTGCTCGAAAAAAAGAAATTCTCTGCAATTCACTGGCACAGGTTGCCCAGAGAAGCTGTGGCTGCCCCATCCCTGGAAGTGTTCAAGGCCAGGTTGGACAGGGCTTGGAGCAACCTGGTCTCACTGAAGGTGTCCCTGCTCCATGGCAAAGGGGTTGGAACCTGATAAGCTCTAAGGTCCCTTACAGCCCAAACCATTCCATGAATTGATGACTCTATGAAATATAGAACTTTTTGCTTCTCTTGGTTGGAGGAGCAGCCATCTGGAAATGCTCTGCTGCAGCCCACAATGAGCTGTGTGGGGCTCACACCAGCCACAGCCAACAATAAATGAACCTGTAGGCCAGGTGTAAATTCACCTGTGCCAAGGCCAAATTGAAGTAGCCCACCAATCTCAGCCCAGTGCCCCAGGTGCCCGCAGCCCTTGGAGGCTCCCGCTGGGACCATTTTCCCTCCTTCCATCCCTTCCCTTCTGCTCCACCAGTCCCACGCTTGGAGCTGTAGGGGTTGGTTTGACTGGCCCCTATTTCCATTATCACCCAGCCTCCTCCTCTTTCCCAGGCTAATTGATCCACTGTTTTGTTTTCTTATCAAATTGCTCTCAGCCTCTGATGCTCCTTTAATCAATGCTCGGCCCTATCAGTTCCATGGGCCGCCAGGAGACCTCTGCTTGCAGCCACCACTGTGTCTAATCACTCAGGGACTTTACCTAATTGGTGTAAAACCTGATTTCTTTCTCTAATCGCTCCGAGGCCCTGATTCACTTATCTAATCACTCCAAAGCCCAGGCCTTGCACACCTCTCTCCAGAGCTCTGGCATATCCTTCTCCTCCATAGGTTTCCCCCCTCCCCTCCGCAGGTGGCCTGGCTCTCTTGACTCCCTAATCCCTCAGCTGCTTGATCTCTTTAACTAATCCAGCCAAGATTCGGCACCCTGGCTGGCTGCTCCCCTAACCCAGTGCCAGGAGGAGTAACCCCCCCCACGGAGCCACTTTCCCCATCTTCCACCCCCCCACCAAAGCGCAGACCTGCCACGGAGGGGCTTTGCCTGCTGCTCCCCTCCGAAGGTCCCTTGGGAAAGGCGATGCATGTCCCCAGCACCTGGTCCCCTTGGGGTGTGGTGGCTGCCCCAGTGACAAAGGCACAGTCCCCCAAGTGTCAACCCCCATCAGAGGAATCTCCCCTCTCTCCCAGGACGGGGTGCACCGGCTCAACCAGTTCCCCCTCTGCTGCACCCACTGGGCTGGGCACGGGGAGGGAACAGCGATGGGACAAGGGGAATGTTAGCCCACAGTTTGGCTCCTCACAACCAGGGGGATGTGGACGCTGCTCCTGTGGTGTCCCGTGCTCCAAAGGGCCCCGGTGCCTCGGATGGAGCAGCTCATCCAAGCCCTTTCTTTCCTCCCGGTGAGTCACGTCCGCTGATTCAAGCAAAAGAAGTTGATGGGGGGAAAACATTCACAAGCGCCAGCCTGGAAGGATCCCAAGGCTGAGGACAGGATGGCAGGAGCAGAGGGGAGTTTCATCTGTTTTTCCCTGAAGTTTCACAGGAAAGTGAGTCCTGTCACAGCATGGCTCACAGATGCTGCTCATCAAGTCCCAGAGCACACTGCCAGCAGGTCAGGAGTGCCCAAACCCTGCTCCCTGCTCCAGCAGGCCCTGATGCTCTCCCCTCAGAGACAGGGCACACCCCAGACCCTCTCTGACCTTGTGCCCGTTACTCTAGTCCCTTCCAGACAGCAATTTCAGCCCCAGAGCTCATTCTTTCCCCTGGAGCATCCATGGTGAGCAAAAGCTTCCCCTTCCGTAGCTGACAGGGCCACGGCCCCCAGCCCACGCTGGCTCAGCAGCACAAGGTCACTCCTGCCTCGGCAGCAGCCACACAGGGTGACTCAGGCTGGCTCCAGCTTCTGCTTAGCCCTGCATGGGGAAATTTTTGGGGTGGAACGTGCTGCCCTTTCATCCTGGGATGTGGATTCAAGTCCAGCTCCAACCTCTTATTGCTTCCGTTTTCCTTTCCTCCCAAGACCTGGGCTTGGGCTGAAGCTGCACCCAGAGATCCTGTGATGGAAACCATGTGCCAAGGAGGGGATGGAGATACCAGAGCTGTAAGCAAAGAAATGGGAATTGGGTCTCGCCTGGTGGGCACAGCAAGGATGTCACAGAGCTGGGGCCTCCTTTTGGAAGAGGGAACAGGGCAGCAAATCTCTGCCCTTTGGGATTTTTCAGACCCTCATCAGAGCAAAGTGGTGTTTCCCCCCACCCCAGACAGCTCCAGGTGTCACCAAAGCCCCCCTTGCTCCAAGGGTGGGAGGATGCAGTGGGAAGCAGGCGGATACTCAGCCTCTTCCTGGGTCCCTGCCCTCCACGAAGAGCTGGGAGCACGTTCCCAGAACCCAGCAGTGGGAATTTGGTGTGTTTATTTGCAATCCAGCGCTGACCCCAGGACTGGGAGGAGAATGAGTCAGCTTCCAGCTCAGGGCAGGATTCCTCATCAGGCCTCTCCTTTCAGTTCAAAAAGCGCCATTTGGAGATGCAGCAATTAAATAATTTCATTAAATTGGCACTTCTGACCAGCAGCAGGCTGAAACCTTTCCTCACTGGCACTTCTCGTGCAAAGTGGGACAGGAAGCATCAGAGCCCCCAAACCACTGCTTTACAGAAATATCTAAATATCCAAGCCCTGGGATCTGCAGGCTCTGGGTGGATGGTGTCCACAGCCCCGAGGAGCTCAGTTCTCCTGCTGCAGCCCCCAAAGAGTTAACACGCATCTCTGGAGCTACACAGAATGTTCCTGGCTCCCAGGGGCAAAGCCTTCACCCACCCCCTGACTGCTCTGCCCTGGGGATGCCGCGGGGCACACCGACTCCTGCTCTGACGGATGTCAGCTTGCACAGTTCCCGGGGCTGCAGGAGGGAGAGAGTAGCTCTGGGAGCATCCCCATCCTCCCCGAGCTGCTCTTGGCCCCGTCCCCTCCTCGGCCAGGCTCCTCTGCCCTGGTCCCCCTAGTCCCACGCTGCCCCTCAGGATCCTGGCTCCATCCCCCACTGCCACACAGGCAGCAGCCCTCTCTGCCCCACAATGCAGGAGACAGAAAGCAGCATGACCCTGCCCGTGTTAGGCCACGGTTTGGTGCTCCAGTACCAGAGGAATGGCTCCTTCCTTGGATAGACAGAGGTGCCCTCACACTCGGCATTTCCTGACGCCCCTCTGGCAAGCGCTACATGGCAGCAGCTGCCCCTCCACAACACGGCTGTTTCGCTCCCTTTCCTCTGGACAAGAAGGGAGGGGATGAGCCCAGACACTCCTAGGCTCCTGGGGAACAGTGGGGCTGGCTGCTGTCCCCATGGCAGAGATAACCCATCGGACCCTCCAGTCACTCTTCCTTTGCTCGTCTCTGAGCCAGGTCCCTCTCGGAAGGTCCATGCGGTGCGAAGCAAGTGCCCACCACAGGCTCGCTCAGGAGGGCAGCAGCTGAGCTGGGCACAAACGTGACCCCATCAATCCCCTGCCTGAAGCCCTCCAGCCCCACCGGGGGCTGCCACCGGGCCGGCAGCTTGGCCCTGTGGGAGCGGAGCCCCGGCTTCTCGCACGCCGCGCTGGTACCCGCCATGCTACAGCCTGGCATATCTTCCCGCGGTTGCCAAAGCAACCGCAGAAACACAACAAACAGCAACAACACACAGCAGACAGTCGGCAAACATTCTCTTCTTATTTTCTCCCCAGTTCGGTTTGTGCTTTTTCCCCCTCTCCCACGAGGAAGCTGCTGCCATCGTAAGGGAACAACAATATTACTCCTCAGCGCACGAAGCCCGCGCCACCCCAGCAGGAGCCGCGGTGCAGAGCCCCCGGCGCTGCCGGGAAGGCGGCTGCTCCCGGGGAGGGGCCCCGGCTCCGACACAGGCAGGTTCGAGCCGCTCACCTGCCTCCTCGGTGCTGCCGCCAAGGTCGTCGTGCTGAGTGACCGGGGCTGTGCCGAAGCCAGGTTGGCCAAGTAAGTGAATTCCTCCCTCCTCCTGGGCAGCGCGGCGCTTCCAGGGACTGCTGAGATGTCCTGACCCGGTACGGCCCAGCCTCTATCCAAGGTGTGTTTTGCGGGTGTCCGGGACTCAGCACCCGTTTGCACAGGGCAGGGAGCACCTGAGCATCCTCGGGGCTTGGAGCAGAGGCAGGCAGAGGATGTGGGCTCAGGCAGAAGTGCCTGTAGAGGGGACCCAGGGGCAGGGACACCCTGGGGCTCCCCGAGGCAGCGCCGAGCCCCGCAGCCGTGGCACTGAGGGGGATTAGCGGGTGCAGTGCGGGACGCGGGCTTTCAAAACGGGATTAGCATCGCTGTGGCACGTGACAGCGGGGACAGCGGCTCTGGGGGAGCTCTGCCTTCGAGCCGGCCTGCCCAGCACCAGCTCCAGCACCCAGCACGATCGTCCAGCACAGTACCCAACACTCAGCACCACCTCCCAGCACCCAACACTCAGCACCCAGAACCAGCACCCAATACCCACCACTCAGAACCAGCATCCATCACCCAGCACCAACTCCCAGCACCAGCTCCCAGCACCTGCTGCACCAGGCCATGCAGTCCCAAGCTGGCAGGATCAGGACTTGTGGCAGCAGCTTTCTGAGCCCAGTTTAACAACTTTTCATCCCTGTTGGGTGTGGGTTCCCACGAGCAGGCTGGAGTGGACAGAGAATGCTACCAGAACAGTGAGCTCCCAGCCCTGAACCTCCCAAAACTCCTCCATCCTATCTCACCTCTCCCTCCCCAAACCTGGGAAACCCCAGCAGCCTCTTTCCCACCCCAGACCAGGGCAGCAGTCCCAGTGTGGGTTTGGTGGCACGTTTCCCCATGGATTACACTTGGCAGCTGCCTCCAATCTCCCTAATTCCTACACATGCAGGGTCACAGGCTGCAGGATTTATACCCAGTCCAGCTGGGTGAGATGTGAAATACGTAACACATATCCAGTATCCGGGTGCCGTTTTTCTCTCTCACACACACACACATCTATACACATACTTATAGTATAAGGTGCAGAGTGGGGAGGTTAGTGAAGGGACTCTCTGCAAGCACAATGATTCCCTGTCCATGCAGAGAATACTCGTGGGTCAGGCATTGGACAGGACCTGCAGGAGCTGGATAAGGTGAAACAGTACCTTTCTGTACCTAAAGAGTGACAGGATGTGGGGGAATGGCTTCACACTAACAGAGAGCACGGTTAGATGGGATATTGGGAGGAAATTCTTCCCTGTGAGCATGGTAAGGCCCTGGCAGAGGTTGCCCAGAGAAGCTGTGGTTACCCCATCCCTGGAAGTGTTCAAGGCCAGGTTGGACAGGGCTTGGAGCAACCTGGTCTAGTGGAAGATGTTCCTGCTCCATCGCAAGAACCTGATGAGCTCATGGAACCTGATGAGCTCTAAGGTGCGTTCCAATCCAAACCATTGTAGGATCCTCTGATATGAAATATGAGCTTCGGAGGGAGCCCAAATCTCTTCCTTTCTCCCCATTCCCAAAGAATACCTCTTATCATGGGCTTTCCTCCCAGGCCCCTTTCACAGTCACAGCCTGGGCAGGCACCACAGAGCCCCTAGTGAGCCCAGTGCCCTGGGAAAAGCTGCCAGGGCAGAGGAGAGGCCAGGGGCTGTGCTGTGAGGATGAATCCCTGTCACTTGTGAGCCTCAGTCTCGCTTTGTCCCATTTGGGATGTCCTGGGATCACTGTGATGGATCCACCCCTCCAGCCAGGGCCACACCATGTGTGTTTGCAGCACGGTCCCTCAGGACCCTGTGGGGGGGCTGCTGGTACCCACAGTGCTGTCGGGTGCTCCAAGCACCTGCGGCTGGTGCCCGGGTGGCCACAGCCACGAGCTTATCCCCAGCTTGCAATGACATCTAGTGGAGCCACCTCGGGAGGAGCTCAGCGAGCCAGCGCCAGCACCAGGCCTCCCCCAGCGCTCCCAGGGCTGAATTCTCCCCTCCAACCTTCTCTCCAAAACGTGTGGGCACGAGGCAAGAGCCAACACCCCATTTCTGAGTCATGGTTGGCCACAGCACAGCTTCCTGGGAGCCAAAAAAATCACCTTTTCCACAGCAAAACTGAGTCCCCTCCAGTCGTGCTGCGACTGTGCTTAATGAAGAGCTAGGGATTATTATCGTTATGTGGAGTCTTTACCTCAGGTTCTCCTCCATCCCCAAAACATCCCAAATAAATGGTTTTAGTGTGCCAAATGCTGCTGCTGCAAATCCGACAGCTGCTCTGGGAGGTGGCTGGTGGCAACAAACCACACCGAGCCACAGCCAGACACACTGGATTCTCCTCTGAAGGCAAGGAAGGTAAGAAAAATAAACAACTATACTAACTAGAATAAAAAAAACCCCAGCGTGGTGATGGGAACATGCAGCAGCAACTCCTCCGGATCATCTCCCTGCAGACAGAGCAGCACCCACAGCAGCCAACCTGTTTTAAACCTGGAAGAGTGCTGCAGCTTGATCCTGCTTCACTCCTGTAGAGATATAATCATAGTCTTTAGGAGATGTAATCATAGTATTTATTTAAGAGTTAAATGTGTCTGAAAGTGGCCTAAATTCCCCATGCAAGAGCTGAGTCGGTGCCTCAGTGCCTGACTCGGCACCACTGCGAGGGAGCCGGTCCCCATCTAACGGTGGTTAATGGCTGGTGCCCACGGCCACAAGCACCTTCTTTGGACATGGGAGACTGTAGAGAATGTCATGAGTCTGAAAGACCCTGATAACCCAGGGGAGAGGCTTGTGAGGACCACGGGGAAACAATGATCCAGAGCAATTTTCTAATACAACTTTATTTAAAGTAAACAAGCAGAGGCAGCACAGCAGGAATCCAGCATGGGCAGGGATGAGGGTAAGCACCGTTTGCAGCTTTTATATGACAGAAGGGAAAGAAAAAACACATCACAAACAAACGTCACTTTTCAAAGACAAGACAGAGCCCCAGATGGCAATAGATGAGGTACCATTGAGCCAGCTTCAAGGCTAACCCTAACCCAAGGCAGTTACTTGAGCAGCGAGGGAGATTCCAAATCCGATCCCCCCAAAAAGTTCCTTTATGGAGCAGGTTTGGGACTTGCTGCTCCTATGCCTGATGGAGACAGGGCTGGGAGGAGGTTGGGACTGCCACCAGTTCCCTTCCCATCCCAGGGAAGGGGCTCACATGAAGAGAAAGTGCTTTAAATGCATCCGTGGACAAACTCGATCATTATCCACATTTGAAAACTTTGCTCCCACCAGAGCAAATAAAGAGGGGAGAGAGACATCACCATCCCAGCTGAGACAGTGCCATGGGATTGCTCCACATCCAATACCAGGCAAACCCAGAAAGGGGAGGTCCCTGCTCTGGTGCCCTGCGGCATCCGTGGGAGAGCAGTGGCTCTGAGCCACCCTGCTTTGTATCTGTTCTCAGCCTGGCTGGAGAGCAATGAAATTCATCTTTGGAAACCAACATTCTCCTATTGCACCTCAGTTTAGTAGGGAACAGCCACAGATGTCCTCACAAGCAGTTATTGCCTCTATGTTCTGCCCCTCTCCTACCTCACAATATAAAGACTGATTTTGACATTTCTCCAGCCTTACTGTGAGGAAGAAATATATATATATATATTAAAATACCTTTATTACATCACTAAAAACCTGTGTAGTGTCCAGAAATCCAGTGTCCTTGAGCAGCTGGCTGTTGGCAACACAGGGACTAAACAGCCAAAATACCCACAAAAAAAAATAGATTTTAAAAGCAACACGCGCTGCAAAAGCTTTGGCAGCTGCATCCTTCTGCGAGGAGGTCGGGTACCGGCTCAGTACCGAGCTTGGGGTGCCCAGGGCTGGGGCTGAGCCAGCTGCAGGTGCTCAAGTACTCTGGGTCCAGGCAGGAAAGATGCATGGCCAGCAGAAACTTCCCTACCCCAGGATCACTAACCCCAAGGTGCCTTTGGCAGGTTTTCATCGGTCCCCCCGTCCCCGTAGCCCATTCCACCCCCCCACCCCTGTTACTTCTTGAAGAATTTCTTGTTGAGGAGGAAAATGAGCAGGTTAACGTTGACCTTGGCCTTATCAAACATCTTCATGACTGCTACGCCCTCGTACTGCAGCTGCAGCAGGTCCTGTGGGAGAGGTGACCGTCACTGCCGCCAGCCCCATGCCCGGGAAGAAGGATCAGCTCAGAGCTGGGCTTGCAGTGGGAGATGCACGACAAGGCTGTCCCCAGCTCAGGGCAGGGCTCCCCATGGGCTCTGAGTCCCCCAAAAACTGCAGGCGGGGGGACACCACCTGTCCCCTGCACCCCCTGGCCTGGCTGGGCACCGGCAGCCCCAGGACAGGCTCCCCACCTGGTAGTGCAGCTGGAAGTGCTCCATGTCGATTCCCATGAATTTGGCTTTCACCTGGAACTTGCCCGATTCCTCACAGGGGATGATGTCAAAAATCACGTTCTTGAACCTGAGGGGACAGAGCCACTCACTGCCAGAAGGAGCTTCATGGCTTTAAGGCAACCAAGGAGCTGGTCACCCACCCAGCACAACCCCTCAGCACAGCAGCCAGACCCACCACCCAAATCCCCCCTCCAAATCCCAACTGTCCCATGTTCTCCTACATGAAACTACTTGCCCCATCCCAGGAGAACAATGGTGGCTCATGTGCACTCTCTTCCTGGGTTATTTTCCTCTACCTGCCCAAGCTTTCATGGAATATCCTGAGTCTGAAGGGACCCACAAGGATCATCGAGTCCAACTCCTGGCCCTGGCACAGGACAACCCCAAGTAACAGCTCCTCCCATGGAACCAGGGCTACATACTGGCTGGGTGGCAGGTCCTGGATCTCCAGCAGCACTCCCTTCTCCAACAGCCGGGCCGCCGTGTAGTGCAGCGACGGCAGCTTCTTACTCTTCCTGCTGACCCTGGAAGAGGAGGAACCACATGCTGAAAGCTCATCTCCAGCCACCTGTGTCCCCTTGGACCCCCAACATCTCCAGGAGTCACAAGAACCAGAGAGCAATGAAAACAAATAGTGGGGTTTTTTTAAAAAGTACTGATTTTTGGTAAGAAACCATACTTGTTGCTGGCTGCCAGGTTGTCGAGGCAGGTCTTGATGTACTGGTTGTAATAATCAATTTGCTCCTCATAAAATAAGGTCTTGGCATCGAGGCTGTGCAGGGTCTGCCTCAGCTTCAGGAGCTCCGCGCGGCGGTGCTGCCGGTGGCGCCGCTGGTTCCGGATGTCCTGGAGGGAACAAAGCCAGGCAAGAAAGCCAATATACCTCATTCTGAGCTTTCTCAGAGCACCAGAGCAGGATCTCAGGGGGGCTGACTCAGCACACCTTGGCCAACTCATCAATGAGCTCCTGGTACTGGTGGGCAGAGTCCACCAGCCCCAGGCTCTCCAAGTGCCGCAGGTTACGGATGATCTTGCGCTTCTTGTCCTCCATGGAGAGTTGACCGTTGGCAGCCAGGGAGCGGTGCCACTTCAGCTGGGTGGGGGTCTGGGCATCCTGCAGCGCTCGCCTGTGCACGAGGCGGTCGTGGGCAGCTTCCTAGGGATGAGAAGGCATTGAGCCTGGAACGCAGCTGAAATGGGGCACGAGGAGATGGAGCAACCAAACCCCCTCTCGCACAGTTTGATGTGGATCTCTTCTGGTCCAGAACATATGTTTCTGGAGCTCTTGCTGGAGCACAAGAGCAGTGGCCAAGGCTCCAAGAGGAGCAGGGCAGCTTTTTGCTGAGGGTTTTTTTGCCATTTCGCTGCAAACATTTTTAGCTCATGCCCAGCAGCAGCCTCACTCAACCCACCTCGTGCTCCAAGGCTTGTGTCCACAGGATTTCTGGGAGGGAATCTCCTGACTGGGACTGGATCACATCCACCAGCATCTGCTTGGTGCTAGAGACCAGAGCGAGACGTCAGGCATCCACTCCAGACCACCACCCTGCTCACAATATTTACTTTCCACGCAAGGGTTTCTTGCCCCTCTAGAGTATCCCAGCCCCCAGCACAATCCCAATGCCCGTGGGGCCCATCCTCACCTCAGCAGCAAGCTCCTCGTGTCGCTCTCCTCACTGCTGGCCGCTGGCAGCAGCTTGCCAGTGAGGGTAAGGGAGATCTCTGTTCTGCTGAGCTGAGAGAGCACCTGCTCAGCACCACTCTCTGCCAGGCTGGCAACACTTTCCCCTACAAGGGCAGAGAGAGCCCTGCTAGCTGTGTTGGGCTCCAAAGGGCCAGTTTCCCACACAGAAGGAAACCAGATCAAGCTTCATGCAAGTCAAATTGTCCCCATGTCCACCCTCCTCCTGACAGTGTGGGTGGTGTGTCCCAGAGTTTGACCTACCAACCAGGGACTGGACTGTAGGAATCTCATCAAGATCCTCCAGGAGCTCGTGCAGGGGGTCTCCGTGATGCGGTGCGATGGAGTCCTGGTGCTCGAGCAGGAGCTGGATGGTGCAAGGAATGAGTCAGTGGCAAAGGAGGATGCAAAGGAAGAGGGAGAGAGGGCCCCCTTTGCATCCTTTACACCCAAAAGGGGATGGAGCAGATATGATGTTCAGGGAAGGACAAGAAGCAACAAACCTGCAGAATCTGGGTTATTTCCTTGCTTAAAAAAGAAAAAAGAGTCAGGAGGAAAGGAGCTGTGCTGGGGGTGGGACACAGAAGAGTGTGAGGAAATGCGGCAGAAAGCCCAGGAGGTGGGAGCAGAGGAAACAGAGCTCACTTGCTGTGAGCTTTATGCCCTTACCTTGTGTGTGTTGATGAGCTCCCCCACAGTGATGTAGATGACTGGTCTGGCCACCGCCACCATCTCTGAGTACTCGTCCATATTAAACCTCTCTTCTGGTTCAGGGACACAGCAGGCAGCAGAGATGAACCTCCTGCAGAGAAGGACCCCTTCGGTCAACCCCAAAACCCTGCCACTGGCTCACAGTCGCCTTCTCACCCCAATGCTGTCCTGGTGCCCACCTGAACTTGTTGTGGGTGTCCTCCAGGTACTGGTTCACCCCGCAGAGATGCGCGTTCTCCCCGTCGAAGGCCTTGCGGGCGGCTGCGTGCTGCAGCACTTTGGCGATGGAGCCCAGGCTGCGGCGCTGCTCGGGGTGCAGGGTCGCCCCAGCCGAGATGTCCACGATGTCAAAGCCATCGGGGGCCACCACAGCCGGGTTCATGAAGCGGTAGTAGAGCAGGTTGCCCACAATCTAGGGCACGAGACAGGCTAAGGGTTGGGGGAGCAGGCAGGCTGAGGCCCGAGGAGGTGGTGGCTCAGCAGGGAAGGGTGTTGCATCCTTGCGCTGTCCTGTGGGAGCCTCCCAGAGGGGATGGCACCCTTGAGAAGAGCCCACCCTTGGCATTTCCTTAGTGGCTCATGGAAAATATTGACTTGGAGGTATTTTTAAGTCCAGAGGACTTGACTTTCTGTGAAGAGATACTGGCCCTTCACGTGCAGACACAGATGAACCCCACCAAACAGCACAGAGCCCCCCAGCCCCAGCGTACCTTATCGATTTCCTCTGCCGGGGCCTTGGGGAATTTCTCAGTCAAAGATGTCCTCAGGATTTTGGCCATGTAGCGCATGCCGTAGCTGAGGAGAGGGCAGGGAAAGGTCCATCAGCATGAAGGACCACCCTGCCCCAGCTCTCTACTGCCCACAACTCAAGATACAGGAAACCCCCAGCCCTGGGGCAATGGAGGAGCCCACAGGAGGGGCGGGCAGCTGCAGCATCCCTCGGCTCCCTCCTCTACCCTGCTGCCAGCCCAGACATCCCTGGAGGAAGCCTTCATCCTCTGAGATGACCACAGCTCAGATTCTCCCTGGCAACACCTCAACACCAGCAGTAAAGCACTCAGAGTGGCCCAAAGAGCCAGCCCATGGGGCACTGCTGATATTTGGTTCCAGCTTGCTGACAGTGCAGTAAAACAGCCCTGCAGCACTGAAGGGGCAAGAGGACCCCAGTCACCAAACCTCCTTTCTAAGGCCTTGCTAGAGACACCCCTGAGCTGGCAGTGCTCCCGGGGCGGGCACAGAAACCATAGGGATACGTACGGGATCTTGTCAACGGAAGAGGTGATGGCAGAGACGAACTTGTCTGTCATTGCCAGGAGATTTTGGATAGAAATATCCAGCCGCCTTTGGACCTCAGGGTGGCTGAGAGCCTGCTCAGGGCTGACCTCATATGGGAGCTTGCTGTGAAAGGAAGATCCCCATCACCATCCCAAAGCCTGTCAACCTGCGGTTGGGCCAAGCCTCCTCACCCAGGGCCTGACCTTCTCTGCCCACTCTGTGACTCAGCCTGGTTGATCCACGCCTTGTAGATGTCCACAGGGTCGGTACGGATGCCAAGGGCCTTGTCCTGCAGGACCTCCTGCACTGGGCCACCCAGGATCTGCCGCAGGGCGTTCTGCCCACGCGCGTTGCGGTAGAAGCTGACCACCAGCCGGATCACCGTGGCGTTCCCCATCAGGATGTCATGGACATGGTCCACCTTGGACCTGGGGAGAGAGACAGGGCGGATGGGATGAGGGGATGGACCAGTGTGTGTGTTCTCCAAGCAGGAGGGAGTAGCCAGAGGAGATAACTGCATCCAAGATGATGCCCTTGGTTCAGCCTTTGCCCAGGCCTGTCCCCAAACCAGGACACCCATGGACACCCACCTGACCTCCTCCTGCAGCGCCACTTTGAAGAGCTGGAGCAGCAGATAAGCCTCCCGTGGGTTGGATGCGTAGTTGTAAAGCGTGAAGATTACTGACTCCATGAATTTGGTGGACTTGTTCTGGGGCATCAGGAAGATCAGCCTGGCCAAGTAGACCGGCTGTGTCTGCAGGCACGAGGGACACTAAGCTAACCCAAATGTTGTGGAGTGCTGGGGGACCAGGTCCCCACACTGCCCCCCCGCTGTGGGCGACACAGCAGATCCCCACCAGCCCCACCTGCAGCAGGTAGAAGAGGTGCTGGTAGGCCTCCAGCTTCTGCCGCTTCTCCTTGCTGAGTGACTTGAGCCCCTTCTGCTTGTCTATGGACATCATCTCTGAGAGCTGCCCCTTGTTCTTCTTTGTCAGCTTCTTGCAGTGGGAGACCACCTCCTGCAGCCACGTGGGCAGGGAGAGAAGTGCTGGGGACTGCCATAGGCTCCGGCATTCCGACCAGCCTCTGGGAAGAGCCTGAGGCATCCCAGTGCTCCTCAACCCCTCCCAACCCCTCCAACCACTTGAAGAGTGAAGCAGAGTTAAGTCCAAGCTGCAATGCCGTGGAGAGCAGGACCAACGGGCTCAGGCACTTTGGCAGGACCACATGAGATGTCTGAGATCTTCCCCTGACCCCTGCCCTGCTCCCCACCTGCAGCGTGATCCTGTTCTTGACCAGCAGCCCGATCTTGATGTCCATGAGGTCCAGGTCACTCTCCAGCTGCCGGCTGGCACGGATCCTCTTCACCACCTCCTCCTGCAGCCGCAGCACCTCTGACTCCTCCCAGAAGTCATGCTGGCTCTGCTCCAGCAAGTGGATGAAGCGCCGGACGATGCTCAGTGGTGGCCTCCTGGCATGGACTGCGGCAAGACACAGCGACACCGTGCATGCTTGCAGGGGGCAGAGCAGCCACCCCCATCACAGACCCTTGGACCCCCAGGATCTCACCCAGAGACCCCATCCTCCCGGAAAAAGCATCTTCTTGCAGTACTAGGACATGGGACAGGGCATGGCCACACCGCACAACAGCCCCTAGGAAGCTTTTGGGGGCAGAGGGGCAGCTCCAAGGCTGATGCCCAGGAACCACCAAGGATCTGTCACTCCTGTCCTTACCACAGGGACACCGATGGCCAACTTGCCACCACCTCCCCAACCATGCAAGGCCAGTGAGGGAGGAGGCAGAGCCCCCTTCCCAATTAGCCCTCACACTTCAGAGCAGCAATGAGCAGACACTTACCCAGCATCCTGTAATCCCCACGGGCCTTGTTCGCTCGCACAAAAGCCTGGATTTTAATTACAGCTTTAATCTGCCAAGACAAACAAGGGGATGGGGGATGTTTCCTCACAGCATCCCTGACACACGTGGGGAGTGGAGGAGAGCTGGACAGGCATTTGGCTGCCTGCTCCCACTGCTGGCAGTGTGCCAAGGCCTGGGATGAGGGTCTCCACACCGGGGAGGGATTTTGGGATTCCACCCTCCTCAGCAGTTGTTCTCCTGTGCTCACTGTATTTCAGAAGCTGCAGCAACTCCAGAGGTGCAGCTTCGCTTCCTGCAGCCAATACCTCCCTTTCCCCCCAAATTTCCTTCCCCTTTAATGGGCATCTTGAATTCCCTGGGTTTTGATGGAACTGGAGTGGTTTTTGTCTCTCCTCACACCTCAAAGAGCCTGATAGTTTGGCTTCCAGACCCCCCCGGCACATTTTCCTTCCCATCTGTCCCCCTTGGCCAGGATGCAGCAGTTCTCCCTCCAGCTGTGCCACGAGCACTCAGGGAAGGAGATCCAAACATGGGCTCCAGATCATTCTCCATCCCCACCAACATGTTCCCAGGAGCTGTTTTGCTCCCATCCCATCACTGACATTCTGCCTGAAGTAGCGCAGCCTCTCCTGGTACTTCCTCCGAGCCTGCCACATCCTCACACCCGCCTGGATCTGGAAGAGATGTTCAAATAGTTGGATTCTGCAAGGACTCACTTGGCCAAAGCAAGTGGGTGGAGAGGGGGGAAACTGAGGATTTCCAGAGGTTTAGATTGGACACTAGGGAAAATTTCTTCATGGCACAGGCTGCCCAGGGCAATGGTGAAGTCACCATCTCTGTAAGAATTTAACAGACATGTGGCACTTGGGGACATGGGTTAGTGGTGGCCTTGGCAGTGCTGGGAGAACAGTTTGACTCAATGATCTTCAAGAGCTTTTCCAAGCTCAACAAGTCCATAATTCTATTCAATGATTTTTGCAAGATGTTCTCCCTTATCCCCTCACACGCTGCCCTGGCCCAGCTGCCATATCCCCCCTGGCTCCTCTACACTGGGCAGGGGGTAGATGCCACCCTGCAGCTGAGCAAGAGGGTGGCTATGCCCAACGAGGGAGCAAAGGCTGAAGGAAGAGTCTTCCCAACCTTGATTGCAGCCTCTGCGTTGGCTCGCAGGTAACGCAGTCTCTCCAGGTAAGCTCTGCGCTGCTTGTACCCCCTCCAACAAGCCTGGGCACAAGAGAAGACACCAGCTAGAGACCTGCATGAGGTCACCATGACTCCCAGTCAGGAGCACACAAGGGAAGAGGATAACGCAGCACAAGAAAAGAGGAAACCAGCACCCAAAGCAGCTGCTGTGAGAGAAACAAGTCCCACACCACCCTCTGCAGCACCTCGGGGGGCCCCAGCAGTGAAATGGCAGAGGTCGCTGGACCCGCCAGAGGATGCTGTGTCCCTGTGCACAGAGGTGGGATGGATTCTGGCTGCATCACCTGGATCCTGACGGCAGCCGGCTGCTGCTCCCGCAGGATGTGCCGTCGTGCCGCGAACTCCCGGCGAACAAGGAAGCCCCGGAGCCGAGCCTGCAGCCTCACCACGAAGGAGGTGTTGGATGCCCACAGGCACTCCCGGTCGTGCGCTGCCGTCACTCGGGTGACAACCAGCTGTGGGGACATGAGGCATCAGCTCAGCCCCAGTGATGCCACCGGTGCCCACCCAGCCCCGTCCGGCCTGTACCTGGATCTCCTCCCGGCTCAGGTGTGTGGTGTTGAGGCCGCCGTCGCGTGGGCACTGCCAGCTGCCCTCAAAGGTCTTAAGGCTCAGGTAGTACTCGGCACCGTCTGGCAGCCTGTGCCGGATCCAGTACAGCTTCTCACTCCCTGCACACCAGGACAGACAGGAACTGCTGGGTGGTGCTGCTCCCCTCGAACACCTCAGGTGGAGGGGGGGGCAGTTCTGCAGCTCCCAAGGTTTTACCTGCCGGTCTCTTGGTGGCCACCAGAGCCGCCAGCTGCTCCTGGTAGGCACCGGCACAGGCGCTCACCACACCACACAGGGCCACGTCAGGGTTGCGCAGCACCCGCAGTGTCTGCGCCGCCTTCCCTTCCTTGATGGCCTGGTTGATGGCAGCAATGCCCAGAGCCACTGAGGGAACAGGGGGGGCTCACGTCAGCACCTTCTCGTCCTCTGAACCCCATAGCAGCACCCCAGCCCACAGGGGCTCAGCACCCAGAGCCTGTGTGGGGAGAGCACTCACTCCTTCTGGCTGCCACTGTGTCCTGGTTAGCCCGGCAGACCCCTTCCTGGATCTCTTCCCACCAAAGCACAGCTCCGTCATCCCCCATGGCCTGCGAGACAGCAGAGTTGGGCACGGGGGGAAAAGGAGTCTAACAAGCTGGGCAGCCCCCCTTGAGCACCTTCTGCT
The DNA here is from genome assembly GCF_001604755.1 of Lepidothrix coronata. NCBI lineage: Eukaryota > Metazoa > Chordata > Aves > Passeriformes > Pipridae > Lepidothrix > Lepidothrix coronata. Next base: position 7,104,608 of record NW_016690203.1, on the reverse strand, counting down.
TTGCAGGGTGCTGCACTAATGGGGGTGGGGGGTACTTCACAGCCTTGGGGGATGCCATGCCACCGAGGTGGGGTACCCCGCATCCAGGGCGGAATGCCATGCAGTCAGTGGGGTACCCCACAGCCAGGGGGGATGCCATGCAGTCAGTGGGGTACCCCACAGCCAGGGGGGATGCCATGCTTCCATGGAGGTACTCCACAGCCCACCTGGGCTTTCTGCCTCCGTGCCCGGGACAGGACGTCGTGGTAGCGCTGGGCGGTTGGGAGGGCGATGTCGGGTAGGGCAGCCTCCAGCAGCAGCAGCGCCGCCAGCGTCTTCTCCGGGTCTGCCTGCAGCAGCGCCTCATTGACCAGCCTGACCGCGTGGACTCCTGCGTGGGAGGGAAGGGACGTGCTGCTCAACCCCCCGTGTTCCAGGCACCCAAGGGAGTCACAGCCCAGGGTGGTGCGAGGTTCTCTGGGGCTGGAATCCCAGTGCAACCTCCCTATCTGGGGTGTCTGCAGACCCCCCTGCACGCCCAAACCCCATGTGGGCAGGACTCACTGTCATTTTCATCCTGCACCAATGAATTGGTGCTGTTCACACTGTCCTGAATGTCATTCCAGCTCAGGAATTCAGCTCCCGCTTCCCTAGGTTGGCCTTTCAGCTGCTGCAAATCCTCAAAGTACCTGAAGGAGAGACACAGGGCAATGGCTTGGTGCATTTCCAAGCAGGGTTCAATGCATTCCGAGCAGGATGGCGCCTGCCACAGCCAGCTGCCTGGCTCTTCAGAGGGGAAAGGCAAGGCACAGGGCAGGAGGCTGCTGGAACAAACCCACAAAAAGCGCAGGCTGACTGACCATCCCCTCCCACTGGATTTCTCCACACTGACCCCAAACACAGAGCCCATCTTCTCACCGTTGTACATTTGCATCCTCAACTCCCGAGAGGCCCAGGGCAGGGCTGACCAAGCTGCTCCAAAGCCCGTCAGGATCCCCGACATCCAGGGCTTGGTTGACCAGCGCCACAGCCGAGAGCATCTCCACAGCCACGAACAGCTCCTCCTGTGCCAGCTCACCCTGCCCGGGGCAGACGGAGACACTGATCCCTCATAACCCCTTCCTCCAGCCCAGCACCCCCGGGCGCAGGGGAAGCACCAATCCCCTCATCTCCCGTGCCTGGGGATCTCTCACCTGTGGGTGCTGGCGCTGCAGCAGGGCCAGCTGGCGCTGGTACAGGGGGGCAGCAAAGGGGTGCACATCGGGCAGCTGCGCCGCAGGGTCCGTCAGCGCTTCCAAGGTTTCAGCCAGCATCCCTCGGCGGATGGCGGCGTTGATCCGGCTGACAGCCAGCAGCACTGAGGGACAGACCAGGGGAGCTGGCACAGGGGGGCTGCAGGAGGTGGCTGTGCCTGGTCTCCCTTTGGCCGGGCTGCTGGCAGGGGCACCAGCTCCTGGGCATTCACAGGGCAGCACTGCGAGCACCATGTCCCTGTTGGCACTCACTGGCTCGCTCCTCCTCGTCCCTCCTGTTGGCTGTGAGGATCCCCGCCTGCACCTCCTCCTGGTCCAGCATCTCCAGGTAGCCCAGGTCCTGCAGTGGGCAGAGATGGGTGTTGGGTCTCACACCTCATCCTGCTCACACCGATGGAGGAGCCGTGCTCAGACCCTGTCAGAAATCTGCCAACCCGCAGAGCAACTCCCACGCAAGGGACCCTCCTCCTCCTGAGGACCACGGAGGTGCACCCCCAGCACAGGTACCCCAAACCACGGGCTCCTGACAGCACCTACCAGTGCCTTCTGCTCCCGGTCCATGCTGAGCTGCTCCAAGTAGAGCTGGAGGTTGTCGCGCTGGAGGCAGCGCAGGGCCAGGACGGGGTCCTGCAGCGCCCGGTGCAGTGCTGGCACATCCTGTCTCTGCAGGGCATCGTCCACCTCCTCCAGAGTCCCATGCACTACAAGAGGCCAGTCCATCCCAGAAGTCAGCAGGTAAATCATCCCACAGCTTCAGGGAGCAAAGGCAGCTATGGGTGAAGCCTGGATACCCATCATTTTAATTTCTCCTTGGAAATGCACATCTAGCCCTGATCCCTGATGGGTCTGTATCACTCCTTCCTGCTATATCCATCACTCTCCTCATGCCCTGGGGTACTATGGTCCCACTAAAAGCCCTAGAAACCCCCCCAAGAGGAAAGCCCCAGCTTCCCTCACCATTCACTTTGTTGATGTTCCCTTGGATTTCAGCCTGGGTCAGACACCGGTCATAGACATCCTCTCCCTCAGGGATCACCTGCAGATACTGGAGAGAGACTCCTCACCCTGAGCTTTCCTCCCAAGCTCACCCCACAGCACACAGCAGGGTCCCTTGCAGGTGCCTGGGCTCATTTCCCAATTCCAAGCCCTGGGGATCAACTAGGCCCCCAAAGAGGAATCATCTCCCCCCTCTTCTGCTCAGCACAAGGGCTCCCAGGCTGTGTTTCACCCAGCAATCACCGTATGGTCTGTGGCCAAGGGACCCCTCCAGCTTGAAGCACCCATCAGCAAAGGGGCTGCTCCTCTCTCAGCTGCCCCCCCCCCGAGCCCCCCATGCCCTCCTCACCCTGTTCCTGGCATTGCTGCCCTTCTCCAGCTTCGCCCGGTGCAGCACCTCCTGGTAGGCACCCGCCAGCTCCCCGCGCAGGTCCTGCAGCATCGCGCTGGGGTTGCGGAGGGTCTCCATCGTCTGGGCCACCACCCCCCGATCCACAGCTTCGTTGATCGCCAGCACTGCGGCGTGGACTGGAGGCGAGGTGGGAAGGAGGGGGGTGAGATGAGACATGGAGGAGTGAGATGGACCATCCACTATAACCCTGCACGCAGTGGGACAAGAGCCACTCCATGCACCATGGTGGGAACCACCAAAGAGTGAGCTGCAGTCTCCAGAACGTGGGAAGTCTCGGTGTCTCACAGCAAGAAAAGGTAATGTAGAACCCCCGGTGCTGCCAGTGGGGAAGGGGCTGTGCCAGCCCTTGCAGCCACGTGCAGGGCTGAAGGTGAGCAACCAGGTGCCTCCGCTGCATCCCAGACCACCACCACCTCCCAGAGCACCACCTCTCAAGTTTGCTGGCCTCAGACCTGGTATCCAGGGGCTGATTGCCCAGCCCTGCTCCCCACCAGGCACCCGTCACCTGCTGCTTCATCCACTGAGAGCTCATTGGCCAAAATGCCGCCAATCTTGCTGAAGGCAGGCAACTGCAGCCCATACTTCTCCAGCTCACGCTTCATGTTGTTGATCTCCTCCTCTGGAGCAGAGCAGAGAGACAGCACTGGAGTGGGGGCAGCCAGCAGAGCCCCTGTTCCCCTTCCAAACCAGAGGGGTGCAGAAAATCCCCATACTGGGGTGAGCATCCCTGAGGCAGCTTTGGCAAAGCTCACCCAAAATCTTCACTCCTCACACCCCTCCTGCCACTGGATCCCAAAACATCAATGGCAAACCCCTCCTCACCAGCCCCCAGCCCAGGTCCCCCCCACACAGCAGCATACCTGTGAAGTTCACTTTGCCATACAGGTCCTGGATCTGAGGAGCCAGCCCCAGCTTGAAGAGGTACAAGCTGAAAGACAGACCATGACCGTAACATCACCTGCTTCTCCCTCCCAAAGCTTCTGCGGCAGCCGAGGCTGGTGGGTGATGCCACCAAAGGGCTCGTGAGCACAAACATGAGTGGCTCATGAGTGGTGACAGCCAGGCCAGGCCACCCACCTGAGTGCGTGGATGCAGTAGACCACCCGGGGCATGTTCTTCTTGTCATAGATGTCGGTGGTCTCTGGGTGGAAGATCTGCCAGAAAGACAAGAGACAGCTCAGGTGGGGATGGCATCGAGACGGTCCCTGGGCAGGATGGTGTCCAAGGGTGAGGGGCAGAGACAAAGACCCTCTGCCACACCAGCACTCCCCACGGTGTTGCCACAGGGCAGAGGCCAGCGTGTCCCTTGGCCAGGGAGAGCAGAGGGGGGACATTACCGAGGGAAGGCCCACATGGCTCATGGCATCACGCCAGTAGTTGATGTTATCCGTGTGCCGAAAGTGAAGCCCAGCTGCCTGGAAAAGTGGAGCTAGAGTCAGGCTGAACTTGTACACCCTAAGGAACACACCCCTGGTGTCACAGCCTTACCTTGTACCGAGTCTGCTCACGATCATAGATCTTCTTCAGTGGGACCACAGCCGGGGCAAAGCAGTGGCCCAGCTTGGCCAGGAGGACCCCGTTGCGCAGGGTCTCCTCCAGCTCAGTGGGGGGAGGCAGCCCCTCACCCAGGCAGGCCTCCATCCAGCTGGCAGGGCAAAGATGGGGCACATCACAGATCCCAGCATCCCACCAGGCAGGAAAAGCACCCAGAGGAGACCCCCTCAACCCCCTCCCCATAAATGCCCCTGGCAGGGGAGGTTGGCCTCCAGCCCTTTGCTGCCAGGTGGTTCTCAGTTTGGGTGCTTGGCTGAGAGCCTTCCCCCAAAAGCCACCCCCAAAAGCATCTTTGAGGGCCACAAAGACCCAGAGTCTGGGCAAGATTCTGCAGCATTATAGCTGCCCCCCACCCAGACCCCTTGCTCTCATCCCCTCCCCTTTGCACCCCTTTTCCCCCCCAAATCTGAGCTCGAGGGGCTCCCCGGGTGCAGCCCCACCGCTTGGCTTCCTCCAGGTGACAGAGGTACTGGTAGGCAACGTTCTGTCTCCTCTGCTCGTCCATCTCGGCCGCAGTCAGCCGCTCACCTGGGCAGTGAGGGGGGTGCCCGTCAGAGCCCTCTGCTTGAGGGGGCTTTTGGAAGCCCCCATGGCCACCCAAACTAAGATCTGGGAAAGGGAGGCAGGCTTTTGGCACAGCAGCCTCCCACAGCCACGTGGGGGAGGCACCAGCATGACGGTGACACCAGCCAGGCCCTTCAGGCGGTTGAAGGAAAAGTTTCCAACTTCCCTTTTTCCCAAATAACGGCCACAGCTGGCACCCAGAGCTGGCACCAGGGAGTGGGGGCCCAGAGCCAGCACTCAGGGGGACACAGCTGCAGGTTTGGGATCCTTTGGCACTGCTGGTGCTGGAGGCACCCACGGCTGCCCACCACCAAACAACTCCTCAAACACGTCCCCCTGTTCGTCCCCAGGTGCCTGGGACCCTACACACTACTGCCCTTCCTCTATGCACACCCTCAGACCTGCCTGTTCCCTCATCCCTCTGCATCCTCAGACCTACCAGCCCCTACATCCCCCTCTCCCCCCAGATCCCCCTGCACCCCCAGACCTACCTGTCCCCCCAGATCCCCCTGCACCTCCAGACCTACCTATCCCCCCAGATCGCCCTGCACCCCAAGACCTGCCTGCTCCCCTCATCCCCCCCTACCCCCGGACCTCCCTGTCCACCCCCCGACTGCCCCAGACTTACCCGGCCCCCATCCCTCTGCACCCCCAGACCTGCCTGTCCCCCCGGCCCCCGCACTCCCCATCGCCTCTCCTCCCCCGGCAGTCCCCCCTTGCCGGTGCTGGTCACTCACAGCGCCCCGTCCCGGTTCCCTCCATGGCCGCGGTGGCGGCGGCGGCTCCACCCGCGGTTTGAATCTCCCGCCGCCCACGTGGCTCCGCGCGGGGCCCGCCGGGTGCTGCGGGTCCGGCCCCGGGCGGGGGGAGCGGCGGGGCGGGGCAGCCCGTGCGTGCGGGGGGTGACACACAGCGGGGGACGGGGCCCCCCGAGGGGAGTGCGGGGAGCCCGGGGGTGCGGGGAGTGGCACAAAACGGGGTGCGTGGGGACCACCGAGGGGAGGGGGGGAGGCCGTGGGTGCGGGGGTTGCCACACGCCGGGATGCAGCGGTCGCCTATGGGTGCGGGGGGTGGCACACAGCGGGGAGCGGGAGGACCCCGTGGGTTCAGGGGGTGGCACGCACCGGGGTGCAGGGGGAACTGGTGGGTGAAGGTCCAAGCAGGGGCTGCTGAGGGACCCTACTACGGGCTGTGCCCAGGGGCCAAGGCTGTGCCAGGCCCAGGGTGCCAGCCCTGGGGTTCACTGTGCCCTCCTTGCTCTGCAACTGTCCATCAACCTGCGCCAAAGCACAGACCTGCCCTGCCACGAACCGATCCCCCAGCGCCTGCCATGAGCTGCCGAGACAGTGGGGGGCCAGTTATGCTATCCACAGCGTGGTTGTGTCATCCCTTGTGCCCGTGTCCTGTCCATCATGCGCTGGTGCTGCCCAGCGCACAGTTGTGCCCTCCACTATGTGTTTGTAGGATCCATCAGTCCGGGTTCTGGCTGGCATGGAGCTAAAATATTCTTCTCAGTAGCTGGCACAGTGATGTGTTTTGGATTCAGAATGAGAATAATGTTAATAACGCCAATGTTTTGGTTTTTGCTAAATTGTGTTTCTCCTAAGTCCAGGACCTTTAGGGGTTTTTGTGCCTCATGCTCTGCCAGTGAGAAGGTTCACAAAAGAAACTGGGAGGGAGCATAGCCTGGGCAGGTGACCCAAACTGGCCAAAGGGATATTCCACACCATAGACCATCATGCTCAGTATATAAACTGGGGAAATTACCTGGGAGGGGCTGATCTGGGTTTGGGAAGGGAGTCTGGCATCAGTCAGCGAGTGGTGAGCAATAGTATTGTTTATCACTTGGGGGTTTTTTCTTTCCCTTTTTTTAATTATTATTACTTACCATTATTATTGTATTTTACTTTGTTTTCTATTATTAAACCGTTCTTATCTCAACCTGCAAGTTTCACTTTTGATTCTCCTCCCTATTCCATGGGGTTGGAAGGGAGAAAAAGGGGGACTGAGCAAGTGGATGTGTGGTGCCTAATTTCCATCTGGGCTTAAACCACGACACTGTCACCCAGTTTGTGCCATCCATCCATGACAGGTCTCACACGGTGCTGCTGCACGGAGTTGCCATGGCGCTGCACACCATGCTGGTGACAGGGATGAAACCAGAGTCAGCGGGGCCATTGCAGGATGTGCTTCCCCAGGAGCTTTGTCCCAGCCTGTGCCAGCTCCTGCCACGCTCCTGCCACTCAGAACTCAGCTGTGCTCTAGCACCAGGCGCCAGCGGCCATCACTGGGGGGCTGCGACTTGCTCGGGGCAACTTTCCAGGAAGCCCAGGTGGAGAGGCCTCTCGGACCCCCTCCATCCATCCCCATCAGAGAGCTGTGACTTGCAGCAGCAACGGCGGGTATGCCCTGTCCCTCCCCTGCCTGCTCTCAGCACCCTTTGCGCCTGAAGAGCAAACAGTAAGTATGTGCAAATGGTTATTCTGCCTCCCAAAAAGGCACCCTGGGAACTTCCCACGCCCCCCACCCCCCGTGCTGCAGGATCTCCCCTGCTCCCCCGGAGTGAGCTCTCTCACCTCTGGTGGCCACCGAGGTTAGCAGGGTCCTCTGTGGAAAGGCCTTTTTCCTCCTTGAAATTTTAGCAGCAAACAAACTGCAAGAGTTCCCTAATTTTTCGTAAATAATATAAAATAACTCTGCTCATTTGAAGCGATCCCTGGCAGGATCATGCCACCTTAGCTGCCTGAGCCTCTGCCTCTCTTGTAGACAGGTCACTGCCCCTGCTTATGGCTTCAGAGGAGGCTGCTGACCCAGGAGTGCAACCCACCGCCCCTGACAACCCCGTCCTCACCACCACCACCACCACCCCTGCAGCCCCTACAGCCTCCACAGCCCCCACCAACCCTCCCAGCTGCAAGAAGAGCCTGAAGAAAAAGAAGAAGGCCAAGGCCAGGGGAGATGCCCAGGAGGGAGGTGATGAGGCGGTGGGGAGGGTGGCTGCGATTGAGGGGCTCACACAAGCCGGGCGCCAGGCACTGGCACGGGGTGCCGGGCAGGAGGCAGTGGGGTGCTTCAGGAAGGCCCTGCTCCTCTCCAGGGACATGGTGAGCACTCAGCTGCGCAGGGCTTGTGCCTTCAACCTGGGGGCTGCCTACGTGGAGACCGGGAAGCCCAGAAAGGCCCTTAAGTTCCTCCTCCAGTCCCAGCCCTTGGAGAGGGAGAATGGGGAGCACTGGGGGGACCTTTATTTCAACGCTGGGGCAGCTCAGGAAGGGCTTCAGGACTTTCCTAAGGCTTGTTTTGGCAAAGCCACCGGCCACAATGACGTGTCGCAGGCTGGCGGTCGAGCAGGGACCCACATGCAGATGGGCTGCTGCTACCTGGGGATGCGGGAGCCGGCACGAGCCGCGCGGTGCTTCCTGGACGCGGCACAGACCTACACGGCAGCGGAGAGCCCCGAGGCCGCGGCGGTGGCTCTGAGCAGGGCGAGTGGCTCCATGCTGCAGAGCCGGCGGTTCCGAGCGGCGGAGATCGCAGGGGTCCTCGCCCAGTGCCGCTCGCTCTGTGAGACCATCCCCGACCCGGCCCTGCGAGGTAACGCTGTGCTGCACCCTTTGCTCTCAAGGGTCCCAGGTAGCAGCTCCTGCACCCACTTTTCCTCTATGCCCCCAGGGAAACTCTACAACGACATCGGCCTGGGTTACTCCCAGCTCCACATCTTCTCCCTGGCTGCTGAGAGCTTCGAGCGGGCCCTCGGGCTCTGCAGAGGGGAGCTGGAGCGGGACCGGCACTGGGAGGCTGCACTGCTGCAGAACCTGGGTGCTGCCCACAATGCCCTGTGCAGTTTTGGCACAGCACTGGGCTGGCACCAGCGCGCGGCCGCGCTGCACGGTAGGTTACACCACTGTCTCCGGCTCTTGGCTTTGCTGGATGTACTGGCTTGGGATGGAGCCCCGTGTTCCCAATTCCAGGCACTCTGGGGAAACGGAGGGCACAGGGGCAGTGCTTTGGGAATCTGGCATACGCCTGGAGCCGGCTCGGGAACCATGAGGCTGCCACAGAGAACCACCTGCACGCCCTGCAAGCCTTCCGGGACTCAGGTAAGGGGAGGCACAGGCAAACCCCCCCGGGCAGTCTGCAGCATCCAGGTGCTGAGTGGACTCAAGCTGGGTGATGCTCCCTGCCCAGGACCTCGACTACACTGTGCTGGGACTGATGCTGCCCTTTGCTTCCCAGGGGACGTGCAGGGGCAGTGGCAAGCATGTGAGGGGCTGGGCACAGCCTGCTTCCACCTGGGAGACCCCCAGAAAGCCATTGGGCACTACCAGGAGGCCCTGACTTTGCTTTCCCACTGCCAGGTAAGACACGCTGGGGAACCTCCAGGGCCAGACTCTGCTGTGCATCACGGGTGCCCCAGCCCTGGGGACAGACCCACTCAGCCCATCATCTATGTGGGCTCTGTCCACCACAGGACGCCCCCAGAGCTGCCCGAGAGCGGGTTGTGCACAAGCTCACGGATGCCATCCAGCACCGGCTCTGCCTCGGTGGCCGCTTCTCCCAGCGTGGGGGCCGAGTGCCCACCCCAGCTCTGGTGAGCATCACCCTGGGTGTGGGACACACAGGTGGGCTGGGGGCTGGGACCCCAGTAGGGGTTGGTGGCAAGAGGTGCCCAGGTTTGGTGGGCAGAGGGACACAGATATGAGCCCCAGCCATCCCTCCACCCCAGCAGGAGCTCAGCCAGCTGCGGTTTTGCTCCATGCTGCCCCAGGCCAGCGGGACACGGGTCCAGAGGAGTGAGGTGTGAGTAGGAAAGCTGCTGTCCTCTCCCTCCTTCCTCTGGGATGAGTTCCCAGCATCACCCAGGAGACAAACCTTCCTTCCTTCACTCCAGGTCCTTTGGAGGGAAAGCCCAGGACCAGCTCTACATGTATGTGCCAGGAGCACATCCCAAGCATTCAGGTGAGAGGGTTAGAACTAAACGCAGGATTGAGCCACCCAGGAGATTCCTGACAGAGCTGAGGCTTCAACACAGTCTGATACTCTGCTCTTGCCTGTTTGTCCTTCCTCCCTGGAGGCAGAGGAGTGGCCCTGACTGATGGCCTCGCACTGGAGCCCTGCAACCCACACAGCACCCTGAGCACCTCTGGGGAGGATGAGGGTGGTCCCGATGTGGCTCCAGGGTGTCTGAGTCAGCCCCAGGCTAACAGGTAGGTGGGCGAGAGGGAGTCACCTCAGTACAGCCCCTGGTACCCAAATACCCCTGCAGCAGATGTAGCACAATGAGTGGTGTCTCTCTGGGGACTTCTCCTGGTTAATGGGGAAAATCCAGAGATTTTTAAAGATCCGTAATTCTGGGGAGTGGGTTTGGGGTACTTCCAGCTGGAACCTGGGGAGGGCTCAGTCACGATGGGATGGGGAGAGTTTGTCACGCAGATGCTCTCTGCCACCTCCACATGAGCTGCACTTTGTTGCCAGTAACAGGACCACCCCCCTGTGCCTGGCCCCACCACCCCACACAGACCTCCAGCCATGTAAGTATGGAACACAACCGGAGTGTCACTTCCGTGGAGGGCCCAGGGCTGCAGGTCTCACACTGTGTTCCACAGGGCATCGTGACCACCAAACCCTCCAGCCAAGGCCTCTGGAGCGGTAGGTGATGCCCTGGGGGAGTGGACAAGGGAGCAGACAGGAGGTTTGGGCTCCAGGGTGTCCTCTGAGAGGAGGGTTCAGGGGTGGAGACCCCTAGCAGGGCTTGGGACACCCCTGATCCTTGCAATGGACAAATCTCCAAGCCAAAAATCACAGGGCCTGGGGATTTTGACACCTTGTAGCCAACATCAAACCCTACCCTGTGGATGGGGCAGTAGATCTGAGGGTGGTTTCCAGCACCCCAGTATGAACCTCCTGCCTGCTACTGCCTAAAGGGGCTTCAGGAGGACTGGAGAGGGACTTTGGACAAGGGCCTGGAGTGACAGGACATGGGAAAATGGCTTTCCACTGCCAGAGGGCAGGGTTAGATGGGATATGGGGAAGAAATTCCTGGCTGTGAGGGTGGTGAGGCCCTGGCACAGGTTGCCCAGAGAAGCTGTGGCTACCTCATCCCTGGAAGTGTCCAAGGCCAGGACACTTGGACAGGGCTTGAAGCAACCTAGTCTAGTGGAAGGTGTCCCTGCTCATGACAGGAGGGTGGGACAAGATGGGATTCAAGGTCCCTCCCCACTGAAAGCAGTCTATGACTCCATAACTCCATTTTACTTCCCGCTGGACACCCCCACAACCTGTGATGCCTCCGTGATCTCGCAGCCCTGGTGATGACCCCACTGCCACTGTCACCAGCTGCTGGCCCTGCCGGGAACCTCGCAGAGGGACCAGGACACTGTCCCTTGTCTGCAACCTTGTGTGACCAGCAGGACATGTGGGAGATGCCGTTTCTCGGGAGGGCTCTCCAGCCCCAAGTTGAAGCAGGGGGGCCCATTGAGCCAACACGGTTTTGACCCCACTCCGTTTCTGCCATCCTTTCCATGCCAGGGTCTGGCGGGGAGGGGAATGAAGGGACTGGAGGGACCGCGGGGGTCCCAGGGGAGACTGGAGTGGAAGGAGGGGCTGGATGGACCGCGGGGTCCTAGACGGGGGCTGGAGGGACCGCGGAGGTCCCCAGGGGACTGGAGAGGGCGGAGGGGGCTGGACGGACCGCCGAGCCCCGCCGCGGGGAGGGACCGCGGGCTCTGCACGGCCCCGCCCGGGCGCTCGGTGACGGTCGCTCCGCCCCGGGGCGGCCCCGCGCCTGCTCCTTCCGAGCTCGGCGCCCCGTTCCGGGCCGTTCCGGGCCGTTCCGGGCCGTGCCCGCCGCATGCCGGGCCCGAGGGCGCTGCTGGGGCTCGGGCTGCTCGTGGCAGCGGCGCGGGCGGGCGGGCGGTGCCGGGGCTGGGGTTGGGGTCGGGGTTGGGGTCAGGGCCGGGAGTGGGGCCGGTGCCCCCCCCGCCGCGCCATGCACGGGCCCAGCGCGGGGCCCGGGCCGAAGGGGCTCCGCTTCCTGGGGTACGGCTGGGTGGGGAGGCGCGGGGGGAAGGAGGAGGTGGTAGAGCGGGCGGGGGGTTCTGGGGGTCCGCAGGGTGCGGGGGGGCGGGCAGAGTGGAGGGGGCAGGGTGAGGGGGTAAGGGGTCGAGGAGGACGGGATATAGGGGGGCTGAGAGGTGCAAAGGGATCGGGCAGGACCTGAGGTTTGGGGTGCAGATATACATGGGGGGGCTCAGCACGGGGAGCTGGACCCTGTGTGTGTCCCCATGGCTCATGCAAAGTCGAGGGGATCATAGCAGCCCCCAGCCCTGCAGACCTTGTGGGTGGCTGAGTGTCGGGGTCCCCAGGGTTGCCATCCTCCTCCCCCCAGGCAGGAGGAGGCCCAGGCCATCGACCAGGAGCTCTTCACTGAGTACAAGTTCAGCGTGGACCAGCTGATGGAGCTGGCAGGGCTGAGCTGTGCCACTGCCATTGCCAAGGTGGGGGTCCTGAGGGGCAGGGGGGGTCCTGTGGGGTGCCAGCACTGTGTACTGAGCTGTGGCACCACCAAGGTGGGCACCAGGGTGGCAGGTGGGGAAGGGTTCTACGGAGGTCCCAGTCCCATGGGCAGAGCTGTGTCACTGCCAAGGTGGGGGCCCTTGGGAACAGGGGGGATCCCGAGGGTGGTCCTGGCACCATGGGCTGAGCTGTGCTACTGCTGAGGTGGGGGCCCAGGAGGCAGCTGAAGGTATTGGGGGGGAAGTCCCAGCACTGTGGACTGAGCTGCACCACTGCCATTACCAAGGTAGGGGTTCTAGGGGGTCCCAGCACTGTGGACTGAGCTGTGCCACTGCCAAGGTGGACACCAGGGAGGCAAGTGGGGATCCTGGGAAGAGTCCTAGGGTGGGGTCCCAGTCCCATGGGAAGAGCTGTGGCAGCACCAAGGTTGGGATCATGGGAGGCAGGTGGGAGTCCTGGTTCCATGGTGTGGCCTTGCTTTCCCACCATAACTCCACATCTCCTACCAGGCCTACCCACCCAGCTCCTTCACGACGAGCCAGCCTGCTGTGCTTGTGATCTGCGGGCCGGGGAATAACGGCGGCGATGGGCTGGTCTGTGCCCGGCACCTGAAGATGTTTGTGAGTCTCTGCACACTCCCCGTGAGGCTGCCAATGCCCATGTGCCCCTGTAACTGCAGGCTTTGGGGTCCTGTTCCTCTGGCTGCTGCTGGTGCCAGAGCAGGATTAGTTCAGGTTCCTCATGCTCTTGTAGGGCTACCTGCCCACCGTGTATTACCCCAAGCGCCCCAGCAAGCCCCTCTTTGAAGGTTTGACCACCCAGTGCGAGAAGATGGACATCCCCTTCCTCCCAGAATTCCCAGCTGAGGTGAGGGGCAGCTGCCAGCTCGGGAGCAGGGGGAGCAGCGCCCAAGGCTGCCCTTCACCTGCTGCCATCCCTGCTGCAGGCTGCATTCATTGACGAGCTCTACGGCCTGGTGGTGGATGCGATTTTTGGATTCAGCTTCAAGGGGGCGGTGCGGGAGCCCTTCGGCAGCATCCTCAGCACCCTGGAGCGTGTCACGGTGCCCATCGCCAGCATCGACATCCCCTCGGGTGAGTAACGGCCGCACCCCCTGGAGGAAGGTGCCCAGCCAAGGTGGTCCCAGCTCCAGCCCAGCCACGGGGCTCGTTGCAGGCTGGGACGTGGAGAAGGGGAAGGCAGACGGCCTCCAGCCCGACATGCTCATCTCGCTCACGGCGCCCAAGAAGGCAGCGACACACTTTGCTGGGCGGTACCACTTCCTCGGGGGCAGGTTTGTGCCCCCCGCGCTGCAGGAGAAATATGCTCTAAACCTGCCAGCATACCCTGGCACGGACTGTGTCCTGCAGCTGACATAGGGCTGGGGCCACAGGGGCTGGGCTTGGCTTCAGTACTGCACATCAGGGCCCAATTCTGCCCAAGCCTCTGCTGGGAGGGTGCTCAGCACCTTGCTGAGCTTCAGCCCAACCCAGCAGGATCAAAGGTCACTGCAGACCAAAGGCCCAGGAGGTGGGAGTGATGGGGGGCTGCTGTGGGGGGGCTCTGTTTGGGGTTGCTGCCTGATCCAAGTGATCTCTCGCACCACTCACACTTCAGGGTGGTCTCACTGCAATAAAGATTTATTTGTGCCCTTGAAAAAATACTTCAATATGCTGCAGGGTCTGTCTCCTTGTGTCCTTCTGCGACGAGCCCACAGCAAATGGGTCCCTGCCCCAGGGCCTGGGGGGAACTGGGGTCACCCCTGACCAGTGAAGGCTCAGGAGGTGAAATAAAGGTCGATCCAGCTCCAGACCAACCCAGCCCAGCCCAGCATCCCCAGGCTGAGCCACAGTGCTTGGGCTCTGTCTGGGACGAGCCTGGAGCACCCTTGGGCACCCACCAGCACCAGGATCAGAACCCTCACAGCAAGGTGGGACTGGCAGCTGCACAACACGGCAGCCGTGGCACTTACTTACTCTGGCTCCCTCTTCCTTTTCTTCTTTTTTCTCTTCTTCCTGGGGCTGTGTCCCAGGTCTGGCTCACCTGTGCCTTCTAGAGGTATGTCTGTCTCAGCTGCCTCTTCTTTGTCCTCCTCCTCCTGTTTCTGTTTCTTCTTTTTCCTCTTTGCAGCTTTTCCCTCCTCATCTACCACCTCTTGTTCTGTGTGTGCCTCTGGCTTCTTCCTTCTCTTCATGACTTTTCCCTCCTCTCCTGCCATCTCCTGTTCTGTGCATGCCTCTGGCTTCTTCCTCCTCTTCATGACTTTCCCCTCCTCTCCTGATGCCTCCTCTTCTCCGCATGGCTCTGTGACCTTCTTCCTCATGACCTTCTCTCCCTCTCCCATCAGCTCCTCTTCACTTCGCTCCCAGATCTTCTTTTTCTTCCTCTTCACAACCTTCACTTCTTTTCCTGATACCTCCTCCTCCTCCCCATTTGATTCCTGGCTCTGGGGCACCTCAGGGTCAGCTCTGTCTCTGGACTTTTTCCTTTTCTTCTTCTTTTTGCCCTGGCTCTCTGCCAGGGGGCTGCTCTCTAGGAGCTCCTGCTGCTGCTCCTTGCACCGGTACATGGCCAGGAAGGCTCGTTCCTGCTCCTCCAGGCGCGCCAGCTTGGCACTCATGGTCAGGCCGTGACGGGCACCCCTGCAACGACCACAGGCAGTGGGATCTGGCATCTCCCTGGCAGGAAACATGCCTCCCAGCTCGGCCATGCAGCCCCCCCAGCCACTCACTTGTGTGCCGTGCGGCCCCCACATGCCTGCACCAGCTCCTCGTCCGTCAGCCTGCGGGACACAGAGAGGACGTGTCACCCCCCAGCAGTGTGGCAGGGGCACGGTTCAGACCAGGGCTGCCCCTCGCAGCCCTCATCCCTCCTCATCGTGGAGATGGGGCTCAGCCTTGCCTCCTGGCTGAAGAGAGGTCCATCTTCTCCTCCTCCTCCTCACTGCTCTCGGAGCCAGTGGGCAGCGTCATGGACTCCTCCCCACAGGCTGTGAGTGTGGCCGACTGCACCAGGGACACAGAGGGGCCGTGAGGAAGGGGGACACAGCAGCAATAGGCTGGGGGCTGTGCTGCAAGGGGGGTGCAGAGCTCTCCACAACCTTTGCAGAGACACCAGCTGCTCTCTGAGCTGCATCCCAGGGCCAGTTACCTTCACGAAGCGGCCGTACAGCAGGTCCCTGGTGCCACCAGCCTTGCGCGGCTTCTTATTGCTGATCCCGCCTCCCTGCTCAGAAAGCGCCTTCACGGAGATGCCATCCTGGAGGGAAGAGACAAAGGGCTCGGGAAAGATCTGCCCAAGGGGCTTCACCCCTCTAGCAGCACGTCTCTGCCACCACGGTCCCTGTGCTGAGAGGGGCTGCGGGGACACACACAGAGCGGCAGCACAAGGACCACCAAAGGGACCCCAACCCCCTCCCCTGCTTTCCACCCTTGTCTGAGCAGGGTGCCCCTCCAGCCCTCCCACCTGCCCGGCCTCCACAGCGATGTTGGCAGCCGCCTTGTTGAAGACGTGGTCCCACCAGTGGAAGGTGAAGGGCTCCGCCGCGTCGTGTCCCACCTGCGGGGTGCAGAGGAGCCGCCGGAATGACTGCGGCGGGCGGTGGGCGCGGGGCCCGGCCGGGCAGGGGGGCTGCACTCACCCCCGCCGTGTCACACTTCACCTTCACCCGGATGGCCTCGGCGATGCCGTCCTGCCGTTTGCCCAGCCCGTGCCCTGCCGACACAGCCACTCATCACCCGCCGCCGGGGAGGGCTGGGGGGGACCGGGGACTGGGGACCACCGGGGGCTGGGGTGGGGAGCTGGGGCCTGGAGGGTCCCGGGGCTCGGGCGTAGCTGGGTACTGGAGGGAGCCGGGAGCTGGAGGGAGCTGGGGCCTGGCAGGGGAAAACGGGGCGCTGGGGGGGACATGGAGGGAGATGGGGCTTGGCAGGGGGAGCCGGGTCTGAGGGGTCCCGGGGCTTGAGGGGAGCCGGGTCTGGGGGGGTCCCGGGGCTTGGCAGGGGAAGCCGGGTCCGGGGGGTTCTGGGGCTTGGGCGGAGCGCGTGGCGCTCAGGGGGGGCCAAGGGACGGCGGGAAAGTCGGGGGACCCCCGCCTCGGGACCCCCGCCCCGGGACCCCCGCCCCGGGACCCCCGCCCCGGGACCCCCGCCCGGCCCCACCTCGGCGCCAGCCGTGCCGCCGCAGCTGGGTCTCGGCGAAGCGCATCCCGCGGCCCGGCGGTCCCGGGGCGCTCATGTCCCGGGGAACCCCGGGGAGGTCCCGCGGGGTCTCGGAGGGTCCCCGGCGGTTCCTGGAGGCCCGGGGGACTCCCCGGAAAGGCGGCCCGCGCACGCGGCCGGGGGCGGGGTCACGGCCGGGGGCGGGGTCACGGCCGGGGGCGGGGCCCGCCGGGAAGGGGCTCTGCGCGTGCGCGAGAAGGGGCGGGGAGCGGGAAATGCACCCGGAGAGGGGGCGGGGCACAGGAGGGGGGGGACGCTGGGATATGGAGATATGGGATATGGGATATGGAGATATGGGATATGGGATATGGGGATATGGGGATATGGGATATGGAGATATGGGATATGGAGATATGGGATATGGGATATGGGATATGGGATATGGGATATGGGGATATGGGATATGGGATATGGGGATATGGGGATATGGGGATATGGGATATGGAGATATGGGATATGGAGATATGGGATATGGGATATGGGATATGGGATATGGGATATGGGATATGGGGATATGGGATATGGGATATGGGGATATGGGGATATGGGGATATGGGATATGGGATATGGGGATATGGGGATATGGGGATATGGGATATGGGGATATGGGATATGGGATATGGGGANCATGGGGATATTGGGATATGGGATATGGGGATATGGGATATGGGATATGGGGATATGGGATATGGGGATATGGGGATATGAGGATATGGGGACATGGGGATATGGGATAGGGGGATATGGGGATATGGGATATGGGGATATGGGGACATGGGGATATGAGGATATGGGGACATGGGGATATTGGGATATGGGATATGGGGATATGGGATATGGGATATGGGGATATGGGATATGAGGATATGGGGACATGGGGATATGGGATATGGGGATATGGGGACATGGGGATATGAGGATATGGGGACATGGGGATATTGGGATATGGGATATGGGGATATGGGATATGGGATATGGGGATATGGGATATGAGGATATGGGGACATGGGGATATGAGGATATGGGGATATGGGGACATGGGTATATGGGATATGGGGACATGGGGATATGGGGATATGGAAACGTGGGGATATGGGAACATGGGGGTACAGGGGTGTGGGGATACACGGATATGGAGATACGGGAATACAGGGACAGGGAGATACACGGATACAGGTACAGGGGAACGTGGGGATACATGGACACGGGAACATGGGAACAGGGGGATACAGGGATGGGGATACACGATATGGGGACATGGGAACGGGGATACACAGACATGGGGATACGGGAGCAGGAAGATACACGGATATGGGACACGGGGATACAAGAACAGGGGGATACGCACATACGAGTACAGGGGAACGTGGGGATAGATGGACACGGGGACATGGGAACAGGGGGATACAAGGACAGGGATACACAATAGGGGAACATGGGGATACAGGGATATGGGGACACGGGGATACAGGGGACACGGATATGGGGATATGGGAATGGGCATATACAGATATGGGGATGGAGGGATACAGGGATGGGGAATACATGAGTATGGGGACACAGGAATGGGGATACACAGGGGGATATGAGAACATGGACACAGGAACATGGGAATGGGGATACAGGGGTGAGGGATACACAGATATGGGTCACAGGAAGATGGTGATACAGAGATATGGGGACACAGGGATACAGTAACATGGGGATACACAGATATGGGGATACAGGAACAGGGGGATACATGGCTATGGGGATATGGGAACGGGGATATGGGGATACAGGAATATGGGGAAATGAGAACGTGGGGGTACAGGGATATGGGGATATGGGAACATGGTGCCAGGTGTGCAGTGGGGTGCATGTGGGGTGTGAGCTGCATGGTGGAGTGTTTGCCTCCGCAGACACACAGCAAAGGCACCAGCTCCACACTTGGCTCTGCTGGAGCCTTTGCACGTGGCAGCAGCATTGAGGGATCAAGGGACATCCCCTCCCCTACGCCAGCCCTGGCGTCCCTCCTGCTTTTCCTCATGCTTTGTTTCCCCTCTTCCGCTCCCCTTGATAACTGGGGGCTTATCTCCAGGGCAGCACCAAGGTGGGAACCTGCAGCAGCCCAGAGCCCACAGGGCAGCAGCCTCAGCCACTTTTACCTTCACCACTTTCTGCTCTCTTTGCTGGGATGAAAGAGCAGCAATAACTTTTGCAGAGGAGCCATCTCACAGCTGCACTCCAGATGTGGCTCACGGGCAGGGAAACAGAGACAGCGAGGCTGGGGATGTTCCCACCAGGACAGCCAGGGAAACAGGAACAGGAACGGGGCACGATGCAAGGTCCCAGCACTGCAAAATCTGCCAAAAGCAGAACCCCTTCCTAGGGCAGCGTGGGGAGCGGGGAGGCTTCTCATCTGTCCTCAGCAGAGCTGGGCTGGAGCTGTCCTGGGCAGGAGATGGGGGCAAAGCTCAGGCTCAGCCCCATCACTGACACTGGGGGGACACTGGGGACAACCACTGGCCTTGTGTCACTACTGCCAGGAGCAGCCAAGGGCTGCAAAGCCCCTCGGGTACCCTGGACCCTTTCCCAGTGAATATTAGAAATCCATTGGGCTTTGTGGGTGACACAGCTCTTGGTGGACCTGTGGGTGCCAGCTCAGGGGCACCAGCCAGGCCTGATCCTACGTGGGGCCACACAGAGGCCCAGCAGACCTGGAGGGAAGGGCAGGTGCCAAAATGCCTCCCCTCTCCCTTCCTCTGTCCTGGGACAGCTCCAGTGAGTGTCTCTGGACCACCCCTCCTCTGTCAGCTCTGGGGCAAGCTGGAAGACTTGTGATTTTGTTGTTTCCAATCTCAGAGGGAGCAAACAACAAATCCCAGTCTCTGTCCTGCCCCAGGAACTGGTTCCCTCCTTTGGTGGGCAGTGCTGGCTCCAGCACAGTCGGCCCTGCGAGCTGGGAACACCCCCAGCAAACCCCAGTGAAACGCAGCCAGCACTGGCCAGGCTGGGACTGGGAACCAGGTGTCAACTTGCTGGAGGAATTAAAAATAAAGCAAGTCAGAGCAACATGAATATGGCCCTGAATGTGCCATGGTTGGGTCCTGCTGCAGGGAGCCACCCAGGCTGGCCATGGCCCAACCAAGCTCTAAATCATTGTTTTCTGCCCCAAAATGTTGCAGAATTGAGCAGAGAGGCCAAAGAGCATTGTTGAGTCTTTCCTCATGGCTCCTGTGGCTGAGCAAAGGTGCTGCAGCAGCTCCACATGCACACACATATATATTTTCCAAGCTATCCCACTCCATGACCTCCTAATCCCGGGGTGTTTCCCTGCTGACCCTCTCTTGGGATACTTTGAACTTGCCACACCATAATAAGGGCTGTAGCTGCAGGAAACTACCTCTCTCATGGATCTTAGTAATAAAAAAATGGTTTCTTGAAAGCAATATAAATGTTGGTTTCCTGCAATCTCTCCCTCCTCCACATTTCAGAGGTTTGATTTTGAAGTTGAAAGTGTTACATTGGGATATTGTGGGAAAAGGCTGCAGATCTGCTCCAGGGAAGGGGGGAAGGAATGAAGTGAAAATACGTCCTTGACAGCAGAAATCTCTCCCAATCAATCAACTGGATTCACCACTACTTGCTGTGGAAATTGCTCCCTCCATTATACTTTGAAAGTATTAATTCTATTTATTGGAGTAAAATAAGAGGAAAAAAATCAGTGAGAACACCTTTAGGCAATTCTTTTGGGAAGGAGGGATATGGGAGCAAGAAAGTGTGGTCATTCCTTTGGAAGTGGGCTTTTGAGCAGCACCTTACCAAGGACTGGGGAAAGCTCTAGAGGGGATTAAGGTTTCACTAAAAGGCTCCTTCGCATCAGCCTTCAAAGCACCTTTATTTCCAGAGCTGGGAAGGCCAGACCTGCATCCCCTATGGGTACCAAGGGCCAGGCCCCCCATCCCCTGCAGGTATCAAGGGCCAAACCCCCCATCCTCTGGGGGCAACCATGGCTGGAGTGGCTGCATCCATCACACCTCCAAGCTCTCTGATCTCATCCCCACCGTGTCCCACCCCATGGTCCCATTCTCCTGCCGGCAACACCAAAGAAGCCACAGGCCCTTCCCTCCCAACTTTCCTTCCCCATGAGCTCAGTACAACAAAGCCCCTGGGAGCAGCACAGAGTGGGTGGCCTTGCCAGGCTGCTGGGGGAGGGTGGAGAGCTGGGAGGTGGCATCAGATGGATGCAAGAGGTTGCAGGCTTCTCTGTTGTCTCTATTTTAGCATCTTGGCTGGTGGGCTGGCAGCAGGTGAGGAACGGAGAGACAGGAGAAATGTGTTTTCCTGCTTAAACAAGCAAGAGACACCAAGAACTGAATGAACAGTCTGTGAGGACTCATCATGGCCTTTCAGGCCTTAAGGGGAACTCGTGAAACAATGGACAGAGACTTTTTACACAGGCAGAAGGTGATGGGACAAGGGGGAATGGTTTGAAACTGGAAGAGACTGAGATGAGATGTTAGGAGGGTGAGGGTGTGAGGGTGGTGAGACACTGGCCCAGGTTGCCCAGAAAAGCTGTGGCTGCCCCTGGATCCCTGGAAGTCAAGGCCAGGCTGGACAAGGCTTGGAACAACTTGGGCTAGTGGATGGTGTCCCTTCCCATGGCAGGGGATGGAACGAGATGAGCTGTGAGACGTCTTCCCACCCAAACCATTCCGTGATTCTCAGGCTGCTCTGGACTCTTCTCAGTGGTTCACAGCCATCTGCCCACACTGCAGCAGGATCTCTCCACCACACAGGAATTTATTTCCAGCCAGCTTTGGACTCACTGGATCCCTCCATCCCTCAAAGTCCCTGTTCAGACACAAACCCCCTCGCACACACAGATCCCTCACACACACAGAGATCCCTCAGGCACGGGCGGATCCCTCGCCCCAGATCCCCTCGCACTGGGGTGGCTGACACCAGTGTCACGCTGACACCACTGAGTCACACCTTGCTGACACCGAGGGGGGTGGAAGAACTGTTTCTGCCTGGCCAGACACAACAGGGTTGGGACTAGTTTTGCTCCTCAGAGGTTCACACACACCATGGGGGTATGTCTCCCTGTGACCCCCCGTGCTCCCTTTGCTCCCTCCCTTCCCTGCTTGCCCCATCCATCCTCCCAGGAGCAAGCGCTGGCATGTGCAGGGACAGAGACCTTAATGCCAGCAAGGGACATCCAAGAGATCACAAGGATCGCAGGCCTTTTCAGGAGCCCATTTCAGGGGCTGATCAGCGACATTTGGAAGAGCTCCAACCCCTCCAGCTCCCATCCCTACACAGCCGTGTGCAAAATTCCCATGTCTGAGGAGAGGTCGCACAAAGCAATCCACAGATCTGTGCACAGCCTCCAGAAGAGGTTAAAGCTGCTTTCCAAATCTTCCTCCAAGGGATCCCAGTCTAGTTGGGATACACACACACAGGCAGGAGCATTTCCAGCTCGCACACTCACGTGTTTTCTCCACCACCACCTACACTCTCAGCAACATGAGCACCCATCGAGCCCAGCTCCAGCTCAGGAGCCCCTGGGTGCAACAGGTTTTACAGGTATGCAGGAAGCAGCGCCTCCTGTTCCCTCTCACTGCCCAGTCCTCCCACACTGAAAGAAACTTGAAAGTACCAAATAACTCTAACTCCCAGCTCACAGCAGTTCCAAGGGTTGCTAATTGCTAATTGCCAATTCTAATTGAAAGAAAGCTTTCAAATAGGCACATTTAGAGCCAGAGTTTGGGAACCTTCAGCAGCATTCCTGAAGTGTCCCAAACGTTTCCTGCCACAGGGGAAGGCAGCAGAAGGGGCCAAGTGGGGAGGGAGCACGACATCCCCACTACCTGCTCGAGGTGAGCACAGGGCACAGCATGGATTAATCCTGGGGAACTGGGAATGCCCCAGCTGAGGCAAGGCAGGCAAGGACGAGACAGGGATGCAGGGAGACAGATGGTTGTGCGCATTTATTTTCCTTTGATAAAAATGGTGTATGCAAATTACACAGCCATGGAGGCTCCTGGGAAATACCACCCTGCTGGTCCTGGGGAGTCTCTTGGAGAGAGTCAGAACATTCAAACACATCAGAATGGAGGGGGGGTGGAGGATGGATCTAAACTGGGAAGAACATGAACTTCAACATTTTCCAGTGAAGCGAAAAAGATCATTAACTTATTTTTCCATTTCCTTTTTAGTTTTTACACTTGGAGAAATGAGCCCACCAAGCACAGGAGTCAGCGGCCCCCGACACCTCTGCTCAGGAACCACATTGCTTGGGCAGAAACACACCTTCCAAACACCTTCCTCTGCACAGCACCTTCAACTCAAGCTCAAGAACAGCACACCTGGTCCTTGCAGACCCCTGGACTCTGTTATACCACCCCAAGAGCATAAAGACCACACTTCAAATGCAGTTTTCGCACCCATTAACCCTTTACCAGGAGATCAGAGGCACCTGTGAGTGAGGGATACGGGCTCGTTTCATCCCAGGGAACATTAAGACAAATGACATCAGAAATTTCCAGGTAATTTCAATTTTTCTTTTGATCCATTCCCAACAAGATGCTGAGAGAAATAACCAATCCCCAAACTCGGCTCAATTTTTTAAATATTTGCCTGAAAGGAGGGCTAGGGAAGGGAATCATGTACAGTTAAAATCAAGCTACTCAAAACACAATCATTCAGGTAAGTAACTAGAAGTATCGCCTCTACCATCTAGAGAGAGAGAGAAGAGTGTCTGAGACAGGGCATATTTAGGAAAAAATACACATCTGAAGTCTCTGTGGCCACGATGAGAACTGGAATCCACATACAAGCCAGTTAAAGAGCATTTCAACATGAAATCTTAACTTAGTAGGAAGGTCAGGGGTTAAGCTGTATCTTTTTGTTTTAAATACATGGACAGCTGTCAGATATGAAAATGATGGCGGGCTTTCCGGAAAGATCCCCTGTGCATGTGTATGGATGCATGTGCTGACGTCTGTGGGGCAGCAGGACAGAGTTTAGGAAGGCTGGGAGCCCAGCAGTCTCTCGATAGCTGCGTTGATGTCCCCGCCGGTGGCAATGAGCGCCTGGAGATTGGCCTCACGGTTGATGAAGCCCATGGCATTCAGCTGCTCCAGCTGCTGTTGGAATCGCACTTCGGGGCTCTGCGCCTGTGAGGGAAAGGACGGAGATCTCGGAGTCAGAGAGCAGAGACAGCATCCAACACGGGCAGGGCTGGCAGCCACGGCTGCACAGGGACCCTCAGCTCAGCCTCAGGCTTGTGTGGGGACAGTCCCCATGTCCCCCCAGGCTGTGGCACAGCAGCCACACCAGAGTCAGTCCTGGCTTGGTACCGACGGCAGCAGCAGTGTGAGGAGTAGGATCCCCAGCATTACAAGCTTAAATCTCTGCAAAGGGTTCCACACCCCAAAGAACCAGCCAGACCCCTACACCAAACCTGGCCTAAAGCACCACAGCCACAAGAGACTGTTGGGAACCACATCCCCCAAGCAGGGTGGGATGGGGAGCCCCCTGGAGACCTCCCTGCCTGTCCCAGGAGCCACTGGGCATTACGTACTTGAGAGTTTCCTCCGGCCAGCAGCTGGATCATCTGCTGCATGAGCTGCTGTTGGGGGTTACCACCCCCGGCTGGAGAGGCACTGGCCGGCGTCGAAGCAGAGGGAACGGGGTTCTCCGGGATTGTGCTTCCTCCTGTGGAGGACGGGGGCATTCGGGGCATGCCGAAGGAGCCGAGGCTGCAGAGGAAAGCAGGGCACGCTCAGGGGCACGCTGGCGCTCTGGGCAGCAGGGCAGCCAGCAGGCCAGCTATGGGGCAGCTCTGGAAACAGAACCGGCTGTGTCCGTGCCTCAGTCACACGTGGCGCTGTGAGTGAGCAGAGCCAACAGAGGCCTGCAGGGAACTGCTGAGATTGAGCATGACACACAGTGACAGCGAGCAGAGGGCCAGCAGCCCAGCCTGCCCCAGCATACCCACCCAGCCTTGTGACTGTCCATCTCTCTCCAGAGATACAGTTCTTTAGCTCAGTCCACACCGAATACAGCAAACAAAGGACAGGGGAGGGACCAAGTGCATTCCAAACCTTTTCTCCAAAAAGAAAGGGTCAAGGACTTCCCAGCGAAGCACAAGCAAGGAGCAAGTGCTAGTTAGCCAGGCTCAGAGACGCCTGCAGGCACACACCCAACTGCCCCAGGACAGAGCACCCTAAGCAGATCTCCCCAGTGAACTGACAACCAGTTCTGCCTGCTGGTCCCAGGCACGGCAGCTCTGCCTGCATGACCCCACTCCGGAGTGCTCCGTACCTTGGCACTAGTCCAGGGGCCTCCGTCTGCAGCGTCTGGAGTCCCTGCTGGATCTGGAGCAGGGCCTGCATGGCACGGGGGTTGGTGAGGATGGACAAGGAGTCTGGGTTCTGCATCTGGGGACCAAGGCAGAAAGACACCATGGTACCAACCAGCAAGAGCTCGGGCAGCCCCAGATCCAGCACTGCTACACTCGAGCAGGCGCCGAGCTGCGCCTCTCGCCCGCGGCCAGCGCCGACCCCCGCATTTGGATCCTCCTCCGAGGCTCCAAGACCGCAGGGCTCATCTGCAGGGACACTCACAGAGCTCAGATCAGGTTTCCTAAATGAACTGGGTGAATCAGATTAGAACTGGGGGCACATGCCTTTGGAATCTAATTTACCTGAGAACCAGCTGCTCTAGCACAACTAGCTGTGTTAATTTTTGTAAACTCAACACAGGGGTTCCAAGTAGCTTAATGAGCGTAATTTGGAGTCCACTTTTCAGTAATTTCTATGAGTTAATTCAGACTGCCTTGTCTAACCAAGCTCTTCCTCTCTGTCTCCCCTGTGCAACCTCTTTCCTTCCTCAGCCCAGCCCCCCAAGCCCACATGCTTCCTAGTGCACTTGACCAAGCAGCTGAGATCCTGCCTGTCCCACAGTGGGGGGGGAGAAGCTCTGGAGCCAGGGGCTGAGGGCAGCACAGGGCCAGCCAGAGGCCTTTTACCTGCTGCAAGAAGACAGGGAGCTGAAGGCGGAGCTGTTCTTGAAGCTGTGGATTCCCAGCAAAGAGGGGGACATTTACCATGATCTAGCAAGAGACAGCACACGTAGGTAGGGTCAGAGGGTTGCTGCCACTGACTGGCTGTTAAACCCTACACAACTAAGCCATGACGAATAGGTCATTCATGCCCCTGACTCCCTCCCTGGGCTTTCAACATGCTCCCCTGCTAAAAGGGACCAAAACAGGACAGCTCAGTTCCTGACAGCAGTGTTGAACAGGGGCCACTTGGCCATGGGAAAAGAGAAGGGCCATTCCCATGTCCCTCTGAAAGCCACCTCTTGTGTTAGGAGCTCTGCTAAGACACAGGGCTCAGAGCTGGGGCTGCCTTCAGGCTATCAAGAAATACAGCCAAACTGTGTGTATTCACTCTGCTCCGGTGTCTGCAGGAGGAACCAGTCTGACCCCACAGCAGACTGGTCTCACCGTGCTCACAGCCTGCCTGGCAACAGCAGATGACTGCAATACTTTTAC
This sequence comes from Lepidothrix coronata, assembly GCF_001604755.1. Lineage (NCBI taxonomy): Eukaryota > Metazoa > Chordata > Aves > Passeriformes > Pipridae > Lepidothrix > Lepidothrix coronata. The sequence goes on along the minus strand of NW_016690203.1, from coordinate 7,078,568 downwards.
CTGTGCTGCAAAGTCCGGGTTCTGGGCAAGAGTTTGCATCATGCTCCGCATGTAAGGGGCAGAGATCATGTTCTGCATCAGCTGAGGGTTTTCAGAAATCTGCTGCAGGAGTCCTTGCATCTCTGGGCTGTTGAACATGCCTGCAAGGGGAAGGGAAGACAGAAAAAGATCCCTGATGAGCCTCAGCGCCGCTGCAATGTCCGAAATACAATGTGACTGGTAACAGCACTGCCTGTAGTCCATCCCCCAGCCAGCAACAAACACCACTGTGGACACCATGGCAGTGCTCTGCTGGCCACTCTCCTGCTCTTGAGAGTGCAGGGACACCAGAGTTCCCAAAGGGACCCTCAGACAGGCACACCAGAACAATCCATTTGTGCTTGCCACTGGGCTAGAACCATTCCTCTGGAGAACAGCTCCGGACAGGGCTCTAATGCCAGAGGGACTGGCCCCCCGACGAAGCCTGGGTGACCTGTTCAGCCAGGAGCATCCTCCAGCTCCCCCCTCACGTACCAGCCCCGATGCTGGCAGCGTTCAGCCCAAAGGGATTGGATACGGTTGGGGTGCTCTGGGTGGTTGCTGAGCCCGTGCTCCCTTCGCTGCTGGGTGCTTGGCTCTGGGAAGCAGGGGGCGTGGGGCTCCAGGGGTTTGGCAACGGCTCTCTGTTCTCCGTCCGCAAAGGCTGAGAGCTTGAGCTGTCAGAATTCCCCGTCAAGGAAGAGAAAGGATTGTTGCCAAACTAGGGAGAAAGAAAAAAGAAACAGCCGGAATCAGTTAGTCCCAGCAGAGAAGGTCAGACCAACCCCAGCACTGAGCAAGCCAGGGAACAGCCGATCACATTCAGCCAAGTCCAGAATATGCTAAACACGTGCCATGATTTGCCTCCTGAGAAATCTGCAATCCACAACACACCTCGCTTGGAAAAAGACCAGGCTCAGGAGTGGCCACAGCCTCCAGATTTGGCTCCTAAATGCAAGGCTTCAAAATGCCTCTGTAAAACCAGCGCCCAGACATACCAGTAGGTAATGCTGGACTGGAGTATGTCTGCACAGCCCTCTGCAGCCAGACCTGCACTCCCTCCTCCTGCGCTCCAAGCCAGCTGGATCTGAGCCAGCTCTGCTCCAAAGGCGTCAGGCTCCAGCTAATCCAGAGAGCAGAGGGCTGTGCTAACAAGGCGACGGGGGCCTGCCCATGGGCTATGGCTGGCATCAAGCCTGCTGGGGGACTGCAGGAGCCAGGGCAGGTCTCTGCTCTGACATCCCAACCCATGTAACAAGAGGCACTGCAGGCCAGTGCCTGCACAGGAGAGACACGAACAGCCACGCTCTAGAAAAGCTGCCCCACCAGCATGGGGGCCAGGGAATGATCCCCCTTCCCACACTACACCCCACTTAGAGGAAGGCAGCCAATACCTGCTCCCTGGCTGCACTGAACATGGGCTCCTGGATGTCCGTGTACATTCGGCGCAGGGCGTTGTATCCTCCTGGAATGCTCTCGAGATTACTCAAAGCACGGTCCTGGTTCCGCATCATCTCCTGCATCATGGCAGGGTTACGAGCCAATTCCATCGTCTGGGAGAAGGAGGAAAAGATGGAAAGCTCAGGCCCATGTGTGCCACGGAGGATCAGGGTGGATCAAGAACCTGGTCAGCAGCCCAGCAGTTTTCTACTGATCCCCTAGCCAAGTCCTGAAAGAGTTAAATCTCAGCTCCCAGGAGAAAGAGGATAATTAAACCCGTTTCACAGGCAGAGAGCAGAGAGATCATTTATCCAAGCAAAGAGAGCCCAGGGATCCCAGCTCCTCCCCAGCCTTGCTCAGCCTCTCTTCCTTCTCAGCCTCAGTTCAGCTGGATGAGACTGTTTTGTTTCTAAGCAGTATCAGGACGTCCAAACATCTAACACCCATATGTTCCCACTCACACTGGATAGACTACATTCAACAGCTGGGAAGGTGGAAAAGGCTGAATCCTTCCACCTTCTCCAGACTTCTGATGGGTCTCTCCCGCACAAAGAATATTCAGGTCTCATTTGAGGATCTGCTTACGTACGGATTATTCACAATTTAGTCCTGCAGCTCTGGAATTTCATGAATGGCTGACACAGTTGAAAGCAGAATAACCGAGAAGCAGATGGAAACTAGGCCCATTCAGCACAACCCTTCTGACAAGCCTTCCCAGGAAACAGCAGAGTCCTATTAACACCCTCAACTTCTCACTCAACCCTTAAGCTTCCCTCTAGCCAGTCCTCTAGGGAACTGGTCCTCTCTGTTCTGGGAAAAATCAGAGCCCTCTGGGATCCCGGCCTACACTAGTGCTCCCCACTGATATAGGTAGTGAAACACTGACTATACAGCTCGGGGCTCTGTACTTTATCTGTCAAGAGAACTAGAGAGAAACAAAGAGCTTTTGCAGTAGCTTCACTTCTCCAGCACTGCTTTTACTCCCATTCCTGAATCAGAACACAGTAGTCTTGTAGGCAGCATGCTAGGATACTCCCAGCATCCTTTTTTTCCCAACACACCATGGATTCAATAGCTCTGAAAGGGAGACAAGATTTGCAAGGATGTGGGTTGTGTAATCAGTATTCACATAACTCAAGACCACCATCTGTTTGTTGGGAGCTCACAGCAGGAAGGAAGAGATCTCCAAAAACCACTGTTCTGGCATTCCCACTCCCCCTCAGCAGAGCAGACACTAAAGCTGGTCCACAAAGACTCTCCTGAACGCTCTTTACCGAGGCCCTGGTGTGACTCACCTGTCTCATGAGCTCCGGGTTATTCAGCATGTGGCTTATCTCTGGATTTCGTTCCATGAGCTGCTGCATCTGGGGATTGGCCATGATCATCTGCCTCATGAGGTCAGGGTTAGACATCATGTTCTGCACCAAGGGATTCTCCATGATCTGGGAAAGCATCTCTGGGTTGGACATCAGCTGCCGCTGCATTTGCTGCTGGAGCTCCATGAAGTTGGCAGAGCCCATCCCGAGATTGCCCAGCCCAGTGATGCCACCGAAACCAGCTGGAGAGGGAACAACACACGGGGAGAGAGGCGTGAGTCAGTAACTGTCGGCAGCTGCAAAAAGAGGACAGGCACATCAGCTGAACTGCACCCCACAAACCCAGGGGTATCCCACGTTCCTATGGCAGCCAGCTCTGAGGGAAGACACCCCTACAACACACCTCACTAAGGGCTGTGGCATTACACTGAGCAGGGACACTGAGGTTTGCTACGGGAGTGACTCACACAAAGCCCACAGCGAGCAGAGACAACAAGGGTCAAGAACCCTGACTCCTAATCCCAGAAAATCCTTCCTTCTCACAGCCCCCACTTACAGAGGATGGATGTAGCACTGTTGGGGCCTCCGTCTGCAGGACCTCCCATGGTCCCTGACCCGCTGCTCCGTCTGCTGCCACTCCCTGTGTCCGGACCGGCACTGCTGGATGTGGAGGGCTGAGATGGGGCAGCAGGAGAAGAGGGGGTTGCAGTGGGGGCAGAAGCAGCATTGGGGGCAGAAGCAGCAGATGTTGAATCTTGGACCCTGCAAAGGATCAGAGGGTGTTAAACTCCCAGGGCTAGGGAAGGGCGAGCAGAGTCCTTTGTGGGGTCATGGGACATGCAGCCCACTCTGACCAAGCTCCCAGCACACCGGTCACCCCCGCAGGAGCCAGCCCCAGCTCCTATCCCAACCCTGCCTGCACGCACCCCAGCTGTGCTCCCAGATGCCTCCCATCTGCTGGATTCTGCCTCCCATCCTGATGCACTGCAGCCCCTGTCATGTTGTCCTCGCCCATACAGAGCAGTTGGACAGGTCTTACCCTGAGTTGTATCCAGCTCTTCCTTGAATCCCACTGAACTATTTACCTCAGCCATATCCTTGAGCAATGAGTTTGCTCCAAACAGGAAAATCCTCCTGCTGCTCCCACAGAAACCACAGGAGGTTACAGCAGGGCTGGTACAAGGGGTAAACGAGACTCTGCACTTCTAAATATTCCTATCAGTGCTCCTGGGGCAAAAAGAAGTACCAGCATTACTCTACAGAGAGGGAGACTGAGGCACGAGGCAGCAGCACCTGTCCCACAAAGCTATGGCCAGTTTGGCTCCAAATTCCCAGCTCTGCCATTGGCTGTACCTTCATGCAAGACTCCTGCATCCAACACAAGTTGTCTGGAGCTTATTTTAACACACCCACACAGCCACTGTGCCATAGGCCACTACGCAGTAGGTGCTGGACGTCAGCTTTGCTAAGTACACCAACCCAGTTCAGTACCTTGTCACCACAGTTCCTCCTCAGGAGTGTTACAGGAATTTGAAACAGAACATTTAAAGATTCTCTGAAGCCTCCACAGTCACAACAGTGAGTCCTGGACTAGTGCTGAAGAGCTTTCACATGAATTTAGACCAGAAAATTCACTTTACTTGCCTCAAATAATGCTATTATACCTCTGAAAATAAGAACAATTATTTCTCTACTTTTTCTTTTCCAAACCAAGAATTATTCTTTTTGTCTAACTCCCTTTCCTTTTTCACTCTTATTCTAGCACTTGTAAGATCAATCCCAAAGGTCCCTGTCCACTGTCCAGACTCACCCAACTGCTGCTGAAAACCAGCAGCCACTGAGAGAGGCAGAGAGTGGGGAAACAAAGTAAATGGGAAGCTGAACAAAAAAGGAAGAAGGAAGCTGGAGAAAGGGCACTTGGTTTCTATGAGCACAGGGAGAGACTGTAATGTATCTAGGACTATTGGCAGGAGAAAAATGAGCAGCTCAGGACAGCTCTGATTCACCCTTTGAAATGGTTCACCAGTACCACATTTGCTGTGGAGACAGTGGAAGAAGAGCATCAGGCTTTTCAGCTACCTGGAGAGGCAGAACTCAGGGAGAGGCTCCTGCAGGACCTGATAATACACATCCCTGTCTTTGTAAATAACAGGTGGGAAAAAAAAAAACAGGGCAAAATAGCCATTTTGATTAATGCAGCTCTCCCAGAAGACAGCAGAACTGCACAGAGATGCCACCCTGGAGCTTCCCAGGAGCCCAGACACACCATGGCGGGAGCCCAAGGCAGAGGCAGCCCTGGAGACTCCCACACTGCTCTGTGCACGTGCTCACGCAGCCTGAACCTCCACACACTCTCGAGGTGGAGCACCCACTGTGCTTAGAGCAGAGTACGTGGCAGGAGATGACAGAAAAACTTGGATGCTGGCTTCTACAGCAACACAAATTCATGAGAAAGTAATTTCTGTTATCAGCAACTTGGCTTTGTTAGAACCAGTATCAAGTTCCGATGGCTTCTTCCAAGACTAGTGAATTCTAAAGGCTCAAAATACATGAAGCCACACACACAAAACTCATGTTAAAGGACCAGCCCCACCAAGTACCTGCCACACACCCATGGAGCACACAGGTGGGTGACAAACCCCATTACAGGCAGGGAGAGCCTGGGAAAGCTCATCAGGAACCTCACCATCAGCTATTCCCAGCCCTCATTTGCCCTCAGCCCCCCAGACCAAACTCTTACTTCTGCGGAGTCTTAATGACCAAGTGCACAGTCAGCCCATCTTTGATCCCGTGTTGATTCAACGTGTCTCCATCCTTCAGGATCTTCCCAGCAAAGATCAGAACCAGCTGATCCTGTTTGGCTTTAAACCGCCTGGAAATCTCTTCTTTGAACTGGAAAACAAACAGAGCATTTTTCAGGCAAAGGACCAAGACCAGAAATATAAAGCTCCAGGGACCAGATCCACTTGGGAAAAGCACAAGGGAGTGACAGGCCCTCGGAGCCCAGGTACCACTCAGGCACCAGTTGCTGAGCATGTTTGAGGTGTTTACGGAAAACCAAAACAAAGCAAAGACAAGCTCTGCACTCACAAAACATGGAGTAAATCTTGGAAAGAACACAGCCATTCCCTCGGGAAGAGCTGAAGGCTTCCAAAGCCAGACCAAGTGTGTCTCAGGCCTAACCCAAACACACCATTTATTCTGAATGACTGAACTGGTTTTGTCTCTGCTTATTTGAGCTTTTTTCCTAAGGAAAGCCTAACTCTGATTCAATACAGGACAGAGCTCTATGGAAAAGGGAACAATCCTTTATCAGCCAATAGAAATAAACTAGGTCTTCTCCAATGCCTATTTCTGCAACCGAATTCCCTGTGAGCGCGCCACGGAGCACGGGCATCTCTTCCTTACTGTGTGGTGTGCTGGGATTAACACCTGCCAACACCGCTGTCACTGCTGGCCCCACCAGGGCATTCCCAAACTGATTTGGAGGAAACAAAGCCTTGCACTTGAAAGCCACAAATTACAGGGAATTCAGAGAAGGCCAGCACAGAGTGCAAAGCCCATGTCTGCCCCAGAGCTCACAGTCTTCACGCCAGAACCCTAAAAACAAGGCTGGGGAGAGCATAGCCCGGGCCCAGAGATCACCCTGGCCCCACAGCTCTGTGCCTTCCCTGCACAGCTCCACGTCCCACCCTTGCACAGAGCCCTCACTCCACACTCCCTGTAGCCATGGGCTCCCTGGAGCCGGCAGAGGAAGGAGCAGGAGGGCCACATGTGCACAGCCCGTGCCCACACCGTGACCTGCTGCCCAGAGATTCCTGCCAGGTCCTTCACAGGCCAACCTCATGCCCTGTGCTCGACCGACGTGTGCAATGACACCTTATCCCAGTGGGCACTGCCACTTCCACGGCACTGGGGCCAGCCCCGGAGCCAGCCCTTGCCAATCCCAACCTTTGCCAATCCCAGCCCCCTCCTGCTCCCTAGCAGGAGCAGAACCCAGCCCACCCCTGGAAGGGCTGATGCTCCTTTTCTTCCTCCCCATCCAACCCTGTCCCCAAACACCTGCCCGGCTCCTCTCCCCTCGTCTCGGGGATCCGCCTCCAGGGGGGTCCAGACCCACCCCACGACTCCCACCTTTCCCCCCCTGCAGCTCCCCACGCACCCAGCCGGCTCTGCCCGCAATTCCAAAACCCTTCCCACCCCGCCCCGCTCAGGGAACTCCTCCCTCCCACTCCCCCGCTGCCCAGCCCACGGGCCGAGCCCCCAGACCCCACCCCGTCCTTCACACCCCTCCCACAACCGCCACCCCCCCAAAAGCCGCGCTCCGAGCCCTCACACACCCCTCACACGCCCGCAACAAACGTGGTTTCGACATCCACGACCTCTCCCACGGGTGCCTCCCACCCCGGACCAACTCCCCCCGCCCGGGACTGTCCTCTCCTAAAGCCCCCCAGCACCTACCCTCCCCCGGTCTCCCGGCTCCCTCCCAGCCTGGCTCCAACAAGGCCCAAAGGCCCGGGTTGCCCCCAGGACCCCCCCAGCTCTGACCTGGTCCCCGAGAGCTCCACCGAACGCCCTGACACCCCCCTAGCCAAAGCTCCCCTTCCCCTGCTTCTCACGTCCCCCCGAAAGTCCTCCCCGTCACAAACCTCAGCTAGCTCTCCAAAAACCCCTCACCCCGCTCCCCGGCCCCGTGAACTCCCCCGCACCAGCCCCCCCCGCCCCTCACGCCCCCGCCAGGCCCCTCCGCCCCCTCCGGCCGCCCCCGCCCTCACCTCGCGCACGGAGGCGCCGTCCGCGATGGCGATCTCCTCCTTGTCCTTGGGGGTCTTCACGGTGACGCGGATGAGCGCCCCGCCGGGCCCCGCCTGGCCCTCCCCGCCGGGCCCGGGCCCGGGGCCGCCGCCGCCGCTCGGCTCCGCCATCTTCGCCGCCCGCCGCCAGCCCGGGCCGCCGCCACCACAGAGACCAGCGAGCGCCGCCCCGGCCCCCTCCCCGCGTCCCGCGACAGCGCCCCCCGGCGCCCCGGAGGGCCAGGGGGTGGGCGGCTCGGGGGGCAAAGGGGGAAGGAAAGGGGTGGGGGAGCAGAGCGGGCACGGGCAGAGCGGGCACGGGCAGAACGAGCAGGGACAGAGCGGGCAGGGGCAAAGTGGACAGGGGGTGCTGCCCGCAGGGGCCCCCGGTGCCCCCAATGACCCCCTCGGTACGCGGCTCCATCCCGGATCCCCGCGGTGTCACCGCGGTCCCAGGCCCGCGCCGTGTCCCCTCCGGCTGCCGAGGCCTTTCTGGGGGTCCGGACCCGGCCGGGAACTACAGTCCCCGGGATGCTCCGGGCGCGGCGCGACCTCGCGTCGGCCCCGCGTCGGCCCCGCCCGCGCAGCCGGGGCGGCCATGCTGCGGCCCAAGGCCCTGACGCAGGTGCTCAGCCAGGCCAACACCGGCGGCGTCCAGAGCACGCTGTGAGTGCGGGGGGCACTGCGGGAGCGGGGCGGCTTCCCCCGCCCGGGGGCTGCGGCAGGCGGTGCGAAGGGGGGATGCTGCCCCTGCCCGGGCGTGCTGCCTTCCCTTGTTCCTGCTCCTGCCCCGGGGGATGCACCCAGCCCCTGCCCTTGCCCTGCCCTGGGAATACTGCTTGGCCCTGCCCCTGGGGATGCTGTCCCTGCCCCGAGGATGCTGCCTGCCCCTGCCCCTGCCCCTGCCTTGCTTCTGCCCCTGCCCCTGCCCTGGGGATGTTCCCAGGCCCTGCCCAGGGATGCTGCTTGCCCTTGCTCCTGCCCCAGCCCCAGCCCTGCCCTGCCCTGGGAATGCTTCTTGCCCCTGCCCCAGGGGATGCTGTGCCTGCCCTTGCTGCTGCCCCATCCCCTGTCCCTGTCCCCCCCGTGCCCCTGCCTTGGGGATGCTCACAGTCCCTGCCCAGGTATGCTGCCTGCCCCTGCCCCAGCCCCTGTCCCTGTCCTTGCTCCTGCCCAGGGATACTGCCTTCCCTTGCTCCTGCCCCAGCCTCTGCCCCAGCCCTGCCCTGGGAATGCTGCTTCCCCTGCCCAGAGATGCCTCCCCAGCCTGGGGATGCTGCCTGCCCTTGCTCCTTCCCCTGCCCCTGTTCCTGCCCCATCGCCGGTCCCTGCCCCCTGCTCCTGCCCTGGGGATGCTGCCAGGCCCTGCCCAGGGATGCTGCTTACCCTTGCTCCTGCCCCCAGCCCCTGCTCCAGTCCCTTCCCAGGGATGCTCCCTGCTCCTGCTCCTGTCCCTGCCTGGGGTGCTGCCTGTCCCTGCCCCTGCCCAGGGATGCTCTCTGTCCTGGCCCAGGAGGGTGAGGGGCCCCACCAGGGGTATGCTCACACACCCTGCATGGTGCTGGGCTATGGGCAGTGCTGGGGCCGTGCGTGACACGGGTGTGCAGTGTTGTGATCCCCGTGCACTGTGCCAGGGCCGTGCGTGCACAGGGTTTGCCCACCAGGCTCGTGCCTGCTCTGCAGCAGGTCCCACTGCTTCAACAGACGCAGCCACTCAAGCCCTGCTTGGGCCTGGGACCACCCGAGAGCTTCCTGGCTTTGAAGCCCCCACACCGCCTGCCAAGTGGGGGTGTCCAGGGAGCAGCGCTTGGGACCGGGCAGGGCTTCACTCTGCCCCTGGCATTGCAGTGGGGTCTGATGCCCCACTGGATTTAGAGGCACCTGTTCACCCCCCATGTTGTTTCCAGGCTCCTGAACAATGAGGGTTCCTTGCTGGCCTACTCTGGCTACGGGGACACCGATGCCAGGGTCACCGCAGCCATTGCCAGCAACATCTGGGTGGCCTACGACAAGAATGGGCACCAGGCGTTCAATGAGGACAACCTCAAATTCATCCTCATGGACTGCATGGTACGTGGGGCTGGGGGCTGCCCTCCCCTCCCTGGGGTGCTGGGAGTCCCCCAAGACCCTGCCCATGGTCCGGGCCAAGCTGGAATGTGACAGATGCTGTTTCTCCCTGGGCAGGAGGGGCGAGTGGCCATCACACGGGTGGCAAACCTGCTGCTCTGCATGTATGCCAAGGAAACAGTGGGATTTGGAATGCTGAAGGCCAAGGTAATGGTGGTGGGGAGGAAGTCTGGGGGGCTGCAGGGCTGAGTCCCTGCTGTGGTGTGGGAAGGAGCTGTTGAGGATGGGAATGGGAGGACTGGAGGAAGCTGCCATGCCTGGGATGCCTCTTTCCTCCTTGCAGAGGCTCCTCCGTCGCCCATGCCCACCCAGGCACCACACCACACCTTTTTAAGGCTCTAAACTGAAGTATAAATTACAATAAGCACATGGGCAGTGGGCACAAAGGTGGCAAAACCCCCGTGGGCACGGCTCACACTGCTCTCTGCTTGCAGGCGCAGGCGCTGGTGCAGTACCTGGAGGAGCCACTCACACAGGTGGCCGCATCCTGAGCAGGGCAGCAGAGGGCTCTGAGGTGCTGCCAGGCTTTGACACCATCACTGGCGTGGGTGAAGGGTGAGCGGCCCCATGAGCATCCCAGAGCTCTGATGTGGCCTTAAAAATAAGGTGGGGGGAGCACAAAAGCTGGGGGTAATAAAAATGTGTCTGATGCTTGTGTCTGTTGTGAATAAAAGGGGGAGCTGGTAGGCTAAAGCATCCCGGTGGGATCCCCAGGCCAGGGGGGCCTGGGCGGTGTTTTGGGGCTCCTGTTGCTCTGCAGTGAACAGAGACCCAAGAGAAAAACAGGGCTGGTGTCAAGGGAGATGGGTACAAGAAAGTCGAGCCCCCCGACAGCCCTGCCCAGCCACTCGGGGTAGCGAGGGCAGCGGGGGCTCCTTCCCGTCCCAGTTTTCCCGACTTTCACACGATGGCAGCAGAGGCGAGGGAACGTTCAGAGTCGGCAGGAGCTGGGCTGGGGAGGGGGGGCTCTGTTTCTGCCACGACTGCCCTCGCCCCCCTCGCTGCCCACACTGCCCTTCTCTGCCCACGCTGCCCTCGCACCCCTCACTGCCCATGTTGACCATCCTGTTCACGCTGCCCTCGCTGCCCCAGCCTGCCCCGCGCTCAGGCAGGATCAGGCCCCGGCTCCTCCTCCGGCCACCCCGTGACGGTCCCAGGGGTGACACTACCTGCCCAACCTGCGCTGCGACACCCGGTCCCACCCCTCGAGTCAAGGGCCGCGCTGCGCTGCCAACCCGGCCGGCCCCGCCGCCACCGCCGCCACCCTTCGCGCCCCCTGGGCCCCCCTCGCTTCTCCCACCCGCTCCCCGACGGAGAGGAACCTTTGCCCGCTCCGTCTCCTCCCTCGGCGCCTCCGGGAGCTCGGCCCGCCCCGCCGTCTGCTCGAGGCTTGGCAGCGGGAAGGAGGAAACCCAGCGGTGGCCCCGCGAAGGCGGGCGGCAGCCGGGGCGACATGGGCAGCGCCGAGGAGGATTATAACTTTGTCTTTAAGGGTGAGTCCTGCGCTCGATGTGAGCCCCCTTCCCCTAAAGGGATGGAGCAGGAGGCCAGGGGCTAGGGGAGGGAACTGGGGTGGCTTCCCCCGGGGCTGCTGTGTCCTGAACCGGGATGTTGTTGACTGTCTGTGCAGCTGTGATGGGCACTAGAGCTGCAAAGGGTCAGGGAGTTGGGGAGCAGGCACTGGCCTTGGCCGTGTCCCCAGCTGACAGCAGCGAGGCCAGGGCTGACAAGCGATATCTGGATCCATGGAGTCATGGGGAGATCCACATACCCCAAGGCTTCAGGTGGGGTGCTGGGTGAATTGTTGGTGTGAGGTGTAGGGGCTGTGACAGCTGGGGTTGAGCATGTGAGACATAAAGGCAGTGTGAGCCCGTAACTCCCACGAGCAGCAGGCGTTGAAAAGTCATTCTGCTGTGGTGACCAGGGCGGTGGCACATGCAGAGGACATGGGGGTCAAACCTAGGCTGGAGAAACCGGGGCACAGCCTCACACCTTCCAGCCTGAGCTCCTCAGACACAGGGCCCTGGCATCCTGTGTCTCTGCTGAGTGCTACTGGCCAGACCCCCCAGGGGCTCAGAGCTCTCCTTTGGCAAGCAGAGACGGACAGGCTCTGGTGTGCCACCCATCCTGGGTGCCCTCTGCAACAGGGTGACCCAGGGCTCACCAGCATCCTCACCCTGCTCCTGCTGCCCAGAGCCTGGTAACTTATGAACAGCTCTGGGACTGTACCAGCAGATGGGGAGCATAGCTGGGCTGCGCCAAGGTGGCTCAGCCACACTCAAGGGGCTGAGAGCTCATGGCACAGGGACAGACCCCAGTTTGCTGAAAGAGCAAACACACCAGGTGTTAAGCCCACACACCTGCCCAGCCTCTGTGCCCATTCTGGGGTCACTGGGCAATGAGTGATGCCCATGCAGCCAATGCCAGTAGCGGGGCAGTCTAGTGGGATTTCTCCTTCCTCCCACAGTCGTCCTAATTGGGGAGTCCGGGGTGGGCAAAACCAACCTGCTCTCCCGCTTCACCCGCAACGAGTTCAACCATGACAGCCGCACCACCATCGGCGTGGAGTTCTCCACCCGCACAATCCTCGTGGGAGATGCTGTGGTGAAGGCTCAGATCTGGGACACTGCGGGGCTGGAGCGGTACCGCGCCATCACGTCAGCGTAAGGATGGGATGCCCGAAATCCGGGCTCCTCTGGGACCTGGGGGGTGATGCCCTCATACTTGAGCCCTATGGGTGAGGTGTTGAGGAGGATGTCCGGAGTGTGAGGTGATGGTGGGGTTCTGCCATAGGTATTACCGGGGGGCCGTGGGTGCCCTGGTCGTGTTTGACATCACCAAGCACCAGACGTATGATGTGGTGGACCGCTGGCTGAAGGAGCTCTATGACCATGCCGAGGCCAGCATTGTCGTCATGCTGGTGGGGAACAAGACCGACCTCGCACAGGCTCGGGAGGTGCCCATGGAGGAGGCAAAAATGTTTGCAGGTACAGGCTGGCACCCTGCCACAGGGGCTGGGGGCTTGGGAACCCCCCCGGCAACAGGGACCTGCACCAGTGCAGGTACCTGAACATCTCTAAAGGGGCTCTAGAATGGAGCCGTGCCCTTTCTGGAGTCTGCATTGTCTCAGGGACTCCTCTATTTGCAGACAACAAAGGGCTGCTATTTGTGGAGACGTCAGCGCTGGACTCCACCAACGTTGAACAGGCTTTCGAGACCATCCTGAAGGGTATGGGCACTGGTGCCGTGGTGCAGCAGGGTCCTGGGCCATTGCAGGGTCCATTCTCGGGGACGCAGTGCTGGGCAAAGGATGTGCAGAGCTTCTCTCCTCTGCCCTGCCCCACCTGAGCTCTTTGGGGCTGGTTTCGGTGTTGGCTTTCTGGCTGGTTTGGTTTCCAGCCTTTGGTGCTGGGCGTTTCTCTCCCCACACCCACAGCTTTGTTCTCATGGCCCTTGGGCATTCCCAAAGCCCCAGAGGCTCCTTCTCCCCCATAATCTCCAGTCCCCTTCCTGTTGTCTTGGCTCCTGACTCAACGTCTCCAGCACCCTGCTGAACTGGCCATGGGGACCTGGGGATAGGGATGGAGGAGGGTGATTCTTGGCTTATGCAGGAGCAGCTCTCCAGGAACGGCAGCCAGCAGCACCAGGTCTGCCAGATGTGCTGTGCCATGCCAAGCCATGCTGTGCTGTGCCATGCTGTGCCGGGCTCTGCCGAGCCAGCCTGGCCCGGTGAGCTGCCAGCCCCGATGCAGGGCAAAGCACTAATCCCAGGTTGGGCAAGAGGAAATTGCCTAAGCACAGGGTGTTCCCCTGGTGCCACAGGGATGCAACCTGGCAGAGCTGCTCCTTTGTCACCTCTCAACTCACCCCTCTGCTGCGTAGAGGGGAAGGAGAGCCATGGGCGAACAGCAGGGGCTGCAGGCTTGAGGCTGTCCCTGCTTCCCCAGGGGCCTGGGCTGACACACAGACTCCCCAGCACCTCTTCTTTTGCAGAGATCTTCCACAAAGTGCAGAAACAGAAGCAGAGGAGCAGCCAAAGCAACACGGTGTCACTTGCCAGCGAGAGCCCTGCAAGCACGGCCCCAGCACAGGCGGAGAGGCGCCCATGCTGTGTGGCCCTCTGAACCAGCCGGGCGCCTGGGAAGCCCCCAGGGAACCCCACAATCCCGGGACATGCCAATGGCATAGAGCTGGGTCTGCCTCTGGCTACCAGCACAGGCTGTGCTGCCTGTGGTGCCACCCTCGTCCTGGTGCAGTGGGGACCAGCAGCCTGGACAGGGGCCAAATTCTGCCATAAATGGTGAGAAGCACCTGTGCTGGGAGCTCTTCTCTCTCTGTTTTGTTTTTACCGGGCCCTGATTAGTATCACCACCATCATGCACTGTCCCAGTCCCTCTGGACCTGCAGGACAGAAAACTGGAATACCTCTCAGGCACTGCTGGGGAAGGAGCCAGGAGGTTCTGGCCAGGGTTATGCCAGCAACAGGAGCCTCTCAGATTGCCTCTGGCCCTGGAGTTGCTCCTGTGCCACATGCTGGGGATGTGGCTGACCCACAGGTGTCCATCCTGCCAGGGACTGCTCTGGAGTTGAGCCAAGCCCTAAGGAGTGAGTGGCAGCATTCAGCCCTTGGCTCACTTCTGTCCCATCCCAAACATGGGCAAGTGTGACAGTAGGACCAAGTGAAGGTCCCTGCTGTCTGCATGGTGGGACAGGACTCGTTGCAGGGCCCGGTGCCACGGGGCCAGGAACAACAGCTCTGTGTCCAGAGAAGGGGTGATGCAATCATTAAAGGACTTGTGAAATGCAGGTTTGCTGAGCCGGAATTCCTGCATGTTTGTGGTCGACTCCCTGGGTCCCCACCTTCATAATGTGCTGGACACAGTGGCCTCCAAAGCAGCACAGCTGGATGCCATGGCCCCCCTGCGCCCCCTCCCACACCAATGCCATGGTTCCTCTGTGCCCCCTCCCACCCCAAAGCCGTACTCCCCCTGCAGCCCCTCCCCAGGCAGCCTTTACCAGTCCACATCCCCCATTTGGACTTCACTGGTCCAAACGATGATGCAGCCCCCGCCAGTTATCTGAAACCCCTCGGAAATTCCTGCTGGATTCTCCATGTCTTCACTCACTTTCCCTTTGCACCATGGCAGCTGTGCCCTGCCCAGGTCCCTGTCCCAGCCATGGTTCTGCATGGAGTGTGTGGCCATCACCGTCCCTGTCAGTGGCAAACACAGGTGGTGGCCTGTACCTGCTGCTGTGCAGATCCCTGCCCCCCCTTACCTAGCCCAGGTGAGCACACCTGGGCTATGACGGGCAGCCCCAGCTGCCAATGGGTGTGGAGCAGGAAGGGCTGTGGCCACCAATGGGTGGCACGGGACAGCCCCTGCCAGGGCTGGATAAGGCCTGGAAATCCCGGTTAGCCCAGTGGGAGTGGGGCTGTGGTGCCGGGCGAGATGCGAGGCAAGGACGATGAGTACGATTATCTCTTCAAAGGTGGGTCTCCTGCCTGTGCTGTGCTGGCCATGCCTGTAGTGAGCTGTGCCAGTCTCAGCCTCCTGCTGGCAGGGCTGGCTCCATGCAGCACCCTTGGGATGGGGCTGGAAGCTTGTACTGGGATATAACACCCAGTTCCCAGTGCTGGGGACCAGCATGTAGGCTTGTTGTGACGTTTCCCTCTGCTGAGCAGGGAGTGGGTACTGGTGGGACTGGGGTTGAAATGCTGCCATGGTCTGAGGGTTTGCTTAGAGCTGGGCTGATGGTTTGTGGTCCCAGTGCTAATTACAGCAGCTCGTTACTGCTGCGGGAGGAGGCTGGAGCCCTCGCCTGAATGCAGTGTCCTGGGAGGGGTGGCCGTGGCTGCGGCAGGGTGCTGGTCCCTGGGGGCGGTGGGCAAGGCAGGTCTGTGGGGCTCTGTGGGGCTCTGTGGGTGCTATGCTTGCCCCTGAGCACCTGTGAGTCCTCTCCTCTGCCGGGCTGCCTGGGGGGAGCATGTCTGGGGGCTGAGTGAGAGACCCCAGGAGGGAAAACTGTGCCAACCCCCAGCATTGGTGGAGGGGAAGGATCCTGGGATCTGGGGTTGTCCTTCCTGGTGCTGGTCCTGGTGGGACACCTCCAATGTGCACAGGAGGACAGGGACTGGCCCTTGGAGACACAGTGTTGGCATTCCTGGCTATGGGAGCCCAGCACCCCTGTGGAGCATCCCCATCCCTGTGTATGGCAGGCTTCCCTACCATCTGCTGTGGCTGGAGCAGGTGCTGGAGAAGCAAGGGGACATTTTGGGCCAGAGTGGGTGCTGGCAAAGCCAGGGGACATCTTAGCAACGCCACAACCTCCTGAGCCATAAAACCGGGGCGTGAGCTCACCGGCGGGCGGCCGTGAGTCAGCCTGCCCACACAGCCCTGCCCGAAAGGCCCCAAGTAATTCCAGCCACCGACACGATGTAATTCCAACCAGCGACATGCTGGTAGCCCCTGGCTCCTCACACACCTCCCCTGGCCTCTGCCCAGGAAAATCCTCCTCCCTGGAGTTATTCTGGGACCTGGTGAGGGGGAAACTCTGATGCTGGGTGGTGCCTTGAGCGAGGCACCCAGGCAGGAGCTCCCCCGGCTTCTGTGTCCTGCACTTCCTGGCCGGTGCTGTGCCAGCAGAACAGCTCTGAGGGGGCTCCAGCACATGATCCTCCTGTGCCTATCCGTTCCCTGTGTCCAGGGGCATGGAGCTGGGCTGGTACTCCTGGGCTACAACAGCTCAACTCCTCCCCTGAGAGAAGGAACATGATCACAGCTGGAAAGCAGCATAATTCCAGCTTTCACTGAGACAGGAGCATCAACTGTTGTGATGCTCATTCCGGCTGTGCTTGTGGGAAGGCCCTGATGCTGCTGGAGGGGCTCAGGGTGGATGAGACACAGCTCTGGGCATGGCTGCTTCTGGGAGCCCTCCTTGGGGCCCTGTGTGGAGGTACAGGCTGTTTCCACCCCCTCCCCTGCAGTGGGACACGGTGTGCTGAGGATGTTTGCTGGTGCTCGCAGGATGCCTGTTTGAAGGCAATGAGGACGGAGTGTGTCAAATGCTTTTGCTGCTCCAGCCCCTCTCGCCCTTCAGGCTCAGGGGGATGAGGCTCAGCACATTTCCCCTGGAGCCTGCAGGGCCCTGCCCACCCACCCCTTCCCTGCATCCATGGTGTGGTCCAAAGCCCTCTGGAGCCTGCCATGGAGCACGGCACTGCCGGGATGGGGGTTGCAGCTCGGGAGTTGCAGTTGGGAGTTTAGCTGGGGAAGCAGCAACTTCCCTTTGGTTAAGGACTGAGCCCAGATCAAAGCTTCGATGCTCAGGAAGTGTTAATGAGCCTGGCTTATCACTGGCCTGCATTTTCCTGTCGGCTGGTCCAGAGTATTGCAGACTGTCACAGTCCTCCCAGACCTCCATGCAGTGAGCAGCAGCCAAGAAGCCAATGCTGTCCTGGGCACATCCCCCAGCATGGGCAGCAGGGCAAGGCAGGGATTCTGCCCCCCTGCAGAGCTGCCTCCAGCCCTGGGGCCCCAGCACAGGAAGGATGTGGAGCTGCTGGAGTGAGTCCAGACAAGCCCATGGATCTGCTCCGAGCACTGGAGCCCCTCTGCTCTGGAGACAGGCTGGGAGAGCTGGAGGTGTTCACCTGGAGAAGAGAAGGCTCCAGGGAGACCTTTGAGCCCCTTCCAGTGCCTAAAGGAGCATCAGGAGAGCTGGAGAAGGACTTGGGACAAGGGTCTGGAGTGACAGGACAAGGGAAAAATGGCTTCCCACTGCCAGAGGGCAGGGTTAGATGGGATATGGGGAAGAAATTCTTGGCTGTGAGGGTGGTGAGACCCTGGCACAGGATGCCCAGAGAAGCTGTGGCTGCCCCATCCCTGGAAGTGTCCAAGGCCAGGTTGGATGGGACTTGAAGCAACTTGCTCTAGGGGAAGATGTCCCTGCCCATGGCAGGGCACCCCCTAGATGGGCTTTAAAGTCCCATCCACCCAAACCATTCTGTGCTGCTGTGGAGGAGCTGCCCTTCCCTCTGTCACTGGCTGTCCTGACACGGTGATTGCCAGTGAGGCTCAGGTGCTTTCCAGCTGTCCTTGGTGACCCCAGGGACCTGCTCCATGTGCTGTTGGGCTTCCTGGAGCCAAGCTGTTTGCTGGCCGCCCTTCACTGAGGATTTTGGCAAGGGAGTGGGTGCATTGTTGAATGTTCTGCACCCCAGTCCATGCAAGAGAGCCATGTCAATGAGCTGGAGCTGGTGGGCAGGGGTTATCCAGGACATGGAGCAACATCCTTGGAGGATGGTGTCTGCTGAGCCTTGGCTGAGTGTAGCTGTGCCTTGCTGTAACTCCTGCAGTATGTGGCATCCTGGTGATCCCTTGCTGATGCTGCTGCTCTGATGTCCTCCCCATCGTGGTCACTGGATGGTCATGACCTCAGCTGTTGTCTGACCATGGTGGGGAGAAGTGTCCGACAGGGTGGGCAAAGTGAAGTGTCCGAGTGCACCTGGGGAACGAACAGGCTTGGCAGTGAGGGAATTAAAAATAAATTAAAAAAAATAAAAACGAAAACCTGTTGAGTCATAAACTCAACAAACTTGACAGGGGAGGTGTGTGATAAAGCTCCCCAGAGCCTGTTGCACCAGGTTTTACCGGAACCAGCCAGATGTGGGACAAGCAGAAAATGCACTT
This sequence comes from Lepidothrix coronata, assembly GCF_001604755.1. Classification (NCBI taxonomy): domain Eukaryota; kingdom Metazoa; phylum Chordata; class Aves; order Passeriformes; family Pipridae; genus Lepidothrix; species Lepidothrix coronata. The sequence goes on along the minus strand of NW_016690203.1, from coordinate 7,060,184 downwards.
AACCCACATCCAGGGACTTACCGGCTCACGGGCTGGACCAGCAACAGCGGAGGAGGAGGAGGAGGAGGAGGATGCTTTTCAGACCTTGTCTTTAAGTCCTCCTGTGTGCCCTCAGGGTGGGAGGCCACAGAGGGTTGGAAGGAGGAGCCCCGGCTCTGCCTGGCTTCTGGCCTGGCTGTTCCTGCACAGGTCCCGGCCCTGGTTTTCTGCCCCTTTTGGGTACATTAGTGCATACGACACCTTCCTGTCTCCAGGGCTGGGACAGAAACCCCTGGCAACTTCCCATTGATGGCAGAAATTTTCTTGAGGGGTATTTATAGGCAGTAGTGATGCCACCAGGAGGAACGGAGGAGGCTGATCCTGCTCTGCTTTGCCCCTCACCCAGCAGCTTCTCCTGGAGGAGACAGAGGTGGAGCCTGGGCTGTGGGATGGGTGGCTTTGCTGGTGTCTAGGGGAGCTGACACTGTGCTTGTGCTCCCCCCAGTTGTGCTCATTGGGGACTCTGGGGTGGGGAAGAGCAACCTGCTGTCACGCTTCACCCGCAATGAGTTCAACCTGGAGAGCAAGAGCACCATCGGGGTAGAATTTGCCACGAGGAGCATCCAGGTGGACAACAAGACGGTGAAGGCTCAGATCTGGGACACGGCCGGGCAGGAGCGGTACCGCGCCATCACCTCAGCGTGAGTTTCCTTGCTCCCCACCTGTGGCTCTCACCTGGGGCCCTGCTGTGACCCCGTCCCCTCACTGTCCCCAAGGTACTACCGGGGGGCGGTGGGAGCTCTGCTTGTCTACGACATCGCCAAGTACCTGACGTATGAGAATGCCGAGCGCTGGCTGAAGGAGCTGCAGGACCACGCTGACGCCAACATTGTCATCATGCTGGTGGGCAACAAGAGTGACCTGCGGCACCTGCGGGCTGTGCCCACTGATGAGGCCAGGAGCTTTGCAGGTATCTTCCCCCATCCTGTCCAATCCCATCCCATCCCATCCCCTCCCATCCCATCTGGCTGAAGCTCACAGAACCCATCTGAGCTCACCCTGTCCTTGCAGAGAAGAATGGGCTGTCCTTCCTTGAGACATCTGCTCTGGACTCCACCAATGTGGAGATGGCTTTCCACAACATCCTCTCAGGTAAGGGGTAACCAGGAAAGGGAGGGGGCAGGGATAGGGATGGCTTTGGACCTTGTGTCCTCTCAGTATCCTCCTGGGGACCCCATCTGTACTGGGTGGGATTTGGGGTGGAATCCTTCTCCCTGGATGGGGAGATGTTTGCATTTGTACCCCTGGAGCTGTGTGTTTGGAGAGGGGGCAGGTCCCCCACTGACATATGTACTTAAAGAATTGTTTTTTCTCTTCCTTTCCTCTCTCTGTTGGCAGAGATCTACCGCATCGTGTCCCAGAGGCAGATCACTGGGCAGCCGGAGTCAGAGTTCGGCCCCAGCACCACCATTGAGCCCATCCGGGTGCTGCCCACACAGCAGGAGGGCCGGCAGACCCCCTGCTGCCAGAACATCTGAGCCCCTGGACTGCCCCCACCGTGATGGTCCACCACCCAGCACATGGTGGCATCATGTGTCTCACCCTCTGCCTCTGCCCCCCACAGCCCCCTGAGCCGGACAGGCTGGCAGCTGCTTTTGTCTGCAACCTCATGCTGCCCATGCGCTGCTCTCCCTGTGTTTATGTAGGACCTACAAAAATAGGGGGGGAGGCAAAGCATCAGGGTGTCTCCCCTCTCTCCCTGTGATTGGGGACATGCCATTCCCTGTGTCCCTGCTCCCTCTAGCCCTGCAGGCACAGTCACCGAGTGGCTGGGTGGCACTGAACAAGCCTGAACGTGATGAGTCCCTGTTTGGTGACGCCCTGGGTGCAGCCCTGCAGGGAGGGGGACACCGGGTGCACCTTTCTCCCACCCAGTGAAAGGAGCAGCAACATGGCCAGTTGCACCCAGCCCTGCCCCTGTGACACCGAGGGCTGGGAGTGCCCCTGGGTGCTGCTGGGGACATTGGGGTGGGGTGTGGGGATGACACTGTTTTCATGCATTGACCCCTTCGAGGCATGGCCCCAGCTGTGACTCTTCCATGGAAAGAGATGGGAGCAGGAACTGGGGGGCCATGGCTTCTGGGGAGGCCTGAGGAAGGGACAAGGTGGGGACAGGGCTTTGGGGGCTGAGGGTGAGGGCATGGAGAGGGTGCTGAGGGCAAGCACATGGTCCCTCCACACAGCTCCCCGTGTGGGGGCCAGTGCCAGCACTGGGGACCCCTTAGCTCCGGCTCTCAGGAGCCCCTGGCACGGGTTGACCCTGCCCCACTCCAGTGTTTGGCCACTGGTGGCTGGTGCCCTCATGGCCCAGCCTGGGGACATGGTGCCATTAGATGGAGCATCTGCTGCACCTGCAGGGTGAGAGTGGCCCTGTCCCCTGCCTGGAGGGCAGCAGCCACTCCCCAGGGTGGGCACCTCCGAAGGTGCTGGGACAGACTGGGCTGGGCCCAACCCCTGTCAGGGGTCATTGGCAGGTATCAATCAGGACCGGTGCAAGTGGGAGAGCCTGTCCCCACTGAACCAGTGCTGGGGGTCTCTGTCTCTCCATGGCTGCCCCCCATCACCCCATCTCACTTGACTGTGTCGGCAGGATCTGGGCCAGCCACTCACCTTGGGGTGAAATTTGTCGATGAAACAGGAATTGAGGCAAAATCCCCAAATAAAGCTGCTATTGAGAGTCTTACTCTCTCTGCCAGGGCAGTTCCTTGAGGCAGGAGTGGTGCCAGCCCCACACGGGGCAGCTGGGCAGCATTCCCAAGCAATGAAGGGTGAGGAGGAGGAGGAGGACAGGGAGGAAGGTGTGACTGTAACCTGGGCAAGGGGGTGCCCTCCTGGGAAACTGGAGAGGAGAGCTTGGAATTCAGGCTCAGAGGGGCAGGTTGGATCACGCTGCCAGCACAGGGGCAGCGTTGCAGGGCACAAACCGGGCATGGGAGCAGCTGCACTACGTGGATGTCAGCCCCAACTGGGTCTGGGTTGCCCCTTTTATCCAACCGACAGCACAGCCATGGCAGCATCTTAACCTTGGCTCCAGCCACCCCTGCATGGTGTGTCCCTGCACCGCAGCACTTCTCCATCCCAGAGACAGCCTCATCCCTGAGCCAGCCAGTCCCATCCTTGGCTGCATCCTGGGTCTCCTCACAGCTGGGGGCTGTCCCCAGGTGAGCAGTGGTCATCGCCCCATGGACTGGACTCTGCCCTGTGCCCACCCCAGCTGGCAGAGTCACGGTGACACACAGACCAGCTGGAGCTGCCAAGCGCCACCCCCTCCCACACCATCTGCCCACACCAAAATGTGGTGCCAAGAGGTGATGTCAGCCCTGCCGGCAGGAGAGGTGGGCGTGGGGGCAGATGATGCTCCAAAGGGCTCCTCAAAGGGACAGGGCTGAGCCAAACATCCCTTGGGGCTCCCTGCCATCAGCCAGGCACCAGCACGGACATGTGGGATGATGAGTTCATTTAGGCTCGTGGAGACACTTGGGCTCAGCACCTCAGTTTTGTTCCAGGCTTTCCAGCTTTCAGATGATTTCTGCAGGGATGAAGAAGCGGGCAGGGTGAAACGTGGCACAGGCTGGCTCATGGACCTGCTGGCACCAGGACTGGGAGCAGCAGCTGGTGCAGGGGGCTCACCATCTCAAAATGCTCTAACAAACCCCAAGAAGTGCTGCCAAAGGCACAGGACTGGTGGGAGACCCAGGAGGGGTAGCAGAGGGAGGTCTGGCCCCACTGCCTTGGAACTTGGCCCCTCAGGGCCCTGTTCCCAACCACTGCTCCTGCCCCCTCCTAAAGCATGGACAGACAGAAACCAAGAGCAGATACTGAGTTTCTTAAGTAATAATACTTTAATAAAATTAAGTTCTTAATGTAATTTAGCACATTTAATACATTAACCCTTTCCCTTCTTTGTTTTCTACAAGTTGTGCAACATCATTATTTTAATTTTATTTTATTTTAATTTTTTCCTTTTCCCATTATACTATATGCCTCAAAACTCAGACAACGAGCCTAACTCTACTTCTATGTTCGGTTACATCTCTCTCTCAGGCCTTTATTTTTGCGTAACGCCGGAGAGATGAAAATACCTGGATGGAATATGTGATTGGTTTCCAATAGTAACAATCCCGACTACAGGTTTCCTATGACATTAAAAGAAAAGGGGGGGAAAAAAAATAGCAAACACAACATAATAGGGAACGGACTTTAAATGGAAGGGCCACAGAGTCGGGACGGCCGGGAATCACCGGGCGACTCCGTGGCCACTGGCTCAGCGCAAGGTGGGAGTACCGTGGAGCAGGACCCGCGACAGCGCCCGGACCCGAGGGAAAGCGGATACACGCCAACTTGTACAGCAATCTGGAGTGAGGATGAGGGGGAGCCAACGTAGTGCTGGGCAAGCAAAGCCATGAAGGGCTGGGGAGGGCTGCCCTTCCCTGTGTGGGTATCGGTGAGATAGGCTGCTGTGAGACCCTGTGGCTTGGGTTTCGTTTCACCTCATGTCTCACATGGGAAATCCCACTGGAGCTGCTCTAACAGCGTCCCGAGGGCAGTAAGCTGAAGCCTGGATCTCTTTGATACCAGGGCAGAGCCGGAGGAAATCCTCTGCAGCCCCACAGGCTCCCGACTGTGCAGCCAGATGCCTGGGGGCTGCTCTGGGCATCCCTGGAGATTTCCCTGGCTTGCCTGGGGCTGGGATCAGAGCCAGCTCCACAGTGGTTGCAGCTCGATCAGACCTGCCAGTCTGGGATCCACCAGCCCTCATGCCCATCACCTTTCATGTTTGCTTAACACTGCTTCTAACCCAGGAGCAAATCCCATACTGCAACACAGGATCCAGCCCCTGGTCTTTTTATTTTTCCTCTTTTTTTATGATTATCTTGAACAAAAGGCATAAAGAAAAAGGAAAAAAGAATGCCAGTGGTTTCACAGATGAGCAAAGCAGCCTGAGACTGCACCTTCCAACTCAGCTCTCGGGAGCCAAGAGCAGATCTCCTCAGCCACACCACACTGCTCCGTCTCCCTGCTCTGTTTCTCTGCAAATTGTTTCCAAAGCATCATCACAAATCCAAAAAAGCACATCCTGCCATCACCAACCCAGTGCCACTGTCAGAGGGGAGCTTCATTTTCGTATCCCTGCAAAGATACCAGTGGAACAACTCCAGATTTTACATTAGTGTCACTTTACTGGGGGTGACTTTCAATTTGCTCCATTAGCAGCCCTGAAGTGACGCTGGAGCGGATCCAGCGGGAATGGTGCAGCCTGCCAGGGCTGCCAGGGCTGAAGCAACTCCAGATTCCAGTAGAGTAACCCCATTGGAACAGGGGAGTCACACAGGAGGGAAGCAGAAGCTGCCCAATCTCTGCCATCTCCCACTGGCATGGCACAGGCAAGTCTTCCCAGCACAATTTCAGCTGAATTTTTCACCAGGTCAACTGACAGCAGAATATGACTTCGAGTTTCTACAGTATGTGAAAACCCACACTAAAACACAGAGATTGCTCCCTAACATCCTCAAAAGGGTTTTGGAAGAACCAGCCCACCCTGGCTCTGCTGCCCCCAAGGAAGCCTTGCTGGGGCAGAGGCAGGATGGGACTCACTGTCCGTACACAAGTGATGATAAAGTGCATCCACTTTCCAGTCCAGGGTACCACTGTACAATGTCCATCACTGACGCTTCTTCAAGTATAAAACAAAAAAATGAGGTAAAGCAAAACTGAAAGAGCAAACAGGCCACCTCACCGCCCCAGCAGGGAAGGACCAGGCGCTTGATTCCACCAAGCACGAACTCCTCTGGAAGCGCGGGAGACATCGTGCCCTGCTTCCCGAAATGCCCCCGTGTGCCGGGAGGGTCCCAGGGAGGGATCCTGGATTCACAGTGCTATTTATTTATATGCAGAAACCGAATGAGAACTGTCTTCATTCCTGTCCTGACCTATTGCATGGCTTTGCTGAGTGATGAATGCTGGTTACAGCTGCCCTGGCCACCTGAAGCAGGTGCCATCAGGGAGCAAGGGGCAGCCACCACGCTTCTTGAAGGCTTTGGGATCTGTGTGGATGATCCCGAGCTGCAGGGCATCCCTGGGTTTGCTGTGGCTGAGCCACGACACAGAGGACAGGAGCAAAGGCTAAACCCAGAGGGAACCACCTTCCAAGCGTGTTTTCTTTGTGGCACTGAGCTTTGCTAACAACGGCATTGGCGCTTGGTCATTTCTTTCTGAGTTCTATCCTGTAAAGAGAGATTTTGGTGCAGCGAAAAGCATCACCAATGCTCTGCAGAGAAGTGCTAGCTTGGCTCTCAAACACATGGAGCAGCTGGCGGGGGCATGGGGCACATCCTGCCCCACCACCAGAGCCAGGGCTGCGCTACCTTGCCCTGCAGCGCCCAGAGTGGATCTGCCATCTCTGGAACACTCCGCCAGCGTGCACAGCCCTGCCAGCCAGCCCAGCACACCACCGTGCACCACCAGCTCAGGGAGCCCTCAGTCCCACTCTTTGCACTGCAGGGACTCAGGATATGGCCAGAGCCCAACACGCTGTGCCGGTCAAGAGTGACCTTCAGCCTCCTCCTTGCTTTCGCAGCCAAAAACCAGGTGTGTGCCACAAGTGTCCCCCTCCCGTGAGCAGGACACTGTCGGGGCGGCTGTCAGGAAGCAAAACTGTGAGATCAGGGATGCCACGGCTTGGCACAGCTGCGGGAAGGACCTCTTGGGTCAGCAGGGACTTTTGCAAAGATCTCACCCGCAGCTCCAATGCTAGAACCTGATGGTTTGAGGCTGGGTAAGGAAACACCTGACAAACCAAATCTGGCCTCCTGGGAGGTGCCAGATGCCAAGCAGGAGCTCGTCCCAAGGCTCATGGCGTCTTCTGGTGCAACGCAACCAGGGCGAGAGAGAATCAAAAAAAGAAAGAAAACAAAGAGGGAACAAACCAACTCTAGTGCCCTGTCCCTGCCCAGTGCAAGGGCAGAGCCTCCGCACGGCACCTCGCTGCCTTCGAGCTCTGTCCATCACCTTACAGAGGGGAGATCACCCAATCTTCCTTTCCTTCACCTTCCCACTCAGGACAGTCCCACCTGCCCGTCTCGGGACCCTCCCACACCTTTGGTGCTTGGAGAAGTTCAAAAACCAAGAACAGTCCAAGGAAAGTAACAGCAACTTTAACATTTTTCTGCAATTTCCCACTTCAAGCCCAAGGCTGGAAGTCAGAATAAGGCAAAAATTAATGGCCTAAAACTTCCTTATTTTGTTCTGTGACTAGCCAAATCTGTCTATTTTTATTAAAAAAGCAACATAAAACCCCAAACGTATCTTTTTAAAAAAATACATATTATTAGATCCCTTTTTTTTTCTTTTTTTTTCCCCTCTATAAAAATAGCTTCAGGACTTTGATTGACAGAAGGTACCAGTCGGTGGCTGTTATTTTGTTAGGCTTTTGGTAGTTTATTTGTTTGCTTCAGAAAAATAGGACGAAAAAAAGATGGAATTCCTGGGGAAGTTAACAATGATCGTGTTCACAAGCTTATTTTACATTCTGCTCTGTCTGGGATCACTTGGATCTACTATAGATTAAACAATATGGATAGCATCTACTATTTGAACTAGTTAATTTTTTTTTAATCTTTACTCTAGGATTATATGAAATAAATTTGAGTGTTTATTATTATTAACTTTTTTTAATACCCATCAACACAAACTTTTTTTCTTCTTCTCCTTTTTGGTTAAAAACAAACAAACAAACAGAAAAAAAAAATCTTATTTTAAAATGCTTCTTTGAAAGGCAACAGAGCAGAAGCATCGCCCCGTCTTCCTGCTACTTTGGGACAGGGAGAGGGACACGGGCTGGATTTGGAGGGTTGAGTGACCCAGCCCATGGGGACGTCATGGCTGCTCAATGCATCTGTAAAGCAGCTCCTGGGCCAAGATCCCATGAAATGCTCCGGGATGTGCTGGAGCCAAGGACATGCTGAAGTGCTATCCTGGATTAAAGCAATCCCAGAGCCCAGCCAGGAGCACTCCCCTCACTCTGGCTGTCCCTACGATCCATGTCTTACAGGAGTTGTGCCCACACTGGCTTGAGGGAGCACATGGGGTGACATGTCCCTACCTAGGATGGGATGGAACTGGCCAGGAGCTCTGTGTAAGCTCAGCCTCTGGCTGCTCAGAGCACCAGGACAAGCCCACAGCTCCGATCTGGCTCAAGCTACAAAGGGAAGATCACAGATGTTCTCAAGATAACACCTGGCTTGAATGCTGGGACCAAATCCTCCTGTCCCTGCATCCTGCCCAGGGCAGGAAGAGATGGAGCCAAAGTCTAAAGGGAGGCAACAGAAAGCATCCACCCCCCTGATCTGCAGAGCCCCCTGTGAATGCCCTCTGGCCAGGGGTCCGTGCTGGAACTGGCCATCAGTCCCTCCCAGCAAGGCTGTGGAAAGGACCTTAAAGCATCTGACTACACGGGGCTCTCTGGAACCAGATCCAGGGCAAAACTCGCCCGGCTCTCTGGGATGGGATTGGGGTGGTAGTGCTGGGAACGAGGAGGAGGAGGGTGGAGAGGTGGTAACACCAGCTTTGCCGTCTGAGGGCTTAGCATTCTCCAAGCCCCTGTCCCAGGGAACCACAGAGGGAGCAAACTCCGTCCCTCAGTGCCCGCTCAGGCGGTGGGTCGGGTCAGGTTGAACCCCAGGACACCCACGGGTGCCCTGGAAGTGCTTGGCCACTGCAGGGCCTGGGCTCACCCGGGCCAGCACGGAGCAATGCTGCCCAGACACCCCCCAGACCCAGCCCGGAACCAAAGCCCAACCAGACCTTAACCCATTCCAAAGGGATTCCCAGATGGAGCAGCCACAGGATGGGGGCACAGGCTTGGGTTCATAGTGGTTTTTCTCTTCTACTTCTCTGGTTTTTAATTACTTTTTTTTTCTCTTTTTTTTTTTTGTTTAAATACATCCAACTGTGTTAATTTCTTATTTCTGGAAAGGGCTATCTGCACCATAACTATCACCTTTACATACACACACGCACACACGAAAAAGGAAACATATATTAAAAACACTTTTTAAGCAATACTCTGGATACAAATGTATTTTTTAACCTACATATATTCTAAACCTTCTAAACTTTTAAGGATCACTTTATCATAAAATAAAATATCCTTTTTTCTTATAATAAATTACCTAATAAAAAGTATTTTTATTAGCCCAGTTCCTTGCTACATTTACATGTAATAAATGCATTTATTAAAATAGAATATTAAATTATAAAGAAATGTTCTAATTTTAAAATCTTAGTCTTTTTTTCCCTCCTCTCTCTCTCTTTAAAAAACACCAGGAAATGCATCAAAATAAACCCTTCAAACACCAAACAAAACAGGTTGGAGCATTTTGATTTCAGAGGTTCACAATATTAACAGTCTGAGCCGTTGTATGTATGGAGATTATTATTTTTTTAAGAAAGAAAGAAAAGAGAAAAAAATAATAGATATCCCTCCAGCTGAAAAATACTTTTGCAAATGGGAGCTAGGACAAGATATTTTTATAGTATCTCCTCATTAAATATAAATCCAATTTTGGTTCTTTTTTTTCCTTTTGTTATGTATTATAATACACACTATTCTCTATATAATTTATGTCGATGAGGATGACATCACAGCATGATATTACTTTATCCCTCCGTTTCCCTTTGTCATGTTTTGTCACCCACTCCCCTGCATCGTCCCTTCTCCAGGAGTCCCCGTTCCCCCTGTGGCAGCTCACGAACACCGGCCGAGGACGCAATTTTGGGGGACATGGCACCACCCTGACACTCTGAGCACCCCACGGTCCTGGGTCACATCTCCCTGCCACGCCGGGACCGGGGAGCCCCTGCTCCCACAGCCCTGGCACCAGCTTGGCTCTGCCCAGGAAATCATGTCCACTAGGATAGGTCATACGACGAGCCCCAAATCCAGCACAGCCCCGCTCCTCAGTTTCAGCGTTTGGCAAAGCACCTGTGTAAATCCCAGTGGTGCTGAACTGGGGAACCGTGCTGGTCCCATCAGAGTCACTCCATCCCCCCTGCGGGGCTGATCCTGCCTGGACCTGGATGCCTCCTGCCAGCAGCTCAGCACCTTCCAACACAGCTCTGCTCCCAGCCCTCCGGGTTTCCAGGACCTGCTCTTGGTCCCACCGCTTGTGCCCTTGGAGGCCGTGTTGCTGCCTTGCAAAACACCACCACTGGCATTCAGCCAGAATGGCAGGGCACAGCGGGGGTCACCCGGGTCCCCTCCTTGGCTCCATCAGCCCCACAGGTTCATGGAAACCCCGGGGAACACCCCCCTCCCCAGCCTGGCCGAGGGGAAACCATCCTGCCAGTGAGAGTGCCTGTGCTTCACTTCACCACTCCCAGGAGCTGGCCTTGCTTTGGTGGGACATAAAGCCTCTGAGGGATTTTGCAGGATGGGGGTCTCAAGGACCAGGCTTCCCACAAGGGTCTTGCTGCTCCTAAACCAGAGGGAGGGAGAGCTGGGCAGCTTGGGGTGTTGGGTCCCAGCCCCATCTGCCTCCCTCCACCCCAGGTGCAAGTGGGGTGTTCTGTATCACCTCGGCACCCCGAGGGGGTTACCCCAGAGGCCTAGGAGGGATGTTGAGGGGGTCACCAAAGGCATCCTAGTGGTGGGAGGGAAGGGGAGAAATGCAGGGACCCTGCTTGGTGGGTGCCACAGAGATGGGACGGGTGCAGGAGGAGGGGGCTGTCTTTAGTTATCGTTATTGCTGGTGAATTAGACCAACAAGCCATTTTTAGTCACCTATCAAGGAAGATACAAGTCAGAGCAAATAGTTAAGGTCATGGGCATTTTTCTTGTTTTTTGTTTTTATTTTTTTTTTTAAGATTTTTATATATATACATATATTTAAAAAGAGAGAAAAAAAAATTACGCAAATTTGTTGTTTAAGCCCCGCAACCAGGCTCCCCATGGATGCCAACAGGCAGGGCCCGGGCTGCCCCTCTCTGGGTGCCCCGTGGGGCCAGGGAGTGGGCTGAGCCCCCCGAGCCCCCCGTAGCCCCACTCGGGGCAGAGGTAGCTCTCGGTGCGTTTACAGCGCCTGCTTTTTCTTTCTTCCAAAGTTGCTACATCAAAATATGGAGTCGGTGGGGGGTACAGGGGGAAGCAGGGGACAGGGAGAAATCAAAATAAAACAGGGGCCGAAATACTTCTATTAATTTTAAACTAGAACTGCTACATCAAGCTTTCTTTTAATATATATGTATATGTATATATATATGTGTGTATATATATATATATATATAAAGGTTATTGGAACTGAAGATTTTATTAAAGGCCAACTTGGAGACTTGAGTAGGAACCTTGTCTGCAGAGAGGGGCAGACCCCTGGACAGCCCCACTCCGGTTCCCATCAGCAAGCATTGGACATTTGTTTGGGTCATGATTCCTTTTTTTTTTCCCTTCTTTTTTTTTTTTAAAGAAAGGTTTTTTGTTTTTTTTTCTCTAACATTTTTCAGCATGCAGGAGGCTTTTACATCGTTTTCGCTTGTTAAGGTGAGAGAGGAGGTACAAGAAGCAGAGGACAGCCCCCCATACCTTCCCCCCTCCCCACTCCCAAGGGTCAGTGCTAGAACAGGTTCCCCCCCACCCCAGGTCCCCAACATAGGGGTCTCCTTCCCCCCTCCCCGTTCCCACCCACCTCTTCACAACCTGGCATCAAATAAAGACATTGATCAAGAACTTGCTCACATTACCACGAACAGACTCCACTCAGCCAAGAACGACTACTCACTCACTAACACCGCGGCCGCCGCCGCTTCCAGCTCAGCCCCCTCCAGCACCAACACGAACATTTCCGAACGCCCCTCTGAAGGGTGGTTGGTCCCCCCTGTACCCCCCACCCCCCAGGCTCATGCCCCAACCACTCTCTCGACATCAGCGGGAGAATTTTGCGCAATGAACGGATAAAATACAACCCTGGGGTGGGGGGATGGGACACAATGGAGGAGGTGGCACTGGGGAGGGGAGAGGTTACCAGAGAACAGGAATGTCACCCTCTCCCTTCCCTTATCTTACTGGGACCAAACCGAAGCTAGATTTTGAACAAGAACTGGGCCAGTTTTAGGAAGGACATGGCCAGTGCTGGCCGAGGCTCCGAAGCCTTTGCCGAGGCCACGCTGCCGTGGGGATGGATGGCTGCCACAGCCATGCCCCAGGACGGTGCCAGGCCACGGGGGCTCTGGGAGTTCGTCCGGAGCACCCCAGCCCTCCGTCACCCCACAGCCCCCACACTGGCGGGTCCAAAACACGGCGCCTTCGCCCGGGAAGTGCTCGCACTCCAACCCAGTCCTGGTGCAAACGGCTGTGCACACCACAGGGCCGGGAGAAACGCGCGGCTGGGGATTTCTTAAAGCTCTGGGGAGGAGTACCAATTCTGCCCGACAGTGTCCCGTTAGCACGGTATTATTACTTTTGTCTTTACTTTTTCCAAAACATCAGCATCCACCATAGCCTGGGAACATTGTCCACATCTCCATCCACCTCTTGCCTCTACGGAATATTTCACCATTGACGCAAAACGGTGGAGGCATCCCATCATCATTTCACACCCTCCAACTGGTATCTGAAGATCGAAAGTGGATCTTTATCAGTGCAGAGCACCGGTGCTGCCTGCCCCAGTGCGGCGAGCTCAGCCCCTCCGGTGACCGCAGCCGGTGACCGAGGCTGGCCCAGCCCACCCTACCGGGGGCTCAGGCAGCAACCGGGAGCAAGCAGCAGCAAACTGAGCAGAAGAAGGGATGTTCCCAGGAACATTATTACGATGAAAATAAAGTCTCCTGTAACTGAAGGGATTTAAAAAAAAAAAAAATCTCATGATTTTTTTTTTTGTGATTTTTTTTTTTTTTTTTTTTTTTTTTTGCTGTTAGAACTGTCTCTGCCAAGTTGTGAAACTTGTTGGTTCAGTTCTAAATCAGGGTCCAGGATCTGTGAGCAGAAGTCGAGGGGTAGGAAATGGGGAAGCAGTGGTGGTGGGAGAAAAATTATATATATATGGGTTTATATACACATATATATATATATATAGGTGCTTGATTAGTTAAGTGCCTATATATATATATACACATATATTTATAGCTGGGTGTACTGGTACTTGATAGGTCAATCCAACACATCTTTTACCATCACAGCATTTTGGCATCCACAGACTGGCTGAACAAACCTGACGGAGTGAAGGTGCTGGCCTACACCTTGTGTGCGTTGGCACAGGAGCCAGATCTGAAGCCCATCCTCTCCCACTTCCCAATGGTTTAAAGTATCTCATTTAACAAAATCAGGAGTCTTGAAATGATTAAAGGATGTTCAACAAGGCAATTTTTTTTCTGTTTTGTTTCGTTCTGAAAAAAATATAATATATAAAAGTGGCCAACCTCAGGAAGATCCAGGAAAAGGACAGCTGAAGAGGTTTTGGTCCATAAAGAAATACTTTTTCTTCTTTTTTTTGTTTTTTCCCCCCACTTGGTTTTGGGTAACAAAAGTTTTGGTCCAGTTTAAAAACAACAACAACAAAATTATCTCTATAAACTCGGGGTTTTTTGCTCTCTGTTGGGATGCATGTTGGTTTCATATGGGCTCATTGCCTGTATTGCATGATCGTCTCTCTTAGGTTTTGGTGCAATAGGTATATTTTTTAAGAAAAGAAAAGCACAACGTGGTGTGTGTGGGGGTGTGTGTGTGCATGGTGTGTGTAGCTGCAGCTGGCATCACTTGGAGAAAAGGATGAAGAGTGACCTACGGAAACATGGAAGTCGATGCACTCCCCCCATGGCTGGGAACTCGGGACTGCTTTGGAAATACCCTGTTAGTGACTCCTGATTCGGCTGATGAACAAATCCCTGCTCGGATAAGGAAAAAAGAACAAAGTTCCAGACTCCACGGTGGCTCAGAATAACAAAATAAATGCTCGTCGCCTGGTGTGATCCCAATAGGTTCTTCCAAACCTTCTTCAGTTTCACCGGCGTCGTTTTTATTTCTTCACCTTCTTTTTTTCATTTTCTTTTTTTTGTGGTTTTTTGTTTGGTTTTTTTTTAAAAAAAGGAAAACAATAAAAGTTCTTTAGCTGTTGATTTTTTTTGTTTAAATCTTTGAGGTAATACAGTTGTGCCCTCATTCTAACAGGTTCCCAGAGGTTGATGTTTCTTTCTTGTTCTTCTAACTCCCCATCATCCGTTTTCCTTTCTTTCTGTTTGTTTCTTTCCGAGTTCCCAGTTGGGCTGACATCCCTGGGGGGGAGGAGAGTGGGGGCTTCAGGCCAAGACAAAGGTTGAACATGGCTGGAGAAAGGCTGGCAGGGCCCTCCCCATGTCCCTGCTCCCTTCCTGGCCGATCCAGGTGGCCTGGCTTGGTCATCGCTGAGAAGTCCCAATCTCACCACCAAAAAAAACTGAACTAAACCGCTTTGCTTGCAAGATCCGAGTGTGCGTTCAGAGTACTTGGTTTACAAAAGACATTGCAGGCTGGAGCATTGTTCGCCCTTCAAAATTTCTGGCTTTGCTATTCATTTTAATTTTATTATTCACTTATTCTTTTTTAAAAAATAACATACATTGCTTGTAAAATAATTTCTTTCTTTTTCTTCTTCTTCTTCTTTAAATTAATTTATTCTTTCATTCATTTGTTTGTTCTTCAGATGTCATTATTATTATTATTATCATTATTATTATTATTATTATCATCAGCATTTTTCTTTCGTGGACCCCCCCCCATACTCCCTTCCTACCCCCCACCCCCCAGTGCCCTGCTCTGTCTCTTTAGGAAAATATTCTAATGGCCTGAGTGGCTGCTGCGTGGCAAACCGGGCACTCCGGATCAGTCCTCTCGCAGATCCTCACGGCACACTCCATACAGAAGAGGTTGTGGCCGCACGGCACCAGCGCAGCCGTGACCTCGCTTTCGAAGCACACCATGCACTCGCGGCTGCTGGCAACGGATGTCCGGGCAGCGGCCGGCGTTCCCAGCTTGGAAAACCCCTGGAGCGGCTCCCCCTGCGACCTCCTGGGCAGCCCAGAGAGGCTGGGCTCTGGGATGGAGGAGGACGGGGAGCGGTGGGAGTTGGGGTGGATGGTGCCAGTGCTGCTGGAGCGCTGCTGCTTCGAGAAGAGCACCGAGACAGGGTTGGTGTTCTCCTGGCCAGCCCACATCGGGGCCCCTGACTCCGGCACCCCATAGTACAGATCCTGCTTGTTCACGCCGTAGTTGGGGAAGAGGTAACCGTAATTGAAGTCATTTTGGTCGTTCAGCCGGGGGGTCTCGTAGACAGGGTCAACGGAGCAGTCGCCGATGCAGCCCAGGCTGTTCTGCCGGAAGGTGGAGAGGGGCTTGCAGCCCGGCGCCGGCGTGTGGACCCGCCAGGCCTCCGAGTAGCGGTTCTCCATGCCAGAGTCAGGGCTGCTAGAGAGGAAGTCGTTCTCGTTGTTGTACTCCAGGATCTTGCCCGTCCTCACCGCAATGTGGGTCTCGATCTCCTCCCGGGCGCGCTCCACGTTGCCTGGCGCACCAGTGATCTCGAAAACGGGATCCCGGTCCCGGCTGGGCGTGATGATGTAGGTGTTGGTCTGCTGCTGGATCCGCTTGATGGTGGCTCCCTTGGGGCCCACCACCAGCCCCACCACGCGGTAGGGCACACGCACCCGGATGGTGACCTGCCCCGGTAGGGTGGGCGCGCTGCCGAAGGTGGTGCCTGCCTTGTTGCGGGAGGCCCTGATCATGGAGAAGTGCTCGGCTGCAGAGATGATCTCCCGCCGGGCCATGGCCACATCCTCCCGCCGCCCCGTCACCATGAAGACTGGCTCCTCGCCCCGCACCGGGGTCTTGATGTAGGTGTTGGTCTTCGCCCGCAGGGCTTTGATCTTGCAGCCTTGGGAAGAGAGAGAAGAAGGCACGGCAGTTAGCAAGGCCATCCCACCGCCTTCCCTGCTCTGCAGGACACTGGGCTGAGCAGCCACGATCTCCTGTGCCACATGGCAGCTGCTGCCCAGGACCTGGAACAAGGGAAAGACCCTTTCCCCTTAACCCTGATAGGGACATGCCGCCAGAGGGAGGTCCACCCTCATCATGCCCAGAGAGTCCCCCCCTCAGGAGCGCCACACTCCCTCATCCCCCAAAATGGGAGTCACCATTTTGTGCGCCGCCCTGCATCACACGATCCCACCCCAACTGCCTCCCCTCAGAGATCATCCCCTGAGATCTCCCTTCCACACACCCCAACACCAATGAGTCACAGGGGGATGGATCCAAGCCACCCACAGGGGCCAACAGTCTCCATGAAGAGGCCTGTCCCCAGAGCCCTTGGATGGCCCCTCAGAGAAGATGGCCACCTGGGGCTCTGGGGACAGGGCTGAAGTGTAGGGCAGCCAGAGGTGACAGGAGAGAGCAGGGGGACACTAATCCCACAGCCTGGGTGGTGGATGTGGTGCCCTTGGGCCACCCTGTGCCAGCTCATGAGGGGAGTCACCAGCCATGACTCCAGAGAGCAGAGCCCTCCATGGGGACATCTGTACTACTGAGGAGGTTTTGGGGTGAATCCGGTGAATTTCAGGGGGGCAAGTTTGGAGGGGAGTTGCAAGAGATGCAGCAATTTGGCCACCCCACCCCAAATATGGCAGGACCCCAAACACTGGCAGTACTAGATGGCTGGGGGTAGCAGGACACCAGGATTTGCTTCGGTGTCAAAACAGCAAGAAATGGGGCAGGGCTGCCCTCCCATGAGCCCCACAGCAGGCTGTGCACAGATCCCTGCTCTAGGCACTCAGGCCCTCTTCTGAGATCACTGGTCAAGCCTGTGCTTTCGTGTACCAGTATCCACCTCCTGGACACCAGCAAGGCCATTCCCCATCTCCCAGAGCCCACCGAGTCCATTCTCTTGCTGCTAGGGCCCACTGAGCCCCTTCTCCCAGCTCCAAGAGCTCACCAAGCCCATTCCCCAGCTCCTCACAGTTCAGAAAACAGTCTTCCTTCCCAGAAAGGGCAAAAGACTTTCCAGTGTGTTTTGGCTTCCAAATGCTATTTTGGAGTGTCTCAAGCCAGCTGTGTGACTCCAGGTTCTGAGACAACACCGGGATGCCATCAAGCAACGAAATATTTTTACAGATGTGGCACAGTTCTCTAAACTACTTCTGGATGTTTCCTTGCTGCTGTCCTGCCCCTCGAACCCCTCTCTCCAAAACCTCATTCAAGTGCCCAAGGCATTTCCAAAGCCTGACTCCAAATTCCTGTGCAAACTAGGGGTTCCTCTGCGGGAGGTTTGCTCTAAGCTCAGATCTCCAAGAAAAATTAAAATCCGTGATTCTCCAGGGCACTGCATCTTCACCAGCGCAGATGGAGCAAGGTGAGCACTTTGCCCTGGTTTCCCAAGGATTTTGACTCAGGCTCACGGAACCAGAGGATGAGGATGCAGCATTGGGACCTCTGTGAGATCCCCCAGCTACTCCCACCCCACCTTCTCTCCCCTGAAGAGCCCATCTCTTGTCCTCTCTGACCATCTGAGACCAGCAGGTTTTCCCCAACTGCGCTCCACTGACATCACACTTCAACACACAACGACCTGCAAACAATGCCTCTGCAACCACGAGATGCAGATTTCTCAGCTCGCGGGCTGGAACATCATTATTTATACAGATCCTAGTAAATAACAGCACCTCCCCAGCTGGGAGTTCAAGGGCTGCCACTCAGTGCTGCCACTTATCCACAGCTCGCTTCGTGAGACATGGGCTGGTGACACCGGGGTGTTCACCGGAACGCAGCTATCCCACCACTCCGTGTGGTTGGCAAGGATCGAACTCAGGCACCTGTGGCGATGGAAACAGCCTCGTGCCACTACAGCTGACAGGAGCTCCCCGTGCTCGCAGGCGCTGCAGACGCTGCAACCAGCGGTGCCCCGGCACGGAGCGCGCTCAGCCCAGCTGGCTGTGCCCACACCAGCACCGCGTGGGCACCGGGCACAGCCCCGGTGAACCGCAGAGATCGGCATGCACAGAGCCCTCCCGGCGCAGCTGTGAACCCCATCGCCCATCCGAGGGTCTTGGCAGCGCCGCGGGACACGTGCCGGCAAATCCGGACTCCGCTATCGACTCACAGCACGACTTTTAACTCCTCAGAGCTACTTCAGCTCCCAGAGCCTCACTCCCCCATTTGTGGAGTGGGGAGAATAGCTGCCTCCTGCCTTGGGATCCCACAAAACTTCCTCTAACACTCCACATCGCAGTGCTGCTGCACTAAACCCATCTCCGAGCCACGAATTCCATGTTCCTGGGGAATGGAAATGCCAGATCTGACACAGAGAAGGAGCTGGGCAAACCCCCAAATCCAAACCAAATCCACTCCTTGCCAAATCAAGCATAGCTCACAGGTTACTCCCCAGAGTTTGCACCCTGAGATAGGTTTGTGATGCTTTGTTGCGTAAAGTTTCCAAATGGCCCATGTGGACTGATGGTCACCCCATGGTGTGTTATTAGCACCCAGGAAACCCAAAGGACAGGACCTCATGGAGCCAGGCATGACTCGACCGTAGGATAAACCCATGCAGACAAAATCCAGAACAAAGGTTCATCCCAAGGAGGGTGGGATAAAACTCTGAGGGGTCACCTATGCCCTCTAGCAGGCCCTGGGCAGGGTGGGCTCCTCCTGACCCACCCCTGGTAGACATTTCCCTGCCCTGCTACTGTGCCGCTCGCTCCAAAGATGGAGATTCCATCTTAGGAAGATTAACCGAGATGCCACCATTTCCCCAGGGATATCACCGAAGCGTCACATGGAAAGACAGGGGGGTGTTCACGGCAAGCATCGAGCTGCAAACGCCTCCCATGCATCACCCCAGGGTGAAGCAGCTCTGCCGAATTCCACGGTGACCCGCGCCCTGCCTCTGGAGCGCAAGGCTCACTCTCCTGAGCAGAAGGACCTCAGGCAGGCATGTGGCAGGGCTGGGCTTGGGCTCCGCGTTGTTCTGAGCTGCGGGACAATGACGGCGTGTGGGGGAGAGGGATCTGAGCCCGGCACGACAGGAAACAATCACAGAGGCGACACGGAGGGTCAGGCAGGCAGAGCGGTGACAAAGGATGGGGGCTCCATGCTGGGGACAGATGGAAAGGAACGGTGGCAAGGAATACACATGAATAAGAGCAAATGTAAGTGTGGTACATGAGCTGGAGGGGTGGGAGGGAGTTAGGGATGGAGGAAAGGTGACAGAAATTGAGGGAGAGGCACACCCTGATCCCTCCAAGGGAGGAGGAGAATAAGAGGTGTGGAAGCAAAGCAGAGACACCCCAATAGAGCAGAAGGAAGATGGGCAAGGAGAGAGCACGGCAAGAGGGAGGGGAGGGAGGATCTGGAACGGACAAAAGGACGCGTGGTGCAGTCGGCTGTGTGAGAAGGGGGGGAGGAGGGAGGGTCTCCATGCAGGCCTGCAGACAGGAAAGCCAGCTTTGTGGAGACAGACAGATGGGGATCCTGTGCTTAAAAATGGGAGAAAATTACCCCGCAGGAAATTAGACCAACTCTGGCAAGCCCAGCAGCCCAGTGGGTTCAGCGGCCCTGACCTCCAGCAGCTCCAAACTGGTGCAGACAATGGCCAAGCCATCAGCAGCCCAAATCCAAAGAACTCCACAACTTCCAGGAGTGCTGTGCTGGTTTACATCAGCTAAAACCAGGCTGTGCTTAAACCTGACTTAACCCCTTTGTGCCAAGGCTCCTGGCTCACCTCAGCCCCAACCCTCTGACCCTGCTTTGCACACTAAACAGGGGCTGAGGCTCCTTTGAGATCACCCTGTTTCTGATGGAGCCAGATCAGAATGTGGCCCGTGACACCCCAGCTGGATGAGCAGCACAGCCCAATGTGCTCATTCCAAATGAAATTTGTCCTGTATGGGGGTGGTTTTTTTAACACTTTCTTTGTGTGTAACTGAAATTTGAAAACACCACGCAACAAAGCACTTTACTTGGTGGGTAATTCAAAGGAGAGGGAGGTTGAGGGAGAGAATTGTTTAGCAGGTGATGTCAAAATGTGAAACTAAGGGGAGTAAAGGACCCGTCGAAGCTGTACTAATACGTAACTTTGTGTATGCTCTCCTCATTACAGCAGTGCGCACACACCAGCGCGTCGATCCCTGGCACGCTCCTGCCACTTAGATTTTTATATTAAATAGGGAATTAAGCCCTTTCTCACTGAGTTTCCACGACCTACCTTCTATTATCCTGGTTTTTGCCAATAATGCGGATTCCAAAGCATTTTACAAAGGAGGTTGTAAGCTCAGTTCCTCTCCACACCCCTTTTTCTCTTTAATTTCACTGATTGCCAATTGACTCAAAGTAAATGTTTTTGCAAATTACCTGAGCACACCACAAACATTCCCACACAGGACCAAACCCCGGAGGACTGGCGAGCCTCTGGTGCCCAGACCAGTCAGCTAACTGGAATTAATCCGCAGAACAGCCAGCTCTGGCTGAAAACATATAAATAAATTGAGTCTAGACATTGCCAAGATGGGGGGCGGGGATCAGGGGGAGATTTGGATGCACAGCCACCTCCTCCTCTCTGCTTAGCCCTGCATCAGGGCAACAAATCCATCAAAACTACCGGAGAAGGCTCCAGGAGCTTGCTGCACCTCTCCAGCTAAGGCGGTTGTTCTCGAGGGCAGCGAGGGTGCTGGATGCACCAGATCTGTTTCCTTGGCATGAGCCCATTCCAAATGTTCTCTCTCTGAGCAGCCCAAAACCAACGTGTTTCCATGGGACATCACTGGGGTTCACACCAACACTCCCAGTAGCAGGAAAACACCGGAGCAGTGCACAGGATGGACGTGCCCACCACACCACACATGGTGACAGCGCCAGCAGGACAGTGCAATGGCATGTGCAGCCGTGCCCATGGTGTAGATCCATTGGATATTTCACTTTGGTGCAAATTCAGAGTTAAACCTGCTGACAACCTTCTCCTCCGTGCTGCCAGAAGGCCAGATCCTGAGCAAGTACGTTCTGCTACTGATGCGGTCTAGAGGCTCTCACCTGGCACCAACTGGTGCCTCCAGCACAGGCCAGTTGACTCTCAGGAGCATGAGCTCCACCTGAAAGGAGGCGCTGTACCAGCTACAGCAAACAGCTCCAGAGCCAGCCTCGAGGTGAGTCTTTCTGTTTCATTGATTTTTTTGTGGTTTTATTTTGAAACACCCCCCCCCCAATCACTCCAGGCCCTGTTATTTCTTGTTTTCATCAGATAGAAAATAATCCCTACAGACAAAAGGTTGTTAGCCCTCTTCTCATTTATCCCAAGGCACTGTTACACTGCACGGGTACAAATTACACCTCTAAATACCCCACTCAGGTTATTCTGACAGTGCCAGTGGGGTGTAAGAGAGTCTAAGGGCAAATTAGAACTTGGGTCTTTTTTTCTGTTGTAGTCAGAAAATTAAAGAGGACCATAAAATAAACAACCTTCAGCTACCTCAGGTAAGGTGGGGCGTTCTTTTCCCTGTTAAGATGAAAGCCATGTTAAAAGACAAGCACACAAAGAACCTCACAAATAAACCCTCCTGACGGCCTGTGGGGTAAGGTTTTGCTGCATTGAAAACCTGATGAAAGTGGTGTCAAAAAACACAAACACACACAAAAGGACCACAACCAACCAACTAAATCCCTTCGCATTGAGGGTTTATTGTCCTGATGATGCAAGTTGTGTTTACAAGAAGGGAAAAAAAACCCACCCAATACACCATGCCAGGAAAACCAGCGACCGCCTCGTTCCAGTGTGGAGATTTTACGCTTTTTCATGTCGCGATGAAAGTTGTTTATGGAAAAAAAAAAAAGGAAAAACATCTTCCCCCCCAAAACACCCCAAAGCAACAGCCCTGATGCCACAGACAATCACCGCCTTGTTGTGCGGCAGTGGAAAGTTGGGAACTGGAAGCCCTCGGCCCCAACAGCGATGCGATGCATCGCATGGAGTGGGTGTGCCTGTGCCCCCCGCAATCCCGCCATGGCCCCGTGGCACACGCTCGGGGTCGGAGCTGGAGCCGGAGCCGGCCGGAGCGCGGGGGAAGCGGGGCAAGGCGAGCGGCAGGGGGGGGATGCGGGGAGGGGGCTGCCAGACAAAGGCGGGGGCCCCCACCCAACGCCAGCACGCTTTTCCCACTGCCCTAGATTCCGGGCGGCTGCGCTGCAGCGCGGTTCACTCGGTCAGCGCGGCATCCAGCCGCCCGATCCGATGCACAGAGGACCGTGTGTGTGTGTCTCCCTAGAAAATTCCCTTTGTCTCTCTCCCAGACCCATTTTCTCCTCCCACCTCCAGTTCAAACCGCACAAAGTCGATCTCGTTCCGCACTTTTCCCTGGTGTAAATTCAGACCGATTCTCATTAACACTTTATAACAACCCAGCACCAAATGCAGTTTCTCTCTCCCTTTAAGGTTCATCCCAAGCTGCCAGAGCAGCGTATGGAGGTTGGCTTCAGGCCGCACCAGACCGGGTTGGCTTTAGCTCCAAGATTTCTGTGAAGCAAGGAGACAAGAGGATCTGCCCCATTCGCTGCTCCTCGGATGCTGTACATTCATCCACCTCCACAGGGTGGGTGGGGGAGCTGCAATCATCAGACTTCCTCAATGGAAAAGGCTTCCTTGGATTATTTTTAAATGCTGAAAGCGCTGAAGCATGTTTGGAGCTACACAAAGAGCCCAATCACCTAGGGTTAGTGAGGCCTCTTGTTATTTGACTTCACCTTGCCAAGAAAGAGCAATTTATGCTAGGCTCCTCTCTCACATAATCTCATTCCTGGTGACAACAAGCTGGTTGAAGTAGGCTGGGAGATGCTGCATCCAAGGGTGTCTCTGGGTACAGGTGACAATGGATGCTACCACTGTGATGAGACCAAAAACCCTTAGAGGGACCAAAAATCCTTAGAGGGAAGGTCCTTGCTGGGAGCAGGCGCAGCAGGAAGTCAAACCTACACCACACGTTCTCCCAACACCTGCGCACACCAGATACACAAAGAACTAGCACCATGTCTCCCTAACCACAACATCTGGCCTTAAATGTGCCCTGCAGCCTCTTCCCTGACTCCACCACCAGCAGCCCAGTTTGTCCATGGGAGTGGGCAGAAAAGTTGAATATCAAGCTTGATTTGGCTGATTTACACCCATCTCAGGTGACTTCTAGGGAAGAACCCAGATCATCGCAGTGGCTGAGGATTTCTGCTGCTTTCTAAGCTCACAGCACACATGACCAAGACGCGATGCCCTTAAGACACTCTCTGCTCCCTTAGCGTCTCTCCTATCTAAACCCACACCCTTGGGTTGCAAGAAACTTCTTCTCCACAACTCCCTTAGTATCCCATCATCTTCTCAAAAGCCACCTGTAAACCCTTCCAGTGCTTTGTCTTTACACCCTGGCAAATTCATCCACACAGCTGTGAGAACTCATGCAGTCCTGGACAGGCTGTTGCAGGCAAGACCTCCACAACAAGAGTTGGCAGGAGAAATGCAAGAGCCATCAAGCACCCCAATGTGCCACACAGGCCCTGAGTGGCTCCAGAACCAGGGAGCACTGTCCCTGCCATGGCACATGCTGGGAGGTTCAGTCACTCAACTCAGCGCAGCTGGAGTTCTCACCCACCAAGGGAAGGAGGGATGACCTGCAAGAGCCACGACCCACGTGGAGATGCCCCTGCCCCTCACCCTTGCAGCAACAGGAGGGCAGGCAATGGAGGTTATGGCTCCACCTCCAGCCAGAGAAAGGGGTGTCACTGGCAACCCTGGCCAGGGGCAGTGTTCATAGGCACCAGTCATCAAAAGGATTATGACTTCATCCCCTCATCCTTCCTTTCTCAGTTTCCTCTCCTTCAGTTTGCAAAGCAGTCCTTGGCACATCCCACCAGCCACCCAGCTCTGTGCCACGAACCCTGGGGCATCAGGTGAAGAAGCAGCTCTTGGTGCCTGTCGGTCCAGTTCCCACCAAGTCCCCCTTTCCAGGGCCTACCATCTCATGCCAGTCAGCCCTTCATGCCAGCCGGCTCGGGGCCGCGCTGCTGGAGATGTGCTGCTCAAATTCAGCGCACAAACCAGCCCCAGCGCAAACCCGAGCGAGGTTTCCAGCAGGCGATTGGCTCCGCAAGGGCACGTTCACAGTTCCCGGGGAAAGCAGGAGCTGCCAAGCTCAGGTTGAGCTCTTGCAGCATCTCTCACTCCAGGTGGAGCCACCCCCTCTGCCACAGTTAAACCTGTTCACAAACCACCCTTAGAGACAGTCCAATAAAAATATATGGGGCTTGAGTCTTATTTATGTTCAAGTGCCTTTACACTCGTTCAGCAAAATGAGGGGTGGCCTGATGGCAGGTGGAATTCCCATGGTCAGGCGTGGGCACCTGGGCCCCCATGGCCAGATCCAGGCCTCTCATATCCATACCTGCCCATGAGAAACATCTTCATATATGGTAAATATTATTTTAAAATAATCAAAAGGAACAGTGTGTTTCTTCAGATCAGAAAATAGTAAGTTAGAGAAGGCCCTGTCACCAAGTAAAGCCCCGAAATAATTTTTATTTCATTATTACTTTTTGCAAGATGTTCATCACCCCATTCACAGGTACCTATAAACCACTTATTTTCCTAGAAAACCATCCACCACATGAACAGTACTACCAAAGGGTGACAATCTGCAGTTTCTGGGATTCCTGGTCAGGCATTCATGAGATTGCACGATTCAGTCCCCCGGGAGCCCCGCATCCAACTCCAGACCCTCGTAATCTGGCCTTCCACTCAAAAACAAGACGCAGGAGACATCGGAGATATTCCTACAGGCCTTTAGAAACAAGTGTGGGCCACAATCTCTGCTGGAGTAAAGAGCCATGGCTGCGGGGTCTGTGCCGAAGGAATCCTGGCTTCTCCCAGCACAGGATCCATCCCACCTGCTTCCATGATGGGGCACAGCCTGCACCGTCTGCCCCACCGGCGGACGGAGCGCAGCCGCGGCCACGTCCCCAGGGCTCCAGCATACTGACATTTCATGGTTTCCCAGATGTGGGAAAACCCTCACACATGCTAAAAATGGTGGAAAAAATCCAGGTCTGCACGTTCCTCTCCATCACTCTGGCCACAGCAGATTGGCCACGTGCTGCATTCTGAACACATCGGAACACACCCCCTTCTCGGGAGTCTGGGGCAGTAGTGAGATCCTGGAAGAAAACAGCCCCTGCACGTTTCTCCTCAGTTCCGCCTGCTGAATCCTCTCTCTTTCCCAACTTTATTAAACAAAGGGGGCCTGATTCTCCACAGCCTCACACCCACCAGTGTAAAGTCGGTGCTGAGCCCGCTGTGTCGGCCCGTGCTCCACTCCTGGTGGTGTAAAGGCATCACGGGGAGGATCAGGATCAGGGCCAGCGGGATCTCCTTGGCCAGACCTTCACCCCGCTCCAGTCATCTCCCCAACTCCCTGGCGAGGGGCCCCCATCCCAGCATGGTAGACGTCAGAGCAAGAGCTGTTCCCTCGGCTGCAGATGCCCCAAGTTTTGGGGAGGTCAGCACCCCACGGACTCCTGCTCACTCTCCATCCCGGCATGGGGACCGGACCCTTGCTCTGCGGGTCAGAGCGAGCGTAGCCTCCGCAGGGCCCATTGTTCCCACCACACACCCCAGCATCATGATGCCCAGCCCGGAGCCATTTATGTCCCTCTCCCTGTGGCTTCCCCTCGCCCACCTCAGCCCTTCTGAGAGCACGGGGGGAGGTCATCACACGCCGGGTCCCATCATGAACCCCTGCTCGGATGTCTGCAATCCCAACCCACGAGGGAGCATCTGCCCGTGGAGCCGCAGGCTCTGCCCGTCGCACTTCCAGAGCGACAAGTTACTTGTGCAGAGAAAGAAAGAAAAAAAACCCCGACACTTAGCCGCACTATTATTATTTTTTTTCCTCTCTGTAGCGACACAAAACTTCTCTCGGCAGCACCGTGCCCCGGCTCCCGCAGTGCCCACGGGCAGCGCGGGGCCCCGCACCGCACACCCGGGAGCGGTGGGGGTGGGCGAGGGGTGACTTAAGAGTGGGTGTGGTATGGAGATAGATATATATATTTTTTTTTTTATTTTTTTTTTTTTTTGTAAAGCCCTCCTCCATTCCACCTCGCTCCGAACGGAGCCGTGAGGAGAACAAAAGCATCACTGTGGCGGCGCGCGGGCAGCGGCTGCGGGGGGCCCACGCGGGACGGCGGGTCCCGCTCCAGGGTCCCCCCGCTCCCACGAGCGGCGGGAGGAGCTCGGCTCCCACCCGCTTTATCGGCCGCTCGGACCGAGCCCGGCACCACCACACCCCCTCCGCCCAGCCAACAAAGGGGGGCTCCGGGGCGCGGGGCCGGGCTCAGCCCGCTCCCCCCGCCCTCCCCCCGCCTTATTCCCAGGTTTTTTCTTTTTTTAAGGAGAGCGCGGCCGGGATCGGCTCTTTGGCAGAACCGGGAGCGGCGCGCGGGGCTCCGGTGCCGGCAGCCGGACAAGCCCCCGCAGCATTCTCACAGACTTCCCGTCCCACCCTTCCCAAAAACCCCCGTGCCGGGAGCGCAGCCACCCGCCCGCAGCTCGGGAGCTCCAGGGCTTTGTCCCCGGCGGGGCCGAGCGGCCCCGGCCACGAACAATGGGCGGGAGGGAGCGGCGGGGGCGGCGGTGGGGCCCCCCGGCCGCGGGGGGAGTGTCCCGGGACCGGCGACCGGGAGGACCGTGGTGGGGATCGGGGGTACCGGGGTCCCGGCGCTCACCTTGCCGTCCCACGATCTCGGCCACGTGCTCGGAGCTGGGCACCGGGACGCACTCGGTGGTGTTGGAGCTGCTCTTGAGCCGCAGCTCGGCCTCCTTGTAGAGCGCGCACAACTTGGGCTCCGCCGCCCCGGCGCTGGGCGCCGCCGAGCCCTTCGGGGCCGCCGGGGGCGGCGGCGGCGGCGGCGGCGGCGGCTGCTGCGGCGGCGGCGGCGGCGGCGGGGGCTGCTGCGGCGGCGGCGGCGGCGGGTTATTGTTGTTGTTGTTGCTGTCCTCCACGAGCACCACGGCCGAGGAGGAGGAGGAGGAGGAAGGCTCGCCTAGCCCCAGCAGACAGAGCTGGTCCAGGGCGAGCTGCAGCGCCCGGTCATCCTCCAGCAGCGCTCTGTCTTTGCCGCTCCCACCGAAACAGCCTAAATCGCCGAAACCCCCGTTCCTTTCCATTATCCCTGGGACTACCAGGCTAGGCATGGCTAACAAAGGCTTGGGAGGGGGCTGGGGGCTGAGGGGGGGGGCGAGAGGAGGGGAGGGGGGGGGACACAAAGAGCTCGGGAGGGAGAAGGGAAAAAAAAAAGGCAGAGGGAGAGAACGAGAGAGAGAAAAGGACCCTCCGCCCCCCGCCCCCCGCCTGGCCAAGCCCCTTTCCCGTGTAACCCGAGCCCCGCGCCCGCCGCCTCCACCGCGGGGTCCCCCCGCCGCCGCCCCCGCCCCCGGCCGCCGCCGCCGGGGGGTGCGGGGGGCGCGGAGCGGAGCGCGGCCCCGCGGGGGGAAACTCTTTTGTTTGAAGGCGGCTGGGCGCTGCGGGAGCGGCCCGGCCCGCGGGCTGATGGGGGATGTAGTCCGGCCGTGGCACACCCCCGCCCGCGGCGGCGGCGCCGGGGACCGGGCGGTGGGACGGGGGCGGCGGGGACCGGGGCGGCGGCGGGCGCAGGGGGAGTGGATATGGGGGGGGAACACTCGCCGTGACACGGGGAGGGGGATGTGGGGACCCACGGTGACACGGGGAGGGAGGCGGCGGGGCGACCGGCACGGTGGGGTGGATGTTTGGGACCCACAGTGACACGAGTGGAGTGGGATGTGGGGGACCGGCTGGGACACGGGTGGGGGGCTGCAGAGAGGCACACTGTGCAGTGGGTGGAGGGGTTGCAGGGGCACACACCGTGTCCCGGGTGTAGGAGCTGCTGCAGGGGGACCGACCGTGTCACCAGTGGAGGGACATGCCATGACATGGCTGAAGGGGGTGTGGGGGGACCAGCCATGCAATGAACACCCGTTCAGGGTGCAGGGGTCTGTGTGGGGACTTGCTGGCCAAATGCGTGGGGAACCATTGCAACACGGGTGTAGGGGGCTCCTTGGGGGCCCACCATGCAGCAAATGGGTGGAGGGGGCTGCGTGGGGACCCGCTGAGATGTGGGTGGAGGAGCTGCATGGGGACCCACTGTGAGTGACTGTGTGGATGCTCACTGTGCACACCCTCGGCACGGAGGGGTCACAGGAGGAAGGGATCTGTGTGAGGACCCACCATGTACCTCCCAGCATGGAGGGGTAATGGGTAAAGGAGGGGGCTGTGTGGAGACCTGCACCCCATCGAGGAGGTTTTGTGTGGGGACCTGCCACTGCTCACTCAGGAGCGTGCTGCAAAGGTGCCCAGGGTTGGGATCCATCCAGAGACCCACTGGGATAGCAGGGACGCCTGGGAGGTGCGGTGGCTCAGCAGGGACACCTCGGGGTGGTACCACTTGGGCACAGGTTGGCAGTGACTGGCAGGGTTGGGGGGGGTGAAGGGTGGGGTGAGGGGTCTGGCAGTGATGGGGCAGGTCCTGAAGGAGTGAACGCTCCTGAAGGGGGGGAAGACTCCCAACCAAAACCACAAGCATTTGAGGGCCGATACTGCGTGTTCACCAGGTCTGGGAATCACGGAAAACAAGGAGAAGGGAGAACCCCCATCCCCCCAAGGCCTTGTGATGGCTCCAGGCGCAGCGACGCTTGGCGGGGCTGCTGGGGCTCAGCTCCCCGCCCTTGGCTCGGTGCCCCAGCGAAGCCCCTTCTGCAGACTGGGAATGCTGGGAGGGCCGTGGGACAGCCCTGCTCCCTGGGCTGGCCTTTCTCATTGAAATGAGGAGGGTTCAGCGCGGAGGGAAGCAGTGACAATCGCTCCCCAGCTCCCAGCCAGTCGGGCTGGGCGGTGTATGTGTGAGCGCGCGGCTCTCCCCTCTCCCCTTTCTTCCTTTTGAATCAAACCAGATGTCTCCCATGAAATGAGATTGCCGGAGCTCACACTGGAGAGAGACAATGCGGAGGGATGCGAGGCTCCCGCCGAGCCACATCGCGCCGCAGCTCTGGCAGAGGCGACGGCTGCGGCGAGGGCTGGGGGGTGGTGGCACTGGTGCCTTGTCACCGAGGCTGGAATTTTCTACCCCCCACTGTATCCTGTATGATTTCCTCTCTCTGGCTCTGGGATCCTTGCAGGAAGGTTTATTCTTTCCCCCCCCTCCCCTCTCTGGGTCTACCAGCAGAAGATCTCAGCTGCGGCTAAACTCGGCAGATGGGGCACCCAGCACAAGGAGATGGCTCATCCACTGACTCAGCCGGTAAGGTGCTGCTGGAGCTCTCCTCGAGAGTTTGCCCAGGCACTTTGGGAAGGGGAATATTTACTTTCGGTTTGGTTTTGGCATCCAGGTTTCCTGATGCATTGCACAAACTCGGGAAGACGCCGGTCAGGCGGTCTGGCGGTGGCTGGTCCCCTCTGCAGCAGGATCTGGTGTGAAGCAGCTATGGGTTAGAGCTTGTGGTGGTTGTGCTGTGGATGTGCACAAGAAAGGAGAAAAAAGTAAAGCTAAGGGCAGGAGAACCCACCCCACTGCTGCATTTCACGTGACTCATTTTGGTCGTGGTTGTAGAATAGTGTCTTGGAATTACTCTTTTATTTCTTTTTTCACCTTTATGTGAGGATGGGACTCGTGAAAGTGGCAGTTCAGGATTTTCCTTCATCTAAGAGGTGGTGTCTGTTTGTGTTGGGATATGATGGATGGTGGCTCCATAGGCACATACACGTCACATGGCGTATTTTAACACAGGCACTCAGCCCTGTGTGCCACATGGAGGTTACACAGACAAAAATGTGCATTTAGCACACATGGATGTTCACACAAACTGCTGGTTACCTCGCACACACCTGCTGGTACACTCCACACTTGTATGGCCAGTCTTCGCGAGCGAAGATTTGGGAAAGGTCATTAACCCTTCGAGCCTGCGCAGTGGATTTTTTAGGTGAGACACAGTGTGCACTCCACACTTACAACCAGGTGAAAACACTGTGTGTGTCTGTGTAAGCACATGTGTTATAGGTGTGTGTGTGCAAGTGAGCACAGGTACACAGTTATGTACACTGAAATATGTACATGAACCACATGTATTTCTATACGAGGTGTTTGTGTGCACACACATCTACGTGCAGGCGAATTCCCAGTGTGGATGTGTATCGTATGTGCACCCATGTGCAGGAGCACATGTGCCAACAGCATGTTGTGGTGCTGTTGGGATCCATCATGTTCTGCCCTGTAAATTAGGGAGTTTTCACCTGTCCAGGCTGGATCTCACACATGAGGCCAATAGCAATGCCTGCTCTGGAGGCAGCCTGTTATTTTAGGGGCACAGTTTTGCTTCCCATCTCCATTTTAAGTTCTGTCCCAGAGCTCTCAGGAGAAGAAAGGAGAAACCCCTGGAAATCAGAAAACGAAAGGAAAAAAGGGAAAACAAAAAAGCCCAAACTGCCGAGCTCCAGCTCTGAGCATTCTGATAGCACGAGCCAGGCCCAGAAATCACCAAACTGACTAAAAAGTTTGTGTGACTCCAAAAAAATAGTGAAATTGGGGTTTCTTTTTATTCATCTTCTCCCGGGGCTGTCGGATTTCACTCTGGTTACATCACCTTGCTTTTCTGCACAGCCACAAGGTCTAGCAACTAACTTTAAAAAATGAAAATTCCTACTCGTGCAGATTCATATGACTCACAGAGCTGGGAATTTCAGGCAACCAGGAATGCTCATAGAAAAATTGCAGGAACTGGCAAAGCGGGCAGTGACTAATCCTGATGGGTCCCCGATAGCAGCGTCTCTCAGTTCATACAATATTTTGGGGGCGTAGCTGGGCTCCAGCCAAGACTTTGATCCTCTTCCCAGTGATAGCAGCTGCTTGGGAATGATCTTACCTCCCGTCTGGCATCGCTGCCTCTGGGGAAGCTGGATTTCAGGAGTAATTCAGGTTAAAGTTAGCGCTGCCAGGTGGCTTGAACCGGCTCGATGAGCTGGAGTAGGTCATGGGGGCTCGTGTCGCAGGGCTGTGGGAGGCTGCATTGTTCACAGCTCCACAGATATTGGGGTAAAAGGTTATTTTTTTGGGTGCAAGTAGCGCTGAATTGCGAGTGAGGAGTTTGCTGCGGGTGTAATCTCCGCACAGCTACATCTACTCTGTGAACGTCCCTGCCAAGGTTTTGGCAGAAACGCAGTGTTTCTAGTTAAAAAGTTGGTATTTCCAAATGATTTAAAATCCACATCCCTGAATTACTGTCAGGGAAGAAAAAAAGTATTAATTAAAGCCAGGGACGGCGGCAGAGTCCTCTGAGCAGAGAGGTCGGGATCGCGCAGCAGCGTCACGTGCTCCTCGTCCCTTCCTGAGGCAGGAGGCTGCAGAATGATCAAAGAAAAGGGAGAAACTGCAAACTGCAGCTGCTGCCGGTGCCAGAGTCGGGGAGGGGTGGCCGGGCACCATGGCTGGTGACAGAAAGCCCTGTGGGAGGCAGGAATAAAGCTGACATTGACTGAGGAGGTGCCAGCAGCCTATCCTTAGGCAAAACAGCAACTTACAGTCACCATCAAGAGCCAACGCAGAGAGAAACGTTCCAGATGAATTTGTGGCATCAATGTGAAGCCAAATTTGGCACTTCCCAGTGCTGCATCCCTCTGCCCCCTGACACAACCCAAGTCCAGGGTAAAGGTCGCAGCTGCTAGGAAAGGTGTAATGCTGGGGGAGCATCCCACGTCCCGCAGACTGAGGTGACGAGCCAACGGTGGAGAGGCCAGAGGGAGCAAACACCTGCTTGGAACCAGGCCACCATTTTTAGGCTTTTCTTCATTTTCAACTCACATAGAATCATAGAATATTCTGAGTTACGAGGCTGGAGCTGGGGTACTATCACCACGAGCACTCCCAGGCAGCGTCTCCCCATCCCTGGAGAGCTCATTTCCAGAACTGCTCAGCCGCATGCGAAACAGGAGTATCCCAAATGCTGGAAAGCTGGAAAGGTTCCCTTCCACCCTGTGGGACCGTGGAGCTCTGAGCCCACAGCCCCATGTGCTGGTCATTCCCTGTAGTAAGCATATGGTTCAGAGGTGACTCTGCCCTTCGTGGTGGCCTATCTGCCCAGGATGTCCCTGCGGCCTTGTCTGTGGCTACCACTGTCTGGACAATTCATCTGCTGCCCCTTGATGTTAAACCTCTTTGCTTTGTCGATGGGACTGGCAGCAAGAGGAGTCTTGCTGTCCGTGCAGGGATCCTAAAGTGCTTTGCAAACATTTGTTAATTAAGCTCTTCTATGAGATAAGTAAATTAGCTCAAAGCCTGATCCAAAGCTCCTTGAAGTCCATTGGTTTTGGTGAGCCCAGGTCCATGGGATCAGGCCCAGGAGACCAGATTTTAAAACCCCTCAATTTTGTTAAGAGCTCAGCATATTGTCTGCAGATGGGTGCTAAGCTATGGGGACAATCTGGTGCTGGGACCACGGGTGCTTCACCGTTGGTTGTGATCATAACTGTGGAAGTTTGGACTTCTCGTCATGAGGGTTTTCTGGAAAAACTGCACTAAGTTTGCTGAAGAAATTCCTTCATCCTGAAATCTGGATGATTTTAGGTCTGGGATCAAAAGTGGAGTTCAGTTTCAAGGTCACACTCTTGCCTTATTCCTGCTGCTTAGACATGTAGTTCATTTTCCAAGGAATGTGTTTTCCTCCCATTAGAATCCCATCTTCTGCAAGCAGGTAATTCCCGATTTCAATTTCTAGAAGGTCAGGTTTATCATGTGTTTCCTTGAGTATGCCCTCTTCTAAATTTTGTCCAGGGGCATGTTGGGGTTTTGGCCACTTGTCTGGTGTCTCTGAATTTCCATCAGCCCAGAAATCCTGGTGCAGCCACAGATCAGCTCCGTGGGCATCGCACCCACCTCCCCTGCAGTGCCAGTAGGGCTATTTTTTTGCATGTGCTCCCACCGGCTGTGTGGGGCATCCGCCGTCAGTCAGATGCTTCCTGGACATGTCAAGCCCGAGGCCCATGTGTTGGCCAGATGGTCTGTATGTGCCCAGCAAATCCAACATGTCCAGGATGTGTTGGATTCGCTGCACGTTCATTGTCAAGCTGTGCAGCGCATGTGCACATATTTCTGTCCAGGAAATCTTGTAGGGAAATATGGCAGCTCCATCCAAGGGACTTACCTGTCTCCTGTTACCCTGACAAACGAGCCCTGTCTGTATGGGTCCTCCTGAGAGAGGGGGATGTGCCAGATAAGGGGAAATGGTTTCAAACAAAAAGAAGGGAGATTTGCATTAGATGTTAGGAGGAAATCATTCCCTGTGAGGGTGCTGAGGCCCTGGCACAGGATGCCCAGAGAAGCTGTGGCTGCCCCATCCCCGGAGGTGTCGAAGGCCAGGTTGGACGGGGCTTGGAGCAACCTGGGCTAGAGGAAGGAGCCCCTACCCATGGTAGAAGTATAGAACTGGATGAGCTTTAGGGTCCCATTCAACCCAAACTGTTCCATAATTCCATGATTCTGGGATTTCCAGTCTCAAGACAAGGATGTGAGTCATGGAGTCAAACCAACAACCAGAGGGGCAGTTGTATTTCCCTGAGCTACAGAGGAGCTCCCTCAGCACAGTCACATCTTCCCACTTGGCGGCTCAGTGCACCCACTTTTAACTCTTTCCAGTTATTTGTCATTTTACATGAAAACAGGGCAGGTTCATAGGAGGGGTGAAATCATATTCTTTCAGGAGTATGGATGTGGGTGGTGTGGGCTGACTGCAGCCACATTTTTAGCCAAAGAAGGCCAACAAAGAGATCTAAAGTATGGATTTGGACATCTGTGCATGGATTGAAGGATTGATGCCTTGTCCCCACTACCTGTGGTGGAGAATGGTGACAGTGGTTATTCACAAACACTCTCAACACACACAGTTAAATACATATAAAAGAGATTTTTTTACCTTTAATCTGGGTGTTTACTTGCAGTTTATAAATCTCAGGTGGAGTTGGTATGCATGATCCTTAAGTTTTTTGTGTCTTTCTAAGCAGTTTTACCAAAGTCATGCAGCAAGTCCATGACACAGCCTACCAGAGCCAGGATCTTGGTTTTTCTCCTCTGGGCAAGCACTATTATTCCAATTTTGTGTGGGAGCACCTATCTCCCTCCCTCACTTTTCCCCATCGTATTCCACAGCAGTTATTGCGCGTTCCTTCAGAGATGAGGAAAGTCATTACGTTGCAGGTGATGCCTCCTTTCCAGGGAGGCTCTAATCATCCCATCGTGCTCCAGAGCTCTTCCTGTTGGTGCTAATTTTAGTCTCATGGTGGAAGTTGCTGCCGGGTGCTCTGGATCGGATGGAGGCTGAGCCACGCAGGTGTCTTGCAATCCTGATGCTGCTCCGGCATCCTGCACGGCCCAGCAGTCTGAATGTCAGACCTGGATGGGAAAAGTCCAAAGAGCACATCTTGGGGCTTTTTTAGTGGATTTGCAGTTGCTTCTGCCAGCCCAAGGGTGACTGATGCCTTTCCAGAGGCTCAGCACAGACAGTGGGGACCTGCTTTTCCAAGCAGTTCATTCTCATGCAGGCACCTAAACCAGGGCCAGGTTTTCCCAGGGCATTCACCTCCCGGCTCTGCCTGTCTGGGCAGGCTCCTGCAGGAATGCTGAGTGATTCTGAGGGAGCAGGTCCTCACTCTGCTGTGCAGAGAAGACCTTGTCAGCAAAGGGACTCTGGGCACAAACAAGCAGGTGATACCATCAGGCCTTTGCGTTTATTCTTTCTCTGCAATTCCATATCCTTTTGGAAGCATCTTGCAGCTTGAAGAGAGGGTGTTTTATCATGGCTCTGGGCTCAGCCTTGCACCGCTCCACTCTGGATGCTGCTCTTGATGGTGAAGGTTGAGGAGTGGGACATGAGGGCCTGGCGTGTATGAGGCACAGCAAAGGGAGCTAGAGGAGCTATGGCTGCTCCGTCCCTGGAAGTGTTCAAGGCAAGGTTGGACAAGGCTTGGATCAACCAAGCTCCAAGAGACCTTAAAGCTCATCTTGTGCCATCCACTTGCCATGGGCAGGGACACCTGCCACTAGACCAGGTTGCTCCAAGCCCCGTCCAACCTGGCCTTGGACATTTCCAGGGATGGGGCAGCCACAGCTTCTCTGGGCATCCTGTGCCAGTGTCTCACCACCCTCACAGGGAAGAATTTCATCCTATATCCCATCTAACCCTGCCCATTGCCAGGGTTAAGACATTCTCCTTTGTCCCATCACTTCAGACCCTGGTCCAAAGTCCCTCTTCAGCTCTCTTAAGGCACTGGAAGGGGCTCTAAGGTCTCCCCAGAGCCTTCTCTTCTCCAGGCTGAATTCAAGCTCATTGAAGGTTTCTTAGAGTTCCCTTTGCCTCTGCCTCCCAGGCGTTAAGGATCCTGGCAATACTCCCATTGCTAGGTTTAAAACCTGGGAAGAACAAGGTCTGTGCCCAGTCTGGAGTGGACACCTGGCCTCGACCCTCCTCGGTTTTGCCCAGGCACCACTGCACCAAATGCATGGCGAGGCAGAATCAGGCCCTGAGCCAATTTAACCCTTCTTCTTATCAGTCTAGACATCCTCATTATCCAGATAAAAGTCTGATCCCTCACTGAATCCCACTAAGCTCCTGCCTGTACAGTGCTGAAGGCAGAGGGCACTCGTCCTCACCCGGGACTCCCCTGCAGGTGGGAGATGCTGCCCCGGCCCTGGTTCCTGTGCTGGGAGCAGGTCGTGGAGTGAGCATGTATTATTCCGAGTACTTTACCAATTACAAGTCATTACTAATGCCTTTATTACTATTATTTAATAGATCATGTTAATTATTATTATTAATTTGCTTTAAAAGCAGTGTTTCCATAGCAACGGGGAGATGTGTGCTGCTTTTCAGGCACATCAAGTGGACATGTTCCTACCTCCTCCCCAACGGGCTGGCAGCCTACTGCAGGGCCAGGTGATGGAGGGGGCTGTTCTTCAGTCCCTGTGGGGATTGTACCAGCAGGGCCATTCAGGGAAGGATGTCAGCACTGTCTCTGTCAATGGAGAGTCCCTCGTGCCATTAAGAAGTTCCTGCGGGATGCACACTTTATGCCTAAATGCTGCAGAACCCCCAGGAGAGTAGATCAGGTGCAGTAATGTTTGTACCCTGTGTGTGACCCAGGAGTGAAGGTGCCAGTGCTAATTCCTGCTTTGCTGATTCCCTGGCCCCCAGCGCTCCCTCAGAAAGTGCCTTATCTCATTTTATGTTTTCCAGTCAGCTGCAGAAGGACCAAGACTTGGAAGTCAGACTGAAGTCCGACAGAGCTTGCGTTCCCTGGCTGCGAGATGCCAAATCCCAGAGAGGTCTGCAGTGAGCTGGGAGCTGCTGCCAGCGTGCAAGGAAGCTCTGAGCCTCGGCAGGTGCCACAATGGTTCCAAGGGCAAAGGACCATCCAGGATGCTCAGGTGTCACCTCCCCAGTCTCAGGCAGTGTGCAGGCCCTGGTACAGGTACCCATGTAGTGAGAGGGGAGCATGGGGATGGTGTCGGCTCTTCCAGGATGTGTTCAAGGCTTTGCCGAGGGCGGAAAGGGAACGTGGGCACGCTGCTTTGCAGATGAGATTTAAACACTGAGCCCATGTTTAAAGTTTGTCTCTGACCCATCCTGTCCCTCTCACACTGTGCCCTTTGGCCTTTGCCCTTGTGCTCTGCCACGGTCATTCCTCCCAGGAGGGATGTGCCTCACACACAGCTCCTGGGGGGCCGAGGGGCTTGGAGTGTAATTTGTTGGGGACCACGTACCCCACCAGCAGTGATGGTACCAGCATATCAGGCTGTGCGCTGTGACCTTGGGAGACAAGTTTGCAGCAGAGGAGATGCAAGAGGCCAAAAGTAAAGCTCAGCCAGGAGTGGTGGGCTGGGGTGTGTCCTGACCCCTGCAGTGCTCAGTGAGAGCACGTGCCCAGCAATCACTCTGAAACAAGCTGGAGCACTAATTGCTGGCAGCCTGAACACAGAGCCCAGCGCTGGGGAGCCCATGGGGACCACGGCTCCATCTGCCCAACCTTGAGGGATCCCTGCAGGGCTGGAGCCAGACATGCTGTCGCCTCGTCCCTGCTGGCCCAGGTGTCCCCAAGGATGGCACTGGGAGCAGACATGTGTCCCCACACTGGCTGGGTCCCCGGCCTCTGCCTCGTGCTGGCAGGTCATCATCAATTCCATTCCCCCACTGCTTTCTGTGTTATGAGAGCAGTGGAAATCCATCATCTTCATAAAGGTTCCCGCCAGAGGCTCAATCCAGCAGCTCCTCAAGGGGATCTGGAAGCTGCAGCCTTAAGGCACACCAGCAGTGACACCCAGGCAAGCAGCAGTGCTTAAGGCACTTGCTATAAAGGTAAAAGCACTTGTTCCACAACAGCACATCCAACATCTCTCCAGTTCACCCTGTGCTGGCCTCTACTGTCCTGGGACAATGGGTTCCCTGGGACTGGGTGAGGAGATAACCCTTCTAAGCTCTGCGTGTCCCTGGGGAGAGCAGCTCCTGTGAGTGTTTCAGCTGCTAAGGATCAGAAATGGGGATGGCAGGTGGCTGGGACAAAAGTCCCATGTCACTGTCACCCCCCATGCCAGCCGTGGTGTCCCCGGGGTTCAGGGGGCTCTGGCTGCCCTGACGTGGGGTGCAGGCAGGTCCTGTCTCTGTCTAGACAGGACTCACAGGGAGCACAGAGGTACCATGGTCCCACAGGGACACCCGTGCAGCTCTGAGCTGCACAAAAGCTGCTGAATGCACCCGCTCCTCCCCCTGCTCCTCCAGAAGTGGAGAAACACAAAAGAGAGAGGCAGGAGGGCTGGGAGCGGTGGGAGAGAGGGAGGGAGGGAGAATCCCCCATGCCCGGAGCTAATCCCAGCTCCACTCAGAGAGGGATCTCGAATAACAACCATCCGTGGTCGAGGCCAGATGGATTTGATTTAATAACAAAGCAGGGGGGCTTGGGATCATTTCGGAGCCTGCCAAGGGGCCAGATCCTCTGCAAGCACCAAAGAGCCATCCGGTGTAAATCCAAGCGTGAGCTGCAAACTGCTCACATGCTTCCCAAACTGCCAGGATTGCCTCAACTGTGGGGACATCTCCTGCCCCTCAGGAGCTCTCTGGGTCCTGGCAACCCCAGCCACCCACAGGGCGCAGGGCCATGCTGAACCAGAGGGGCTGCACGTTTATCATGTGGACATGGCCAGGGGGGAGAAGGGGAAAGGCAATGCCTGAGGGCTTCCACAGCCCCAGCTGTAGTGTGTCACCTTGAGTATGGCTCAGCTCAGTGGGCTCAGACCCCTTTATGGGGTGTCCAGTGAGAAGAGCATGGGACAGCCCTTGGCCCTGCTTTTGCAAAGCCCAGGAGACCCCCCCTCTGCACCCCACAGTGGCCGAAGCCTCCCACTCCCTAGTTTCAGCATCTTGGAGGCAAGGAGGTAGCTCAGGACAGTGTCATCCCATCCTTGGTCCCTGCATCATGCCAAAGAAGGAGGCAATGCCCAGGAGAGGGGGTAGCACCTGGGGCAGTGATGCTGATCTCAGGTTTTACCCTGCTCCTGCCTCAAATCCCACCCTGGATTTGCTTTGGAGAGTGTAGGTGGGTGCAAGGTGGGTTCTTGCACATGGCAGAAATTCAGCATTTGGGGAAAGAGCCCCCCAGCTGGCTGAGCCTCCTCCTGCCCTTCCAGGACACTTGGGGCCCTGTCCTAGACCTCAGTGTCAGGAGATGCAGTAGGTGCCTTTTAGCCATGCCTGACCTGTTCCCTTCCTTAAAGCAGACACAGTGTCAGCAGGTAGATGCTTGGGATGACTTTGGGGATCAGGCTTGCTGAGCCAACACTAAAAAGGCTGCCATCCCCTTTCCATCCGTGTTCCACATGGTCCTTGCTGGTGCTGAAAAGGCGGTGGTCCTGTGGCAGGCAGGGTCATGGAGCAGCAGAGCATCACCTCACTGCCAGGCCATCCCCACAGCCCTGTTTGCCACGTCTGCCAGTTGGTGCCTGGGCCAGGCAGCCTCCCTGGAGATCTTGTTTCTGGAAATCGGAGCAGCCTTGGCGCTGCCCCGGCAGGTCCCCGAGCAGCAGGAGGTGCTGCCGTCAGCCCAACACCTGCAGGCTCAGTCGGCGACTGTTCCCGTCTGGATCGCTTGGCGCTCTGCCGTGGGAGCAACGAGATCCCGGCGCCAGTGATGTGCCGGCAAGAGCGGAGGATTGTTTTGTGCTCGGTGAAGGATGCTGGGGCCGTGCAGCTGGGCTGGAAGGACAGCGGGAGGCAGGAAGGTCCATCCCAGAAGCGGGGAGCCGGCATGCTCTGTGCGGAGAGGCCGGGGTGCAGGAGCTCTCACATGCATATCTCCATGTCTCCAAGGGACTGTGTATGCTGCTCCAATGGTCCCCTGCTCACGACACCGTGTTCATCTCCATCCCTGTCCCACCTGCTCCCTGGTGGCACCATGTTTTCTTGCTCCATGCGGGGGCTGGAGCTGGTTTCCAATTCCTGCTTCCACCCAGCAACGCTGTTGGCAGCATGTCCCGTCTCCTGGTGGGCTCACCGGGACTATCTGCTGTCCGGGAGCCTTTTTCCCTTCTCTTTGCTGCTGGCAAACGGCCTGGATAGAGAACCGGGTCGGAGTAGGGTGATTGAGGGAGGCGAGGGCTGTGCTGCCGGTGCTGTTCCACCACTGGGGTCAGGACGTGGTTGTTCCTTCCCACACTGGTGTCAAGGGGATGCTCCCCACAACCCAGCGCTGCACTGGGTGCTCAGGGACAAGCGCTGCCGGCAGCGCAGACTTCAGAGAGGGATGTTTTCTCTCCTCATCCCCTTGGGAAGACACCAGCCTGGTATGGGATCTCGGGACCATTTATTCCCAGCTCTGCTGCCCTAATGAGAAGCAGTCTCTCAGCTCTGGCCCCGTGCCTGTAAAAACGAAGCCGTGCCTGTGCTTTCGGTGCCACGTGCTCTGCGGCCAGAGCAGGGGTCTGTGGAGCCGTGTGGCACCGGCCAGCGAGAGGGTGGCATCCCTGGGGGCGAGCACCCCCGGGCTGCTGGGAGCCTGAGGGCTCTGGATGGCAGCCGGACGGTCCCCACGCCATCCTGGGTCTCCAGGCTGGGACTTCTCAGAGACGAGTGACATTTCTGAGTCCCAGCCTCCTGCAGGAGCCACAGGGTGAAGCTGACCGTGGCGCTGGCGCACCCGAGCCCACCCGCCGGGACACGGGGAGAGGAGCCGCCGTGGACAGCGTTGTCCCGGGTCTGGGCTCCCCGCTCTGTACTGCGGGCGTCAGACACGAGATGGAGCTGCCGATCCCTCCTGTGCCCTGCCGGGAGCCGGGCTGTGCTGAGCTGACTTTGGCCCCTGTCCGGCCGGACGACCCCGCTGCTGAGCACAGCCGGAGTGACCCTCCCGGGGGTCTGCTATCGCCTTCGGGGGCTGTTGGCCCGCCTTGGCCGCGCGTCTGAGGGTGCGGGCAGGCGGGCGCAGGGCCTGGGAGTGCGGGTCCGCACGGTGAGAGGGGTTTGGTGCCGTCTTTGCTGATGCAGAGCCCCACGAGGACCACGGCTCTGCTGGTCCCTCACTGCCCGGGGGAAGGGAACAAGGATGGACCTGGCCGCGTGTCAGCAAAAGCATGCAGCTGCTCAGGCCCTGGGGATTACAGAATCACAACTGGTTTGAGTTGGAAGGGATTTTAAAGCCCAGCTTGTTCCACCCCCTGTCATGGGCAGGGACACCTTCCTCTATCCCAGGTTGCTCCAAGCCCTGTCCAACCTGGCCTTGAACACTTCCAGGGATGGGGCAACCACAGCTTCTCTGGGCGACCTGTGCCTCACCACCCTCATGCCTGAGAGAGCAAAGGTCTGTGCAGAGCCCGTCATGTGGATGATGCTGTATAATCATGAATAATATGTGGGTTTATTTGCATTATGGTAGTTTCCAGCATCCTCATAGGAGAGCAGGGCTTGGATTTGCAAGGGGCCATGTATGGATGTCTTACCAGAGGGGATGTGTCACTGGACCTGTTGGTCACCAAAGCAAGTGAACTCACTGGTGACATCAAGATTGGAGGCAGCCTGGGCTGCAGTGGCCACACGCCAGTAGAGTTCGCAGCCCTGAGGGATGTGGGACAGGCAGAGCCAAGTTAGGGCCCTGAATTTTAGGAAAAAAACTGTGAGCTACTCAAGGAGTTGGTCAGTGGGATCCGCTGGGAAACTGCCCCTGGGGACAAGCGGGTAAGAACAGGGTTGGCAGGTCTTTAAGGACACTTTCCACAGAGTGCAAAAGCTCTCAATCCATGTGAGTAAGGAATCAGGAAAGAAGACAAGAGACTGGCATGTCTGAGTCAAGACCTGCTGCTCAAACCAAAGGGCAAGAAGGAAATGGACAGGCAAGTGGGAGCAGGGATCATGGAAAGAGGAGGAGGGGCAATGGCTTTAAACTGAAAACCAGTGGGTTTAGATTAGATATTAGGAAGAAAATCCTCCCTGTGATGGTGGTGAGGCCCTGGCACAGGTTACCCAGAGAAGCTGTGGCTGCCCCATCCCTGAAAGCATCCAAGACGAGGTTGGATGGGGCTTGGAGCAACCTGGTCTAATGGAAGGTGTCCCTGCCTATGGCAGGAGGATGGAATGAGATGGGCTTTGAAGTCCCTTCCACCCCAAAGCAGTCTGTGATTCTGAGATTCTATATGTTTGAAGAGACCATCTCTATACAGAGAAACCCGCAGATGTTAAGATGGAAAAAGGCTGGAAGAATGTGCTGAACCCAGCCTGGCAAATGGAGAAACTGAGGCACAGACCTGTGCATCTTGAACAGATCAGCTTTGAGGACCCCACGCCCCACTGGAGGGTAGAGGGGATGTTTTAGGGGGTGGATTGAGCACTACAGACCAGGCAGATCTGAGTGGCCAGTGAGGGGGACCAGGCATTGCACTGAGAAGTGCAAAGGTAGAAGCAGAGGCAGTGGAAGGAGGAACTCACCTCCAGCATGGAACAGTTCAGGCAGTTTGGTGCTCTCTGTCGGTGGAGCCGAGGGTGTTTCCTGACTGTCCGTGAGTCATTCCCAGTAGGGTCTGTCCTCCAACTCCTCTCATGCAGTGGCTCTTGGGGCTTGTGTTACAGCACCTTGTGCTCCAGCTGCCGTTGGCCCCCACATCTTCCATTCTCCTGCTCTCTGCAGCAATCGGAGTCTCCAGCCAGCACAGCCCCCTTTCCAGGCTCCATCCTGCCCTGTCCAACCCAACCCTTTGGTCTCGGCTCTGCCCTCAGATCACAGCGGGGATCTCCCTGGCTTCCCCATCCCAAACCCCCTTGAAACAGTGGCTGAACCACAGGGCTCACAGCTCCCAACCCGCAGCCGCGGAGCCCTTGGCAACAGGCAAACAAACAGCCCTGTCGCTGGCTCCGTCACTGGCGTGATTCATGGTGAGGCCGGGAGGGCTCGTTCAGCCACTCAGCCTCTCCTGCCTGGGACAAACCGGCATGAGGCGTTTTTTCATCACATTTTTCCTTTGATGTCAATCTGTTCGTCTCCAGTCTCCCTTGCCTTTTACGTCCAAACCCCATTAAGAAAACTCCCACTGCTCCTCCACCCACGC
The DNA here is from genome assembly GCF_001604755.1 of Lepidothrix coronata. Taxonomy (NCBI): domain Eukaryota; kingdom Metazoa; phylum Chordata; class Aves; order Passeriformes; family Pipridae; genus Lepidothrix; species Lepidothrix coronata. The sequence continues at coordinate 7,017,478 of NW_016690203.1, read as the reverse complement.
GTCTGGGGGTGCTGCAGGAGCAGCTCCGATGCGGGTGAGCCTCGGCTGTGGGGCTGCTCCAGCTTCACCCCTGCGAGTCCCTGGTTCCCCCTGCAAACCACATCCTGGGGTCTCCCCGCGGCCACTGTGGGGCTCCAGGCTCTTCCCCAGAGCCAATATCCAAAGCTTCCCCCCACGGGGCAGATTTGTCCACCATCCCTTGGGGCAAGATCTTTCCCCCCCAGCACAGATGAGAGCGGCCTCGGGAGTGTTCGAACTGTGCAGGGGCAGGAGAAAGCGGAGGGTGAGTCCCCCATCCCCCCCTCAGTGCCGTGCCATGAGCGCGGCTTCGTGGGACGTCCTGCTCTCATTTCTGTGACTGAACCCGTTTCGTTTTCTCCTTTAACCTGCGGGACTCTCCCAGCGCTTCCGTTTTGCACTATTTTGAGTGCAAATTTTTTTGTTTGGTTGGTTGGTTTTGGTTGGTTTGTTTGTTTGTTTGTTTGCTTTTTCAGCACTAAATGTGGTAAAGCCAACCATCTTTACCCATCCTGCTCCCATGCGCCCCGCCGGGAAAGCTGAGGAGACCGGGAGGGAGAGGTGTAGTAAAACAGCAGGAAAACAGCCCTGGTGCAGAATGCTCTGTGGAGGGAAATGAATGGAAACGGCTGTGGACACGCCCGTCGGGGCTGGCGTGATTTGGCCGGGGCAGCTTCCCCTGGTGACGGATACGGGGAGAGTGCAGAGGAGGGAAGGTGTTCGGCAGCCCCCCACGGCCCAGGCCCTGGGCTGGTGCCCATCAGTGCCCATCAGTGCCCATCAGTGCCCATGTTCCCTCCCTGGAGGCTGCAGCCCCGGTGCTGAGAGCTGGCTGCTCCCAGCAGCTCTCCACTGCAGGAGGAGCCTGTGGAGGCTCAACATGCCAAGTGCAGGCGGAGAATGAGTCAGGCCTCCGGACTGGGCAAGAAGTCCCTGAAGGAACAGTGTAGATCTGTGTCAGCGGGGATTTAAGCTGAATATGCAGAAAAAGGTTCTTCCCCCAGAGGGTGGTTGGGCACTGACCACACTCCCCAGGGCAGTGGTCACAGCATCAAGCCTGACACAGCTCAAGGACTGTTTGGACAACGTGTCAGGCACTTGGGGGGATTTTGGGGTGTCCTGTGCAGGGCCGGGAGTTGGACTCCGCGATCTTTGTGGGTCCCTTCTAACTCAGGATATTCTATGTTTCTATGGTTTTTCCTGTCAGATCCTGCTCTCTGAGATTGTCAGCATTGCTCAGAGTTGCCTCTGCAGCAGCAAAAGGTTGTAGATTTAGGAGGAAAGAATGGAAGAATGGAGATTTCCATGTCCCTGCAATTTTGAGCTGAAAGAAGCCAACATGATATTTTATATGAGAAAATGTCTGGGATGTTTCTGGCAGGATGTACTGTCACCGAGGGGTTTGTTGCTGTCAGATCCAGGGTGGCTAAAAGGACAAACAGGCTCAAGACAGGGATGAGATGGAGGGTTTGGAGGAGCAGTGAATTTATAAAACATCTCTGGCATAAGAAGACCTCAAGCTGCTTACCAGCAGCTGGATGTGCTGGGGCTTGATTTCCTTCTGCCAGTGTGGGATGGGCCATCTGCTCTGCTCCCAGGTGGTCACAGACATCTGGAGACATGACTGCTTCCCTGGGAAGCTGCCAAAGAGGGACAGAGCCATCCCCAGCTGTGAGATGGTGGCACTACCTGAGGAACTGGAACAGCATGAGGTCTGCCAAGGAGGTGGGATGCTATTTGGAAACATGAGGTGCATCCACTCTGTCCCTTCTGCACTGAGGATGCCAGGAGGGATGTGCTGAGGCCATGTCATTCCCAGGCCATCTCTGGCCTCTCCCTGCTTCTCCCTTTTAAAGGCAGTGAAAGGGATGTGAATATCTGCACAGTCAGTGTGGGGCTCTGGGTGTTTGTCCTGGCACTGTCCCTGCTCATGTGCCTTGTCCTTGTCCCCATCCCTTTCCCAGGGCTACAGGACTGCGGGAGTGATGTCTGGGGGTTGCTCTCTGCCACAGCCCCCAGTCAAAGGTGGGGTTTAATCACTGCAGTTGGAGCAGAGGGGCAGGGCTGGATGTTGTGTACATGGGCAAAGTGCAGAAGTGGGAGATGCCACTCTACAGGTTGGAATAGTTCATCCTGAAGCCACTCCTGGAGATATTTGTCTTGTGGGATCCTTAAAGTCCCAAGCAGTGAACACCCTTGAGCACATGGCTGTTTTACTGTGGGAGCTGCAGCAGCCCTGGGCTGCAGTTTCTTGCACTGGCAAACACCCATCCTGGGGATTCCCCAGGACAGAGTGAAGGTGCCAGGAGCCCTGCCCACTCCGGGACTTGGGCCCTGAGGCCCAAGTGTGGGGCTGGGTTGGCATCGTGGAGGATGCTGAGGAAGCTTAGCAGGGCTGTGGTGAGCCCTGGAGGCAAGATGCCTTTTATCCACCTTCAGCGTGGCACTGGGGAGGTCTGAGCCCTGCCAACAGTCTGGATCCTCTACAGCTCCATCCTGCACAAACCTCCCTTCGGCACCTCCACTGCCCTGTGAGGAAACTGGAGAGCTGCTGCCCACTGACACAGCCGGGGATTCCTCTGGCCCGGGATGAGGACTGGCACACCCACGTTCTGCCCGCGGTGCTGACTGGGGCTCGGAGGCTCTGGCTTTCTGCGTGCCAGGGTGAGCTGGCACAGACCGCGTGGCAGGAAAACCTCCGCTGCCCTGCCAACCACATCCCTGCCCTGGCACCCCTGGCTGTGCCACAGGCTGGAGAGGCAATGCCATGGGACTGGCCAGGGAGCTCCAGAGCACTGCATTTAGGCTAGAGGGCAGACACACCCCATCTCCAAGGGGGGATTTTCCCTTTCCAGCCCATCCAGAGTGCAGCCCATTCCTGTCTGGGGTATCCTAAGGGGCATCCCATCCCTTCCTGGCAGTATCTTAAGGGACATCCCTGCTTTGGATCCTTTTATAGCACAAACAGTGAGAGTGGGTAGGAATCACCACAGGCAGCTCTGCTGGTTTATTTGTGAAGTCCCCGGTCCCTGCTCTGCCTTGAGGCACTGCATGCCCACTGAGATCACCCACTGCCAGAGACCTTCAGCTCTCTCATGGCTGAGATGACTCTGCTGCTGCACTGTGGGAAGCAGAGACTAATTTCCACCAGTGCTGAGGTTCCCCTGATTTGCCCCAGGTGCCCCTTTGTCTTGCAAAGCACAAAGGGATTTTTAACTTCTTCAGGTCTCCCCCTCAGAATCGATGTGGGTGAGCCAGGGTCCTGCCAGTCACTGTGCTTTGGGGGGCTGTTCCAAGGTGGCATTTAGTGGAACACATCCCTGGATGGTGGGTGTGTATGTGTGTGTGTGAGCCCCCATCCTCTGCCCCATGCTGGCCTGGGCTGGTGCCAGCCCATTGTCTTTTGGCTTTTCCTGTGCATGCCAAGCTTGCTGCTTTGGGAAAACTGGTCATGAGGATGTGTGACCCCAACCCCACAGCACCGGGGGCTGTGGGGAGCAGAAAACTGGCTTGTTTGGTACCTTACACTCATTCCTTTCAGTGAAATGGAATATTTCGAGCGGATGTTTGCATGGTCTACTGACTTTATGGAAAATAGGCTGACCCTACTCGATAGAAGCAACCCCCAGCAAAGCTGGAAAAGGGGCAGGAGGGCTCAGCATCCCACCTCTGATCCCCCATGTACTTAACTCAGGGGTTGGATAACAGAGCCACAAAGCAACAGGGCACCAGATCAGCTTTTCCTTTATAGCTCTCCCCTCACGGGAAACCATGAGACGCATTTTCCATTGGGTCACCTCTTTCCATGTGGCAGCCCAGCCACAGTACCTGTGCTCAGGGTTTGGGAGGGTCTGGGGGAGCGTGGAGCAGGCTGCACACCCCAGAGCACACTCGGCAGTGTGGGTGGGCTTCTGTCTCTGCTGCTGTACCCATAAGGCCCTGCACAAATGGGTCCCTGCTGTCTTCTAAAGAGGGATTCAGACACTGAATTTTAGGGATTTTTTTTCTTAAGAGTGAAGCATGGGAATGTGGGGGGACGTGGGCATCCTCATGGTGGTTGCTGTGGGCAGACATCTGCCCCAGCACAGGCAGACAGAGCTGTTCCCATCTCAGGAGCTCCAGCAGAGAAGAGGTGACTTGTTCCAGTGTCCCCAGGGGACACGACAGGTGCCCCATGAGCCTGAGCCTGCACCCACAGAGTGTCATCCTCCCATTAGGCCTGTTGTCTGTCCATCTGCTCTGCCTGGCTGCTGCTCATGGGGCAGTTTGCTGCTGCTGGTGGTTTCCAGACTGTCCTGGGTGGAGGGGCTTGGACAGGATCCATGCCAGAGCAGCCTGGGGGCTGCTCTCCTTCCCACTGTTGGATATCAGAGCAGAACCACTGGCACTGTCCTGGCTGTTGTGTGCTGCCAGTCACAGCTCCTCAATAAATACAACTGGTAAATCTATTCATTTTACATCTCTAATTGATGTATTGCTGTAATTACCTTTTATAACAAGGCAATTAAACCCTATTAAAGATTATTAGCTAATTAAAACTCCTCTGTACACACACCCCAACCTCCTTATGTGCACAGATTGTTGAGGGGGGGGTGTGGAACTGGAAACCCATTGCAGTCAGAGCTTTGAGGTCAGTGTGGCATGATGTGATGGGTCAGGGTGCTGGATGGGGAGATCAGGGAATCACAGGATGGTTTGTATTGGAAGGGACCTTAAAGCTCATCTCGTTCCAACCCCCTGCCATGGGCAGGGGCTCCTTTCACTAGACCAGGTTGTTCCAAGCCCTGTTCAACCTGGCCTGGAACACTTCCAGGGATGGGGCAGCCACAGCTTCTCTGGGTGACCTGTGCCAGGGCCTCACTGTCCTCACAGGGAAGAATGTCCTCCCTAAGAGCTCATCTAAACCTACTCTTTTTCAGTTTAAAGCCATTCCTCCTTCTCCAGGTCCCACCCTGGCCTCTGCCACCATCTCTTTCTTCATCCTTGGGCATGGCACTTCGGCAGGTCTATGGGGCTAATGGACTGCTGCGTGCACCCAACCCAGCAATTTTCAACTCTCTTGGGTCAAAGATGGGAAAAAATTTGGAGGCTGGGATCTCCTCCTCCTGGTAGTAGGGTGGGTGGGGGTGAAGGGCTTAGGATGCTACATCTTTTTGGCCAGAAAAGAGGGTTGGAAAGAGAAAATCCTGGAGATGGGGTGTATCTGCCCTAGAAAGGAAATAGCTGGAGAAATGGCCCTGTGCTAGGGCCAAGAGTGAGGGGAGTGCATCAGCTGGGGAGAGCACTTGGAAGGTGTGGGGGGACCAGGATGGCTCAGCCCTGGGTTGCTCTGATGCCAAAAGCTGTGCAGTCTGGGAAGTGATTCTTAGCAGGATCCTTGCTAAGAACCTAAAAGAGCTGAAAAGCCACTGGAAAAGCAGCCCACAGGGCTCCCCTGAGAGGCACTGCCTGGCACCATGGCATGTCCCCTTCCTCACCCCTCTGTGCCGGAGCAGCTGCATGGTGTGGGGGTCCCTGGAGCTGCAGCTCCTCTTGCTGCCCCCACCCCCAGCTCCATCACTGCCCACATATGCACAAGTGTTTGCACCACATTTGTGATATTCCTGGAATATTTTGGAGGCTAAAGAGCTGGAAGGGGGTTGAAATTCCAGGGATGTGACTGCTTTCTGCCTTCTGAGTCACATGAGGAAGATACAGCCCAAGCTGAGAGCCTCTCCTCAAGCCCCAGACTCCTGTCCACCCCTCATCCCTCACCCTTCTGTTGCTCTGTTGCAGGGTCCTGCACCCTGAGTTCCTTCAGTGCCCATGGAACCTGGAGAAATCCATATTTGTGGGCTGAAGCGTGGCACCCTGCCCATACTGGAGCTGTGGAGCACAGACTGTCCTCCTGGCTCATCTGGTTTGAGTTAAACCCTCCTTCCTCGCACAAGTGCCAAGTGCCTCTTTGCCAGACCCAGTGACCAGCTCAGGGCTGTGCTGGTGATGGGTTCCCCATCCCCCTGTGCCTGTGCTGGGTCAGGATGCTCTTGCCTGCCCTGCTCTGCAGTGGAGCTGAGGACATCACCCCTGCAGCCCCCAGGGGGTGGTGGGGAACAGAGCGGTGTGGGGCTGTCTGTGTCCAGAAGAAGAGGGTTTGCAGAGGTGTGGTGTGGGAGCATCAATAGCAATCCCATCCTGGGGAGCTCTACGTGCAGCAACTTCTGCAAAGGAGCCAAAGTCTGACCCTCCCCAGGGGCTCTTCACTCTGGGCTGCCAACAACCACTGCAGGCTCTGGAGCCAGCACGTTCCCTCAGGTTCCCTCAGGTCTTGTCCTCCCCCAGCCCGGGGGAGCCCTCAGGCTCAGCCCCCCAGGCAGTGAAGCGTGGGACTGTGAGCCAGGGTCCTGTGCACGGCAGGAGCTTCATGGGGGTGCCAGAGCAGGGACCGCCTCTGCCAATGCCCCTTAGCTGTGATTTTCAGCTATTGCCCAAGCTGGTCCCTCCCTGCCTTTGCCCTGGATGCTGTTTCCCACACTAAGCAAGGAAGCTTTGGCCCCGCTGTCCATGTCCCTGGGGGTGCTCTGATCCGCATCCCTGTGGACGCTCCGGACCCCGGCAGACACCTCCCACTCAGGGAGCACTGTCAGGCAAAGAACACAAGCGCTTTCCCTCCCGCCCAGGGGTTACTTTTTAAAACAAAACAGAGCTGCGCAGTGGCAGGCGGCCCACACGTCCCACAGTGCCCCGCGGCTTGGCAGCCACAGCCCAGCCGAGCGCAGGCCAGACCCGCCTTCGGCAGCGAGACTCTGTGGCAGGAGCGCTGGGGGGCCCATGGCCCCGGCAGGGCTCACCATGGGGCCAGGGCCACCACCACCATCATTCCATCTGTGTCCTCTGCCCCACGGCACAGTCCTGCCACTCTCGCCTGCCTTGGGGATGTGACGTGCATGGGGGACCCCAGGGCTGTGGTGTCTCTGCAGCAGGGAAGGGGCTATGTGCATGGGAGGATATGGGGAAGGAAATGCAGCCTGGGACAGCAGAGAAGGCAGGAGGAAGGAGGAAAAGGGGAATTCATCTGGGACTGAACAAAGGAGAGGGGTGAAAGAGAGTTTCTATTTCTCCTATCGAGACCCCCCCGGGGCCACAGGGAGACCAGCCCTGGGTGGGCACAGTCACCCTCTGCCCACAGCACTTTGTATGCCAAGAGGGTCTTCCTGTGAGCCGGGATGGGGAAGGAGGTGCAAGGAGGGCGGGGGGGGGAGTGGGGGGGGGGGTTGGCACGAGCACCCCAACCACCTCCCAAACCCCTCCCATGGCCGTGCCAGGAGGGCTGTGCCCGGCCACCTCCCCCTCGGACCCCCATCTCTGTCATGGCGCTGGGGCAGATTCCTGGCATAGGGCTGTTGCTTTTTGGAAGTTTGATTGTTGCTTTTTGAAAGTTTGATTTTTGCTTTTTAAAAGCTTGATGGGGTCCCTTCCCCATCCCACTACTGTGCGCTGGCCGGCGGGACTGACGAGCTGCCAGCGTGTTAATCATTGCCGGAGCGCGCACACACGCGTGTGTGTCTCTGTGTGCGCTGCGTGTTCGCATGTGTTGTTCCGTTGCTGTGTGAGTCATTCCCAGCCTGCCTGGGGCTCTGCTGCACTCCCCGAGCCGGGAAGCAAACTGAGCTTGGATTGCAGCAGGGACAGGAGGAGCCAGGCAGCCGTGGCTCAGGAAGCGGCATGTTGCCTGTGCCCTTGACCTTGGACCCCTCTGTCCTCAGGGAGCGGTTGGGGGAGGTTGGTTTTGGGGTGCCCTGGCTCTCGCCAGTGTCCCCAGCTGCAGAGGGCATCTCCCTTTCTTGCTTTCAATGCCACAGAGCCCAGCTTCCCAAGCAGGGGCTCACAAGGAGGAAGCGGGAGCCCCCAGGACCCCCGCCCACCGCTCATTTCTAGGGTGTAAAAAGGTTGCTTTTCTGTTCCCTTTGTCATTTCACTCCCATTTCTCTGACATGGGAGGGATTAGCTTCACAGCACAACACAAGGAAACACGGGTGAAGTCCGAGAGGGCCCCCTCTCTGTGGCAGCACTTGGGGGTGCCAGGAAGTGTGTGGCAGATCTGGAAATCATGAACCGCCTGAGTCTTAGCAGCACTTCAAGGGAGGCAGAGCACCCCAGACTCTGCTCCCAGCACCTGAGAGGACCTGGAATCACCCATTCTGGGAACTGGACATACTGAAAGGATGCCTGAGTGCTGGTGGGACTGGGAATGGCTGGAGTTAGGAGAGCAGGAAACAGTGCAGAGAATTGGGGTGGGGGGAAACTGGGCTCAACTGGTGCTCAGGATTTGTGGAGTTACAAACTGGCATAGCTGGCACAAGAAACTGGGAGGAAGGATAAAACTGGCCACAGCTAGTACTGGGGATAGCTGGGAAAGGGGGATAGCTAGTGCTGAGAGAACTGGGCAAAGCCAGTGGGGGGGAGAGGGGGAATCCTCTGGTGCCCCAGGGCTCTGTGATGCCTCAGGATTCAGGGGGACCCCAGGCCAGGGTGTTTTGGGTGACCTGGGACTGTATTTGGGTCCCTGCACCCTAGAGTTTGGGCTACCCCAGGGTCCTGTGCAGCCTGTGGCTCCTGCATTCAGGGTGTTCCGGGACCCCACACATCCTGGGGTCAGCAGCTGCTGAGATGCACCCCCCTGTCGTGTGGGGCAGCCATGTCCCGGGGGCGCTCATTACTGCAGCCCCTCTCAGGGTGCACTTTGCCCTTGCCAAATCCCCCCAAGCTTCAAGCCAGCCTCCGTGAGGGGAATCACCCTATAAAAGGGGGGGGGGGGGGATGTACCAGGAGTCACCCCGGGATGTGCCCCCACAGCTGCCCTGCCAAGCCCCCTTTTCCCAGGGATGCCTTTCCCAAGGAAGGGCCGTGACTGATGTGAGTTGTCTCCACCCAAGTTCTGGATAACTCCACCCGCCGCTGCCTCGCAGCTCCTCCTCCCGGTTACAGCCCAGCTGGGATATAAGCAAGTCACTCAGACACCAGGAGCTGCCGCGACAGCTGGGCGGGTGGCGTGGGACATCGCGCCGTGACCTGTGCCGTGTCCTTCGCCTCGACACCGGACCCCATGGCGACGCCTTCGCAGAAGAGGAGCACCCGCAGCGGGGCTTCGGGGACCCCCTTGTCCCCTACCCGCATCACCCGCCTGCAGGAGAAGGAGGACCTGCAGGAGCTCAATGACCGCTTGGCCGTCTACATCGACAAGGTGCGCTCGCTGGAGCTGGAGAACGCCGGCCTGAGGCTCCGGATCACCGAGTCCGAGGAGGTGGTGAGCCGAGAGGTCTCGGGCATCAAGGCTGCCTACGAGTCGGAGCTGGCAGATGCCCGCAAGACCTTGGATTCGGTGGCCAAGGAGAGAGCTCGGCTGCAGCTGGAGCTCAGCAAAGTCCGGGAGGAGCACAAGGAGCTGAAAGCCCGGTGAGTGCCCTGGGAATGGGGGGTCCCCCAGTGGTGAGTGCCCTGGGAACAGGGGGGACCGCAGCGGGATTGGCGCTGTCGTCATGCTTGGCAAGGAGCCGGGAGGGAAGAAGGAGCAACCTGGAGGAGGCAGGGAGAGGAAAAATCCGTGACCCAGCTGGCGCAGGAGTGTCCACGGTGAGGACAGAGAGAGGAGAGGAGAGGAGAGGAGAGAAGCTCTCTCAGCATTCCTGCTCTCCCTCCAAGCGCCATCTTTGGCCAGGATGCCCTTGGGGGGAGTATCGGGGAGCAGAGCTGTGAAGGCTCAGGGCCGGGGTTGAGCAGACATGCCCTGGGCCCCCGGGAGGGTCCATGCGACGCGGGGCACGAGCACCGGGCTGGCAGCCCCTCTGCCTTCGTCATTCTGGAGCTATTCCTAAACACGCTCCGGCACAGCCCGGGAAGTGGTGCCAGCCAGCTGGCTCTGTCCTGCCCACAGATCTTGCCTGCTCGTCCTATTTTCCTCTGCTGTCTTTGGCACCAGTTAAAGAACCTGCTCGGGTTTTGTTTGCCTTAACCCTCCTTGTGCCGAGCTGCTCCCACTCTGTGGGGTCTCCAGCTTTGGGGGAAGCAGTGCAGGGGCAGCACCAGCTGTTGCTGAGTGATGTGCTCCCAGTCCACACTGAGTCTCAAATCCCCCCAGCTGCTTCCCATTGGATTCATCTCTTTCCCTCCCTGCCATCAGAAATGCTCCCCTCCTGGGCCCCTCCCTGCTGCCACTGGGTGCCTCTGCCCTCCCCTCCTCAGGGCTGTTACCGGTGACCAGTGCAGGTCCCCTGAGGACACGAGGCTCGCTGGCCAGTGTCGCTGCTGGCCAGGCAGGGGCTGGCACTGGGCTTCCCCCAGGCTCTGCCAGCCCATGCAGTGTCAGGATGTGTCCCTGTAGCACTCAGAGCTCCCTGAGTCCTGCTCCGTGGAAGGAGCAAGCGGATCCCTTTCCGTCATCAGCTTTGGCTCGCGGCCGGATCCGGGCTGGGCAGTGTCGGGACAACCCCCTCTTCCTCCATTTGATCTTTCGCCTCTTATTCTGGACGCCTCATTTTGAGTCTGCACCAAATGAGGCTAAAATTAGCTTTCCTCAGAAGATGCCATAAATATTCTACCTACTGGGAGGGAGAGAACGTGCTGCCTGTTACAAACGTCTCCAGAAGCTGTGCAGGGTTTTATTTATATTTAACTTTCTATTTCTCATGCACCGCTGCAGCTCCATCCTCAGATAAGCCAGCTTCACTTGTCCCACTTGCCGCTCGCCAGATCCCAAGGATCCGGGTGCTGGTGGGAGGAGGAGCTGAGCTGTCTAAAGGCTTTTTCTGCCTTATGCAAACCCAGAACTATCTTGGCCACGATCTTTCGAGGGCTGCAAAAAATGCCCAGCCCGCAGCCTTGGCTGGCGGGGAGCTGCAGAGTGGAAAATGGGTGTGGAGTTTTTCCCTGCGATGGGCTGTGCTCCGGGAGCTTGTGTGCGTGTTCCTGAGCGTTGACAAACCCCTGAAAAAAGTTCTGTGATTCGAGGGGGTTCCCAAAGAGCAGCTCGTGGCTGGGAGGTGGGTTTCGGTGCGTTTTGGAGAGCGGTTGGTGCGTGGGGCTCTGGGGGACAGGGGTGTTTCTGTGTTGAGTCGTCTCTGAGTCACGGTCGGTGAGGTGGAAGAGCGGTTCTGCGGGGGAAGCCGGTGCTATTCATTCCTGCATCTGATGTGTCCCCATTCTTGGGCGCGGTATCAGGGCTGCTCTCCAACCCCCAAAACCCTAGTAAAGTCCCCACAGCCTTTGCAAAGGGGCTGCAGCTCATCTCGTGTTCGTGGGGACCCGCTTGATGTGGCAGTGCTGCTCAGAGAAGGGCATGATCGCCTGCCGCGCCGTGATGCTGCTTGTCGGGCTCAGTTTGGCTGTGGTGTCCCAAGTCTTTGGGGCATGGGGAATGGGGCAGCCACAAGACTGACTCTCTGGAGGGGTTGGAACTGTTGGTGGGATCAGGAAGGACCTGCTCAGGTTTTGTTCTGCTCCCTGACATCCAGTTGCATAGGGATGTGCCTGCTCTACCGGCTCTTCTGCCCACCCTAAGCCCTTGGGTCAGCACCTGGTCTGACCTTGACACGGTGACACTTTGGCTAATAAGTAACTGGCAGCCCTCTGCATCCCTCACTGTGCCTGTCAGCCCTGGGGAAGCACCGGGTATCTCCCGCAGGGCAGGCACTCGGGGCGGTGTTATCAGCACCCACAGCATCACCGCTGCTCGCCACAGGGGTTGTCTCGCCAGCACAGAGGGAGGGTGGGGGGCGGGGGTTGCCACTGCATGATGTGTCTGAATGTGGCACAGTGCTGGGTGCTGGGTTCTCTGTTTGGGGTGGGGGAAGAGATGCTGGCTGGAGGGGGAGAGGTTGTGCAAACAGGGGACCAGTCTAACCAGTACCGACGCACTGCTGCAAGAGCTGCATGGGTGGAGGAGGGTCTGGGTAGAGCTGAGTTGGGAGGTGCAGGCAGCTGCCTGCTCTCTCCCTCCTGCCACTCCTCTGTCCCTGGCCAGCTGCTTTGCCTTTGGGCTGGACCTTTCCACTGCCTGTTTGGCTTCTCCCAGTGGTGATCCCAGAGTGCCCACCCGGCTCCTTGCACAGGGATCCTGTGCAGCCTGGTGCTGGCTGTGCCCCAGGACAAGGGACACCTCCAGGCAGCGCTGCCTGGCCCTGTTCCACGTGTGTCCCCAACTCTCGATGGCCTGTGGATATGCTGGAGCTGTGCTTGAGGCAAAGCAGAGGGTGCGGTGAGGGTGGCTGGTGACTCAGGGGTGCTGGCAGCGCCAGCATCATCCACTCCCAGACCGTGGGGAGAGACAGGACCAGTCTGAAATGCCCTTGTCTCTGGTGTCCTCGAGCTTCTGTCCCCTTTCTTGGAGGACACTTGGATTCCAGAGCAGCACTGGGCGGTTGGAGAGATGCTCTGTGCTCAGTTCTGCCCATCACCCCCTCTCCTTGAGCTGACTCCTGACTCACGGGGTGAACAGGATCCACAGCTCTTACCTTGCTACATGAGGGTTCGCCCCATACCAGATGTGTGATGCGTTTGTCAGTGCAAGGGCTGTAGGATGCGGCCCTTGGGCACCTCCATCACCAGGAGAGGCCCCCTGGGGGGTTCAGTGCCTGCTCCATGGGTGAGGGTTGGCCATGCAGGGACCAGCTCCCTCCTCCAAGGCAGGAACCAGCCCTTGTTAGCACCGCGGCTGATGAGCGATGTCTTCCTGAATTGCAGCCCCTAACACGATTAAGCCAGTGCCTTGGCAGCGCCTCTTCCTCCCGGGGCCCAGACCTCATCCCTGGACCTAATGAGGACAAATCTCCTGTTTCCCAAAGGTTGTTGTGGAGGGAGGAAGCTCACCCAGGGGCAGAGCAAGGGTGGCAACAGTGGGGTGCCCGGAGGTGAACCCCACAGCCCTTCCCCAGCCCAGGGGGTTTTGCCCTGTGCTGGTTTCAGTGAAGACCCTCCAGGCAGGAGCAGGTGAACAGGACCCATTTAGCTGAAAAAGAGGAGGGGGTGGAAACTAGGACTCAGTGCTGCCATGAGGCCAGGCCCTTCTTTTAGCAGCAAGGAGCTTGTGCTGGAACATTTTGCGTGGGGTGAAACCTCCAGCTCCTGGGCTGTTCCCCCCCTCTGCCTCGTGGAATCCCTGCCAGGGAGGGAATGCTTCAGCTGGGAGGAGGCTTTGCCCTTTTGGAGCAAACAAAGAGCAGCTTGTACAGCTGGGGATGCTTTGGGGGAGTCAGTGACACAGCGCTGGGCTGGACCCCCGTACCCCTATGGGACCCTCTTAAACGTGCCACCATGAGTCTCCAGCACCTCAGAAACATTGGTTTTCCCTTGACATCTGCAGGCAACAGCTCAGGATGGCTGGGCTCCTGGGAGGGAGGAATTCTTGCCCGTGCAAACATCCAGCCCCTCTTTTTCCCAAGGACAACCTCAACAGAGGAACAGGCTCCAGCACTTTAGGTTTGTGGCCCCACTCCCATTGCTGCGTTTGCCAGCGTCTTCCAGCCACGGCTCTTTCCTTTGCTGTTCTGGGGGATGAGGGGAGTGAGAGAAAATCCTGCTGCCCTAAACATTTTTATGTCAGTAGGATCCACTCTTCAAATTAAGGATCTTATCCTTGGAGCTGGAACTTAAAGAGAAACGATTGCAAAGAGAATCAGGGCTGGGTTTACTGTGGGAAGGGATCCATCCCCAACATCCTGTCCCAGCCTGCTCTGGTCCCGTGTGCTGCCACAAGTGTTTTTCAGCCTCGCACGTGTCACTTCACTTGTCTGAATGCCATCAACATTCAGACTCTGGAGCCCAGAGAACCGGGAGTTGTTCCTGGCCTGGTGCTCAGGGAGGCAGATGGAGAGGGTGGCGTGGCTGGGGTGGGACACACAGGGTGGCTGCCAGGTCCGTGTTCTGCTGAATTTGTGCCCTCTGGGAGCTGCAATTTCCTCCCCTGCTTCTGGCAACCAGCAGAGGAGGAAGCCACCAGAGCTCACCCCTGGTCCTGTACAAAATTAGGGCTGACACAGAGGATTGCCCGAGAAGAGTCAGCCCAGTGGGTTTGGGATGAGCTGGGAATTACCTCCCGCTGTCCTGCCACTGGCTGCGTTACCTGTTTCACCATCCTGCTCTTTGTGAGGCTGTGTGCTGAGCCTGTTCCTCTGTGACAAGCTCAGCACGTTCCCAAACAGCTGAGGCTGGTGCCATGTGAAACCTGTCTCTGTCTGCAGCTGCCGTCAGACACCCGCAGCCACTCACTGGGGTGTCGGGGCTGGGTGCCCACCTGCCTCTGCTCCCTTCCCCTCATTGCCCGGGGTTGAATAGCTCCAGTGTGAAGTTGAACAACTGTGGGGGGCTGGCACAGCCCCCCTCCCCCACTTGGTGTAGTGGAAGCAGCAGCCCTGAGTACAGAGACCTCTGTATGACAGCCAGGCTCTCAGCCATCCAGGAGAAGCCCAAGTTTATGGAGTCATGGAATGGTTTAGTTTGAAAGGGACCTTAAAGCTCATCTTATTCTACCTCCCTGTCATGGACAGAGACACTTTCCACTAGACCAGGTTGCTCCAAGCCCTAACCTGGCCTTGAACACTTTGAGGGACAGGCAGCCACAGCTTCTCTGGGCAACCTGTGCCAGGGTCTCACCACCCTCACAGGGAAGAATTTCCTCCTAATATCTAATCTAAATCTGCCTTCTCATTTTAAAGCCGTTCCTCTTTGCCCTGTCACTCCATAAAATATGTATATATGTCCTAGTTCCTGTGTGTGAAGGATATCACAGCATGTCTGTGAACCCATGGTGTGATCCAGCACTGTGGGTGTTGAGGAGAGCCAAAGGGTGTGGAAGTTGGTTAATGAAGTACAGTGAACCCAACCCGCAGAGATACCACAAAACCCAGCTGGGGTTGGGACACCTCCGTTCCTGGGCGAGGCTGAGTCAACATTGCATGTTCTCGATCATAAACCAATTTCATCTTTACGAGGAAGGTGAAGATGCCCTTAGTGTCCTCCACAAGCTGCAGACAGCCCTTATGCCCCATTTCTGCCTTCCCATGGTGAGTAGAGCCAGGAGTTGTGACAGCAGCAGGGACACAGTTCCCCAGCACCCAGGGTGCAAGATGGGTGCTGCCCTACCTGTACTTTACCTTCCTTACTAACAGGGTTGCACAACTACAGGTATTGGCGCCATGAACCTGCAGAGAGGTGACAGAGCCAGGGTAGGAGCAAATATGGGCTCTCCTGAAGCTGTTGAATTTTTGTGTCAGGGCTATGAGTGGTTCAGAAGCACCTCTGTAGGAGCAAGGTTCTGATAGCACAGGTCTCTCCACCCTCCTGAACAGGAGCCACTTCCAGCCACTTGCTCTGGCTCCTTCTTTCCACACTGGCATCCTCCTGCCATCCAGTTTAGTGCCCCCATCCTGGTCAGGAAGAGTTGGTGTCTCCCTGCTGCGGTGCTTGACTGGAGCTCAGAACTTCCACTTTGTTGGGGGGTTTATTTAATAACAGTGTAAGGACACACTTTCTCCCTTAAAACCCCATCTCTGAGTTATGTGAGCCCAAATAAACATCCAAGCTCTTGGTGTGGATGTGTAACACGTGGGCTTCAAAGGCATGGGAACCCAAAGGAAACTTGGCCCCAGTGCCCATGGGCACTGAGGGTGGCCAGTTGCCCCACTGCAGCTGCCAGTCCCCACTGGGAAGAGCTGCATGTCCCCCTCTCCTTGCAGTGCAGTGGGCTCGCCGTGGCTGTGGAAGGGCTCTGGAGCAGCCCTGGCAGAGCAGGGGGATGAGTCACGCTCAGCCACATGTCTCTGGGCTGGAGCAGGGTGTGGCACTGTGGGGCCGCGTTTCGGGGGGCTCCCGCTGCTCCGGCAGTCACGCTCGCCTTCCTGGCAGGACAGTGGATGACATGCTCCCCAGCAGCATCTGTGGGGTGTGAGGATGCTCTGCTGCAGGGCATCGTGTTGAGCGGCGAGAAATTAGAGTGTTCCAAGCTGAGCCTTCATGCTGTGGGCTTTAGGAGGGAACAGGAGCGTTGTGGAGAGCAGCCTTGCCCCTTGGCATCGTGCTTTACCATCTAGATGGCCCCCAGACCCTCCATTTGCAGGGCAGAGACGCCACTTTTCGCAGCCCAGCCTTAGCTGTGCCATTCCTGTGGAAAAAGCTGGATTGTGTTTGCCCAGTGGTGAGCGTGATGTGGGCACGTGGGGCTGAGCAGGAGGGAGGTGGTGGGGAGACCAGAGCCTCTCACAGTGGCCCTGTTTGCAGGGTAGTTCTGTGCAAGCAGCAATTGGGGCTGAATTGTGCTTTCTAGGGATGCCACGTCTGCAGTCCTTACTCTGGGGAAGTGGTTATTTCCTGCCCACGTGCCAGAGCAGGTCTGGGCTCCGTCCCGGCACATGCAGGCTGGAGGGGAGAGTGGGCAGAGCGTATGGCAGAGCACAGCAAAATATTGGCGTTCACCTTGGCCGCTGCTCATCCCTGCATCGCATCCCATCCCAGCAGCCGCCCTGACAGCGGTTGGAGCTCACAGTGCCGGCGCTGACTCACAGTGGCCGTCGGAGCGCACAAACAAAGCAGCTCCAGCGCAGCTCGCACCGGCCTCGCTGCCACCGCCACACGCAAACAGACCTTGTGGCAATGTAAACACCTCGCCTGCCTTTATCTGCACTGCTGGAGCCGGGATAGCAAACCCTTTTGTTCCCAGGAAGATGGGTGGCAGCTGGATCCAACAATCTCCCACTTTGTTTCTTAAGCAAATGTTGCTGGCCGGAAGCTTTGCGTACCCGATCTTATGGAAAACGACATGAGCTGCTGCTACTGGAGAGAAAAAAGAAGGCCTTGAGCTTGTTCCGTGTTTTGCCTCTCTTGGCTCCTCTCCACCTTGTCCCACCTTGTGCAGGGATTGTGTTCCCACTGTGGGTCAGGATGCAGCAGATACAAAGCGATCTCATCCCTTCCCATCACCCCTTTGCATTCAGGGACCGCATGTGTGAGCAGAGGGAAAGAAATCAATGTCTGTTCCATGGCAGCATGTTTTCCTGCTCCTGGGGCTGGGATTGCATCCCTGCTTCTTCTCCACTGCCCCATGTCCTGGCCACGTTACCAGTTCCCAGTGAAACAGGAGCTTGCGGCTGTTTCCCCCCAGTGCTCCTGAAGACATGACTAATACGAGTGACTAAGCTCCTTGTTTTTAACTCTGTTTGTAAATCTCCGGCCATGCCCAATCCCCCAAGGAAACACCAGGAATCTGTGCTTTGTCTTCATCCTTTGAGGTGGAGGTTTACGGGCTTTGCGTTTCTCGTTCATCTGGAGAAGGATGTATTGAAGTGAATGGAAAGTTCTGGGGTTTCCATGGAGGTGCAACAATCGGAGCTGTTTTAGGGGGGAAAAAAAAAAGACGAAAAAAGACCCACAACTATCCCATTGAGATTTAGCCCAGTTATCGCAAAACTGGTTTTTGCGGTGTCACAGTGAGATAGTCAAGGCTGGCCAAAACTCCCTTCGATTTCATCCAGTCCAAAGTGTAATTGTTAATTTGTTGTTACATTAAATATAATACAGTTATATTAATAATATATCTTATATTAATGATATATACTTATATTAATGATAAACTCACTTCTCACAATGGTGAGATTTGGAATTTCCTTCTTCTCTTCTCTTCCCAAAAGCTTTAGTCAGGCTTTTGTATCATATACTGCCTACAAATTGTTAGGAAATTCTGGATTGGAAAAACAAACCGACAACACTCTTGGTGGGATTTTTGGGGATGTCCTCTGAAGGAGTTCGAATCGCCAATCCTTGTGGGTCCCTTCCAACTCAGGATATTCCACGATTCCAAGCTTTCTTCTTGTGCCTTTCCTACTGAAACTCAGAAGGTGGAATTGAGTGGCTTGGAAGGTGGTGTATTCACATATTTGAATAATGTCTCTAAATTCTCTTTCCAGCACAATTCCAGGCTTTTTTTAGCAAGTTCCTTTTTCCTGATGAAGGGCATTATTGCTTTAATCTATATTTAAGATGGTTTAATTCAATCAAATGTCTTTTAGATAACCTGATTCAAATTCCATGGGAAGCCAGGGAAAGGCAGGCTGGTGTGTTTGGAATGGAGGGGTTTGGTGGGGATTGCCCAGTGTTTGATCATGGCGTTCTAAGCAGTTGAGATGTTCAGGTTTATGAAGAGATAGAATCATATAATTTAGGTTGGAAAAGTCTTCTGAGATCATTGAGTTTGGCTGTTCCCTCAGCACTGCCAAGGCCACCGCTAACCCCTGTCCCCAAGTAGCACATCCACATGTCTGTTAAATCCCCGCAGGAATGGTGACTCCACCTCTGCCCTGCACAGCCTGTTCAAGTCTTTGGTGATTTTTTTTTTTCAGTGGAAAACGTAGTTTTTGGAAGGGAGGAACCAGCCCTCCCTCTGGAAACCCCAGGCTCAGCCCATCTCCCCCAGACCTGCACAGACACTGGCCAGGTTTTCCTGGTGCCATGCAGACAATTCCCAGTTACTAAACCAAATTTCAACTGGTGGGACTTTGCATGTCACCCCAGCCTAGAGGCTTGTTCCAGGTAACCCATGGTTTGGTGGTGGAGGGGTTCCATAGGGAAATCCTGCCCTCATTTTGTGGTGCCAGGCTCCGTGCGCTCCCGGCACTGGAGACTCCAGCGGCTGATCCTCCCGTGCACTTTGCATCCTCTTTGCATCTGTCTCCTGGGGCTTGCTGCTCCCTGGAAAAGCTACAGGCAGCTGGGAAAGGGAGTTCCACAGGCAGCAGTGGGGGGTCCCACAGGTGACAGAGAGGTTTCACAGGCAGCCAGGCACTGGCAGACCTGGTGGGACGTTGTGATGCCTGCTCCAAGCTGGGACACATGTCCATGGGGTCTAAATCCTGCCCTTTGTCCATGCAGACACACATATTTATGCCTGACGCAAACCTCCTCCCAAAAATGCAATGTGGGCAGTGGAAAGCCAAGTCCTGCACATTCCCCTGGTGACTCCAACATGGCAAAAGGGCAAAACCCCCTCTTCCAGCTCCAAAACCCCCCTGGTAATGCCATCCACTATCCAAAACCATGGGCCCTCCTGTTACTAGGGGGGACTCAGCCCAAACAGCGGTGTCACTTGGTGACTTGGGATTTCCATTCCAAGCTGCTGGCGGAGGCTGGGATGAGTCACCAGCTGGCATGACAGCCTGGACAGGGAACAAGCAACAGTGGGGCTCTCCAGCCAGCACCGAGCTACAACACCATTAATTCTAAACAATTAATATACTATTTATTCTCGGAAATGTGTTTCCAGCTTTTCAGCAGTTGCGGGGCTGTTGGCCCATGCTGCAGCCACCTCCTGCATCCGTTGGTTGTGGTGCTGCTGAAGCCAAAGTGCTTCTCCCATCATGAGGGGAGAGGCTGTGGGGTGATGGTGAGTGGGCACAGGGCGTTTGCTCTGATGCATCCAGGGAAAGGGGAAAAGCTCCTTCAAGCCTTCAGGAGGGGCATGTGTGGCCAATCCCTGGAGGTACTGCTGTGGTCAGGTCCCATCGGGCTGGAGTTTGTGTGCGCCACAGCTCCCAGTGAAGCTCCTGGTGATGGGGCTTGTGGAGGGACAGAAATTACTTGGATTTGTGGAATGCCAGCCTGGGGGGTCCATTTGCATCTGCATTAAATGCTTTTTCCTAGTTTCCAATGAAGCAGCGGTTTTGGTTCATTTTAAGGAGGCAAGGAAAGGCCAGATCCCAATTCCAGGAGGGGGAAGTCCAGCTCTTGGGAGATGCCAATGAGCTGTTTTCATCCCTCTGGGGTCCCATGTGGCTGAACAAGCCCCTCAGCCCCAGGGATGAGCATGCCAGGAACATGCATCGGGGCCAGCACTGACCCTGGCACCAGGAAGGGGCGTTGGCACCGCTGACACATGAGGGTGGGAGCTGTTTCCGTGCATCCATGAGCACGACTGACGCTGGCATCCCCAACTCCCTTTGGCAGGGGTTTGGTGCCCCACAGGATGCCGGCTCCGTGCGGACGTTGTCCTTGCTATACATCACGCTGGCTATTTCCAGCTCCCCTGCTAGGAGACCAGCCTGTGTTTATCCTGGTGATTTGGCAGAGGCGCTGCGGCACAGATGAGTCAGGAGCTGGGAGAAGCTGCTTCACCACATTCCCATTGCCCCACCACAGAGGTTTTCCAAGTCCTCCCCTCCTCGTGCTGTCCCTGCTGCTTGTTCCTGTGGGGCCCTGGTCCCTGAGATCCTGTGGGGCCCTGGTCCCTGGGATGGGGGAACAATCCTTGATGGAGAAACAGTCCCTGGTATAGTGGGGCGATCCCTGCGGTAGGACAGTGATCCCTGGGATACATGCAGTGATCCTGGGACCTATCCATGGCGCTGAAGGCAGTGCCATGCGGAGCAGCCAGTTCAAGGTGGGGCAGAGCAGGTTTTCTGGGTCCTCCCAGCAATGACAGACCTCCGAGGACACACGCTGCCTCTTCTACCTTGGACTCCCAAGCTGTAAACGTGCCAAGAGCCTTTCCTGGGATAGCGTTCTCGGTCCTACAGTAGCATGGCCAGGAGCAGGTGGACGTGGGCCCTGGCAGCTAGGTGGGTCCGAAACCTGCAGTCCCAGGGGATTTGCAGATGTGCGTAAAGATTTATGGATGGGGCATGAGCCGGCGAGTTCCCTGAGTTGGCACATTCTCCAGGGTGGGGCAGCTGCAATTTGGAGCAGGGAAGGAGGGGAATGCCTGCACCTCCATTGGCTCCAGCCCATCCGTTTGTCCCCTTCCAGCATGTGAAGCCCGCTGCTGCCCAAGCTTCAGCAACACTCACAGGGATTAATAGTGGAGGGCGGAAACCAAAGGGTGTTTCCTAAAAATGCATGGAGTGGGCTCTGGCGTCTCAGAGAGGGTTGGCATCTTTCCAGCAGCCTGGTGGGCTTGTGCCTGAAGCTGCTTCAATGAGCTCTGATGATTCTGTCCTGTCTTGACTTTTTCAGGGGGAGAGCCCAGACCTGCCAGGTTTCTGGGCTGGAATTTTGGGGCAGAGTGGGGGCAAGCAGTAGCAGATCGTACTCTGTGGGGCTGTCCCTGAGCCCTCTCTGAATCTGTTGCACTGGCTTCGCAGTCAATGTGTCTGTCAGTGCTGAGCGCAGCCAGAGCAGATCCAACTTTCCATTAACATTTGGATTTTCTGGCAGCTCAGTTGCAATTTTCATTCTTTTTTTTTTTCCTCCTTCCTGCTTTTAAAAGCTAAAAATAAAACGTCTTGAGGCCCCTTTTCCCTCCATCTTTTCTCTTGAGACATTTGTTTCTTGAGGATTTGATGCTTCTGTTGTGTTTTCTCCTCTTGGATTGTTTTTACCCATGGCTGTCCCAGCCCAGGGGATCAAATCCTGTAGGACACTGAGCCCATGTCTCTTGCCTGCAGGCACCCAGCCCTCTGGGGTGAGTTTCTGCTTCCCTTTTCCCTGGGGGATTTGGGATCACAAGATCCTAAGGCTCTAGCAGGCAGGATGGGGAGGCCAGTGGAACCCTCAGGGGGGAGGAGGAAGGTCTGGCTTTGTCCCCTACTCCATGGAAGTGGAAGCGACACAGCTGCCATGGAAGTTTTTATTTTTAGCCGAGCGCCAGCTGGAGCCTGGGAGGTTGCTGGGGAATAAAAGCAGGACCTGAGGGGAGGAGAAGGGAAAACTCAAAGCGCTGGCTGGGCTGAAGTGGGGAGCAACAGGGCTGGCATGGAGCAGTGGGCACTGGGGTCCCTGGCACCAGAGAGGACTCACCTGTGGACTGACAGCTCATCTGGAAGCTGCTGCCACATTCAGGGTCATGGTGTGTTTGGAAAGAATAGAGGGGGAGATGCTCAGGTCCTAGGGAGCCGAGTCACACAGACCACTGGACCTGCCGGAGCAGAGGACAGGACAGGACTCCTCACCTCTCTCCCTCCTGCAGAACTGCCCCCAAGCTCAGCCCCACGGCTGGTGAGCTCTGAGCTCCCGGCTCTGCTCCTCATGGTGGAACCCAGAGCTGAGCATGGGAGCTTCTAAGGCAAAGTGATTTGTCCTTGAGTCATCTGGGATTTACCATGGGGCTTTCCAGACATCAATGCCCAGAGTCCTGGATCCCTCTGTTCCCTGGTGAAGGACAATCTGATGGAGACACAAGTGTAACTATCAGCATTTTCCCCTCTGTTTGTCACTTAATGAAACTGCTGTCCCTGAAAGAGTTGGAGGATTCAGGACGTTCCAGAGCCCCATCCTGAAGAGCCGGTGCCCCCTGGCTGTACCAAACCTCCACAGACAACACGGCGAGCAAAGAGCTGCAGCAGCAAAACGCCCAGGACAAGCCCTTCCTGGAGTCACAGGGCAGTTCACTCCATCAGGGACGGCAGGATTGGACCCCGCCGGCAGTGCCAGAGTGGCCACACTGACTGTGGGGACGAGTCACGGCCACGTGGGAACACTCCCCTCAAACACTGGTTGCAGTGAGCCTTGGAGCCTCGGAGCTGCTCCCAGTTGGCATTCTTGTCCTATGAGTCAGTGGTATGAAAGGAGTGGGTTGTGCAGGAAGGACCCAGCACAGAGCTCCAGCAGCAGCTCCAGCAAGTGGGACTGTAGTTCTCTGGAAAACGGGGACCAGCACCATTTCTTGGTCAGTTATTCCACTGCAGGCTAAATTCCAAATTCTCAAGATTGCTTAAATGCTATTTAGGCACAAACCAGGCTATTTTATGGAATTCATGGACTATGAAATCATACTCTGTGCACATCATTAAATATGATATGAAAATCTGACCACAAAAACATCATATAATTTATCACAGATCCAGCATGTTACACTGAGCCCTTTGCACCACAACAGAAAGTGTTCTGGGCTGGGAAAGGAACTTTCAGAAATGGAAACAAAGGCAGAAGATGGATCTTCACACACTTCCAAGAAAGTCTTCAAGCTGCTTCTGGATTCCCAGAGGCTCTTGGGCTCTGCTTTTCCTGACAGCGACACTTAAAGTGGTTCTGAATTTTGTTACTGTACATGTAGGAATAGTGATTTTTTTAAACTGTCCTTCCTCAAACTGAATTCCTGCTCTTTTAATATAGAATTCATCCTGAGATACAAAGTGGAGTTTATGCTTAAAAACAGTAGCCTGGGATTTTGAAACCTTTGGTTTAGTCTGCAAAATAACAGAATGACTTTTCCGTGCTGGCTCAGGTCAGGAAACAGAAAGAAATGCAGGAAAATCTGCTATTGGCCAAGGCAGGATCTTCCCACATCCCTGCGAGTCAGGGAACGCTTTCTCTGCTGGTCCTGGGGTCCCATTCCTGGTGGTCCTGAGGTCCCATTCCTGGTGTTCTGGACCTTGCCCTGGGACGGGCTGAGTGCCAGTGGTGCCGCCGCCCGCTCCCTGGTATTTGTGACCCATGATCTCATGGCGTGGGTGTGCACTCCCCACCCCAGGAATGTGCCCTGGGGCTGGCGAGCAGCCAGTGCTTGGCCAGTGCTCACCCACAGCCCAGGGGCTCCACAACTGGTCCCGGGGCACATCCCACCTCCACCTGTCCCACACCCCATTTTGAGGGAGGTGGGATGACAATCACACTCTGGGGTTGGTGGCTGCTGGGGGCCGTTTGGATCTTTTCTTTTTATAGGACCTACCAAAATAGCACCAGGCTGCATTTTGGTGGTACAGTGAGATCAGATTCCCTGGTCACACATCGGGACTGTAAGGAATGGCCTTGACCTGCTGTCAGAGGGCTGGAAAAGTGAGGAGGGCAGTGGGAGCCAGGATGGCGTG
Organism: Lepidothrix coronata; assembly: GCF_001604755.1. Taxonomy (NCBI): domain Eukaryota; kingdom Metazoa; phylum Chordata; class Aves; order Passeriformes; family Pipridae; genus Lepidothrix; species Lepidothrix coronata. Next base: position 6,993,701 of record NW_016690203.1, on the reverse strand, counting down.
GGAGTCTGGACGGTGATGTTGGAGGTCGGGAGACCTGTCCACAGCCCTGTGCTGGGTGGCTGAGGTGCCACAGCTCTGCACCCACCAAGCAACAGCTGAGCTCGTGGTGAGGTCTGGCTACCCCAGTGCAGCCCCCGGCCCCTGCTTATCAGCCGGTGCCCCCCATCTGCTCCAGGAGAGGCACCAGCCTCCTGGCACTGGCAGGGTGCCACAAGCTCCTCTGCCCACTCGCCTCAGTAGGGCAGTGCTGGCTACAGGGCATCTCCAGCTCCTCCCCAGCTGCTGCTGTGCCATCCAGCCCTGTGTCACATGATGCCACACTGTGCCACACCACACTGTGCCACACATGACAATATCACATGCTCTGCCACACCACACCATGCTGCACCGTGTCCCACCGTGCCCCACTGTGTCACACCACAACGTGCTCTGGTGTCCCCACCACGCTGCATCATGTCCCACCGTGTCACATTGTGCCACTCTGGCCCCAACCTGGTCAGCACCGGTCTCTCATGGTGCAGCTGTGCTGTGGGTGTGCGTATCACACACAGGGGCTGCATCCTGAGACACCTCTTGTTCCCCCAGTCCTCCCCAGCCCTTCCTGCTTTCCAGTATCCACACTGGGGCTGGATGGCTGGGGCCTGCCAGTCTCCTTGGCGAGTGGGTGTTAGGGGTGATCCTGCAACTCTTTTGGGGGTGATCAGAGGGCTGTGGACATGATTCTCTGTGTGCTTGAGTTACAGTTCAGGGGGGAGTTTCTGATAGCAACCATGAGGAGAAGGACTTGGAGGTGTTGGTGGATGAGAAGCTTGACATGACCTTAGAGCACCTTCCAGTACCTAAAGGGCCCTTAAAAACTGGAGAAGGACTTTGGACAAGGGGCTGGAGTGACAGGACAAGGGGGAATGGCTTCCCACTGCTAGAGGGCAGGGTTAGATGGGATCTTGGGAAGAAATTTCTGGCTGTGAGGATGATGAGGCCCTGGCACAGGGCCCCTGCCCAGAGAAGCTGTGACTGCCCCATCCCTGGAAGTGTCCAAGGCCAGGTTGGATGGGGCTTGAGCAACCTGGGATAGTGGAAGGTGTCCCTGCCTATGGCAGGGGGGGTGGGACTGGATGAGTTCTAAGGTCCCTTTGAGCCCAAACCGTTCTATCATTTCCTGATGACTATGATTCTCCCTGCCATGCAGATAACCTGTGCCATCCTTTGCCCCGCAGGAATGCCAAGAAGGAAGGGGACCTGCTCACTGCCCAGGCGCGCCTCAAGGATGTGGAGGCTTTGCTTAATTCCAAGGAAGCCGCGCTCTCCACAGCCCTGGGCGAGAAGAGGAATCTGGAGACTGAAGTGCGTGATCTGAGGGGACAGGTGGCCAAGGTGAGCAGTGGCAGCCCTGTCTCCAGCTTCCCCAGAGACCCGTCTGTCCCCCTCTACCTGGGGGCTGCCAGGTCCCTGCTGTGCCAGGGGGCTGTGGGGCAGATGCAGTTGGATGGTGGGTCCCCAGCCATACCGGATGCTGGGGTGTCCAGAGCCCACTGTGATGTTCCTTCTCAATTCCCTGCCAGCTGGAAAGTGCCTTGAACGAAGCCAAGAAGCAGCTGCAGGACGAGATGCTGCGCCGCGTGGATGCCGAGAACCGGCTGCAGACACTGAAGGAAGAGCTTGAATTCCAGAAAAACATCTACAGCGAGGTGAGCTGCAACGTGCTGCCACGGTGCTGGGGTCACTTGGGAGAACCCCTGCTCTGCGCAGTTGTGTCCCCTTCCTGAGGTGACACTGTCCCCTGACCTGTCCCCAGGAGCTGCGGGAGACCAAGCGCCGCCACGAGACCCGGCTGGTGGAGATCGACAATGGGCGGCAGCGGGAGTTTGAGAGCAAGCTGTCCGAGGCCCTGCAGGAGCTGCGGAGCCAGCACGAAGCCCAGATCAGGCTTTACAAGGAGGAACTGGAGAAGACCTATGGGGCGAAGGTGAGAAGCCCCCCCACAATACCCTCCTCTCCCCCCGGCTGCACAGAGCACTGGTGGGCAGCGGGTGCTGGGGATGCTGATCTCCCTGTCCTGTCCCCCAGCTGGAGAACGCCAAGCAGTCGGCTGAGAGGAACAGCAACATGGTGGGTGCTGCCCATGAGGAGCTGCAGCAGACCCGCATCCGCATCGACAACCTCTCCTCAGAAGTGAGCCAGCTGCAGAAGCAGGTGAGCGGGGCTTCCTTGGGGCATCTGCCCTGGAGATGGTCCTCTCCTGGGGATGATCCCCTTCTAGGCATGGTCCTGGATGGAGTGGCCACTCTCACCTTCCCTCCCCACAGTTGGCTGCCAAGGAAGCGAAGCTACATGATTTGGAGGATATTCTGGCCAGGGAACGTGAGACCAACCGGCGCCTGCTCTCCGAGAAGGAGCGGGAGATGGCCGAGATGCGGGCACGCATGCAGCAGCAGCTGGATGAGTACCAGGAGCTGCTGGACATCAAGCTGGCTCTAGATATGGAGATCAACGCCTACCGCAAGCTGCTGGAGGGCGAGGAGGAGCGGTGAGCATGAGGCGCTGCACCCACCTCTGAGCTATGTGGGTCCCAGCCCTCATGTCCTCACTGGCTTCATCTCCCCTTCTACCCCTACCAGGCTGAGGCTGTCCCCCAGCCCTTCCTCCCACAAAGGTGCATCCCGAAGCCACTTGTCCACCCCAGGCTCCTCCAAGAAGCGGAAGTTGGAGGATGGTGAGAGCCGGACCAGCTTCTCCCACCATGCCCGGACCAGCGGCCGGGTCGGAGTGGAGGAGGTGGACTTGGAGGGCAAGTTTGTCCGTCTCAGGAACAAGTCCAACGAGGTGAGTTTCCTTGAGGGGGATCCCTGGGGTGAAGTTCAGCCCTGCTCCATGGGCAGGTGAATGGGACAAGCTGGGGAGGAACTGGGGTTCTGAGGGTCACTGCTCTCTCTCTCTCTCGAAGGACCAGGCAATGGGGAACTGGCAGATCAAGCGGCAGAATGGGGATGATCCCCCCATCACCTACCGCTTCCCCCCGAAGTTCACCCTGAAGGCTGGCCAGGTGGTCACGGTGAGTCACTGCCCAGTGGAGGATCCAGCCGAGATCGCAAGTCCTGCTGGGCCGCTGGTGATGCAGAGCAGTTGGGGTGTGCTTTTTGCAGTGACAGACCCATGTTCCTGGGCTCTGTGCTCTGCAGATCTGAGAGGTTACTTTCCTATTGCTTTTCTCCCCAGATCTGGGCCTCAGGAGCTGGAGCGACCCACAGCCCCCCCAGCAACGTGGTGTGGAAAGCCCAGAGCAGCTGGGGCTCCGGGGACAGCCTGCGCACCGCCCTCATCAACTCCAACGGGGAGGTGAGAGCCGATGGCACGATTGGGCTGGGGCATGGGGAGTCAGCAGGCACTGAACCCCCCAACTCCCTTCCTGTCCCCCACAGGAGGTAGCCATGCGGAAACTGGTCCGCACTGTGATCATCAACGATGATGAGGATGAGGACGATGATGAAATGAGCATCCACCACCGCCATCACCACGTAAGTAGGGCACTGGGAATGCCAGTAATCCCAGGGGGGCAATGGGGGATGCAGTTCTGGTCCCAGTCAAGGTGGGAGGCAGCTCAGCATCATGCAGGGTCAGGCGTATGGGAGAAGGTAGCAGGGAGTCTGTTGTGGAAACAACAACTTGAGAGAAGGCAACAGACCTCTGGCACCTGGAGGAGATCTCTGCTCACCAAAAAAGGTCTTAAAGCCCTGCTGAAAGGTGCCTCCAACCCTAAGCAACCTTGACATGCCGTGAAAGGTGTTGGAGGAGCCGGAGGGAGGCTGAGCTGGTACCCCGTGTCACCGGGAGGACGGGATGGACAAAAGTTGATGGATGACACTTCTCGGCAGCAGCTGCTCCGTCCTCTGTGCTTCACAAGGGTGCTGGAACAAATCCAGGGGTGGCTTTGTCCTTCTTCTCAGCCCATTATTACCCTCATGGAGCTGAAATATGCACCAGGAGGATCAGCGAGCAGAGCAGGCAGCAGACAGAGGAACAGGCAGCAGGCAGAGAGTAGGCAGCATGCCAGGAACAGAGCTGCAGCCAATTCTCCCAAAGAAACATCCCTGGCTGCAGCCCAGGAGCCCCCACCAGCCCATCGCACAGGATGTGTGTGTCCTGCACATGAGATGCCCACAGGAATCATGCATGAAGAGGTGGCAAGAGATCTGCTGGATGCTGCCCCAGGGTCTCTGCAGGAGCAGAATGTGGAATCCATCATCCTCTTTCCTTTGAGTTCTCTGGATATGAAGAGTGCTGCTGTATCAGCGAGTTGAGCTACTGCATTGTCCTACTCTGCTCTGCCCTTGTGAGACCCACCTGCAGTGCAGAGTCCAGTTCTCGGCCCCCAACAGAAGAAGGACATGAAGCTGCTGGAGCAAATCCAGAAGTAACCGTGAAGATGCTCTGAGGGCTGGAGCCCCTCTGCTCTGGAGACAGGCTGGGAGAGCTGGAGGTGTTCAGCCTGGAGAAGAGAAGGCTCCTGAGAGACCTTAGAACCCCTTCCAGTGCCTAAAGGGGCTCCAAGAAAGATGGAGAGGGACCTTGGACAAGGCAAAATGGCTTCCCACTGACAGAGGGCAGGGTTAGATGGGATATTGGGAAGAAATTCTCTATGAGGGCTGTGAGACACTGGCTCATGTTGCCCAGAGAAGCTGTGGCTGCTCCATCCCTGCAAGTGTTCAAGGCCAGGTTGGACAAAGCTTGGAGCAACCTGGTCTAGTGGAAGGTGTCCCTGTCTGTGGCAGGGGGTGGAACGAGATGAGCTTCAAGGTCCATTCCAACCGAAGCCATTCCATGATTCTGTGATTCTCTTCTACATTGATTATCCCTGGACAGAGGAGCCAAGCTCCTGCAGGCAGTGCTGCCCATTCATCTGAAGGCTGAATCTTTTCCAAGAGCAAGTTTCCCTGTGGACAGCTGCCAGCTCACCAGGCGGTGAAAAAGAGGATGCTTTCAGAGGAGCACAGTTCAGGTGTGCTGAGAGCCTGGGGTGTGAGGACAGGGCAGCGGGGCAGGTCACCCACTGGCATCACACCAGCCCCAGTCACTTGGGATTAGAAATACAAAAATAACAATTCTGTTTTATTGTTTTTAAACCACACGATGAAGAGGATGGGCGAGTGCGGACCCTCTTCGAGGACTAACATGAAGAGGTCCCCCCGGGGTCACACCATCATCCTCAGAGCAGGGGTTCAGTGCAGAGGATACTTGGGCAGGGGCTCAAGGTCATTTTGTTTGTCCCCCCTCATGTCTAGGGGAGCTGCAGCGGCTCTGGGGACCCCGGTGAATACAACCTGCGCTCCCGCACGATCGTGTGCGGCACGTGTGGTCAGCCCGCTGACAAGTCAGGCACCCAGAACGCCGGCATCAACACCATGTCCTCGGGCTCCTCCACCTCCAGCGTGACCGTCACCCGCAGCTACCGCAGCATGGGCGACTCTGGCATTGGCCTCGGGGACAGCCTGGTGACCAGGAACTACCTCCTGGGGAACTCCAGTCCCCGCAGGCAGGTCAGTGCCATTCCCAGACCCCGGGTCCAGGCTGTCCGTTCTCAACAGGGCAGCGCTGTAGGGGTCTCATCCCCTCCCTCCTGTCCTTCACCCTGCTTTTGCTCTTCCTCTTTGGCCTTGCACAAGCCTCTTTGTAAGGGACCGGAGATTCTGAGAGGGATTGGAAAGGGATGTGGCCATAGTGGCTCCCCCCACCATCCCATCCTGTCCCATCCCATCCTGTCCACTATGAACACCCCAGCCTGGGGGGGTTTATTTATTGCACCCCAAGGGCCAGGGAGGAGGCGAGCCCTGGGCACGCACAGTCCAGACACTGCAGGCGTGCGGAGGATCCCACTTGACACTTCACAGCCAGAGCAAACAGTGACACTGGATTTTTCTTAACCCTCTTCTTTTTCCTTCTCCCTCCCAGGCTCAGGCTGTGCAGAACTGCAGCATCATGTAACCCTGTGGCGCATTCCTGTGGTTCCTGCCCGTCTCCAGCTAGGTGTTTTTTTTTCCCCCAAAGCAAAAGAAAGATTTTTTTCTCCCTTAAAAAAAAAAGATATCGAAACCCAAGTTTGGGGATTTTTGTTTTCTATAGCAGGAATTTTATATATATATATATATTAAAAGTGCTAAAAGATGCTTTGATTTTTTTTTTGTAAAGAAAAAATCTATTTCTATATAAAAAAAATCCAAACCAAAAAAAAGCTCCTCAGCTTCACAATTTTTTTAAAACTTCAGCCAAAGACAGCAAGGAATCGTGTTTACGGAGCAGCCATGCAGGAGGAGATCACAGCTGAAATGCTCTTTAGATCGTACCTTTTTTGCCAAAGCTTTTTACATAGGACTGGGAGAAGTGCAGCCATCCCCACCGGGGCTGCTGTCTTGTCTCGAGTGGAGCACAGTGCCTTTACAACCCTTTTTCTTGGGATCTGAAGCCAAAATTCCCTTTTTTCTTTTTTTTTTTTTTTTTGAGTTATGATTCCCGGTGGTGCTGGCGTGGGGGCTCCTGGCAGCTTGCAGGCAATGCCCATGTATCTCCGTGGCCATTGCCCCTCCCCAGCCCCCTGCCTGCCTGCACTCCCAGCGCTCCACGTGCTGTATTCCCCATATTCCCTATCCCAGGCACCTTGTGCCCTTTGGGTTCCCTTTCTTTTTTTTTAAGCAGCCGAGTTGTGCCTTAGCCGAGGCAGGGGCCAGGCTGGGAACGCCGCTGGACCCCGCATGGCATCAAGTGGAAATGGAGTAGGGGAAGTGAAAACCCACCAGAGCTGCATCCCAGGACCAGATGGATTTGGCAGCTGGGGTGATGGACCTTGCTCCTGCAGGCTCAGCACCAGGAGGACCCTCCAGGTCCCTCTCTTTGGGGGCCACTGCATCTGACAGGGTTCACCCCAGTTTTTCTCGACTGTGGTTAGTTGGACTCGTCTCTGGTGGCCAGAGTTCAGGAACTGTTTCAGGGATGAGGTGAAGGATGCTTAGTCCAGGCAGGGCTGGTTTGCCAGGAAGGCACCAAGGAAGGTGTTTTGTTTGAGCAAGGGGGAGTTTGGGATCTGGCAGGAGCAGCTTCCCCCTCTGCAGAAGTCCATCCAGCCATTGACAGAGATCTTGGCTTCTTGCCTTGATTGAAGAATGCCTGCAGCCCCCCCAGCCTCAAGTGCAGGGGAGGGCAGGATCAGGGTCCCAGGACAAACCCCCCGCTCCAGCGGGATCTGGGGAGGCCGTGTATTGTATTCATGCTTGCAAAGCTTCTGTATTACTGCCTGTATCTCCTTCCAAAGTCAAAATACAGCCAAACCCTTCCCACGCTGTGTGCTGTCATCATTACTGCCCAGGGGGAATTTGGAGGTGCTGCACAGGAATCCCCCCAGGATCTCTTTTAGCCCCACAGCCAGGGTGGGGGCTCAGCAGGTACTGTGGATGGGGGGAAGCAGGTGGCCCCCCACACCCTGACTTATCCAAGGGTGGGATGCTGAGATCTCGGGCAGCCCCAGGAGAGGGACTGGTGGGGAGGAGATGGAATTTGCGGTGAGGGCTCAGACCTGCCGTACCTTGGGGTTTTGGGGACCAGATATTTCCCAGGATGGGATGGCCTGGGGAGGGGGCAGAACCTGAGCAAGCCCCTGACTGAAGGTTTCCTCCTACCGTAGGGATGACCCCCACACTCAGCCAGGGGGATCCCCTTTGCCCCCAGGCCGTGCCAGGCACTGGAGCGAGGTGGGAGGCGATGCCGGGGAGAAGGAGAGCCTTAAAGCCGGCACATAATCGGCTTTACCAGGCACAGCGCTGGGGAGCCGCGATGTGAGGGGACGCGGGCGGGCGGCCGGGGCGCAGGCACAGCCAGGTAGGTGCCTGGGGTGCCCATCCTGGGGGTACCCCCTACCCCAGCGCTCGGACACCTGGGTCCCCCCGAGCCACACGGGGCCACATCATCCCGGGTTTGGGTGCAGCAGGGCTGAGGCTCACAAGGGTAGGGGGTGTCAGGGGGTCTCTGGGGCATGGCTGCCACCTCCCAGCTTCAGGTGGGCTTGTGGGGATGCAGTGAGATGCCATGTCCCCTCCCAGGAGAGGGGTACAAGGAGTTCTCAGAGGTGGGTTCTCACAGGTTGGCAGGGGACACACTGGCCCCCTGCCTGTGCCCCGTTGGCCCCCTGTCTCTGCCAGCTCAGGCATGCCTGGGGCAGGTACCCCCAGAATGCTGCAGCCCATCCCCTCCATGGAGATCCATCCCAGCTCTTAGCCTGGCATTGCCAGGCCCCAAAAGTTATGAGGTTGTGCCAAGAATAGCAGGTTCTGGAACGGCAGGGAGAAGCCCCACGGAGAAGCCGGGACCTTGTGCTGCTGCCTGGCCATGCTGTCAGGAGGAGACAAGCCAGGAGACACAGGAACTGCCATGGGGAACTGCCATGGGGAAATGCAACAAGGAAATAATGCCCCGGGTCCTTCCTGCACCCCCCACGGGACCCCAGTGTCCCGACACCCCTGGGCTGGGTCACACTGGGGAAGGGCTGAGCTGGAGACCTGTGGGGTCCCTGCACAGACAGGGACAGGGACAGTGCAGAGCCCCATAGGGATGATAGACACACTATGAGGAGCTTACAGAGCCACATGGGGACCATACATACCCCACAAGGACCTTGCACAGCCCCGTGGGGAGCATGTACAGCCCACAGAGACCTCACACACCCCTATGGGGACTGTGACAGAGCCCGTGACAGAGCTCCAGCCCCATTCCAGCAAAAGCACTGAGTCAATGTGGGGTTTCTCCTGCTTCTCAGTCCCATGGGGCTGAGCCCTGCTCCAGGTTCTCCCAGAGTCTGTTAGGAGGCAGATGGGAGCCCAGAGCAGGAGCCATGGCCTGGCCTTGCTCACTTGTGCACTGAGTGTCACAGTCTCTGCAGAGGTGCCCTGGGGTGCGTGGTTGGGTGGGAGCACCCGGGTTTGGGTACACACTGAGGACCACCAGGTTTTTTGGGGGAAAGTCTAGCACAGGGAGCCTTGGAGCAATCACTGGGATGGGGTAGAGCTGGGACTGACCCCAGTGTCTGGCAGCCACCAGTTTACCAGCCGGGGCATGGCCAAGCAAGTGCTGGGGGCCCCGCCAGTCCCATGCCGGCCCCTCCAGGCCCCTGCGTACTGGGGGGGATTAAGGTCAGGCTGCCCCACTAATCCCAAAGGGGAGTTAAGATTTGAGCTTGTGCCTGCTGCCACTCCCTGAGGCTGCACCCCAAGGTGCTGCATGTTGTGGGACCCCTACCCCCCTGAGGGAACCAGGGAGGGCTCAGGGCCTGTGGCTCAGCCGTGAGGTGGGAGAGGTCCCTACACCAGACTCCAGATAAGCCTCCAGTGCTGGCAGGCACGAGGCACAAGCTCCTTACATTTCCCTGGGAAAGGCTCCCGAACACCACGGGAACCAGGGAGCCACTGGGGGGGCACTTGGCTCTGCTCCCCAGCCCCAGCAGGGCAGGTACCCCCATCGATGGGCCTGTTCCAGGCTTGCTGTTTTTGGGGGTGCTGGTACTGCACCCCAGCTTGTGCAGAGACTGGCACCTCCCAGTGCCTCGTGTGTGCTTGTGCAGTGGGGTCTGGGGGCAAAGTCACTTGCGGAGTCGTGTCGGGACGATGGCTGCAGAGGGAGGAAGTGGGGACTGAGGATCCTCTTTTGGGGCTCAGGGCACCCCACTCTCACACTTCTGGGAAGGAGAAGGGGGCAAGTTCCAAAGCAGAAGTGGGATCTGCTGGCACCAGCAGGGTCAGATTTCCTGGAAAGGGAAGTTCCAAGGGGCAAAGTGTCATCAACCAAAATTTGTGGGTGCTGTTGGGGGGGGACACACTGGAGGCCTGGTGCCACTGCTGTGCCCCAAACCCCCTTCTGGGACACCCCAAAGGCGGGTAGTGCAGGAAGCCAGAGCCAGCAGCACTCGTCTGGGATGGGTGAGTGGGAATGGGGGGGCTGAGACAAGGGTGGGGTTACAGGGACAGGATGTGGATATCGGAGTGCTGGCATGAGGTGCAAAAATGGGGGCGCAGGGATGGAGTGTGGATTTGGAGGTGTTGAGATGGGGGTGCAGGGACTTGTTGCCGATAGCAGAGAGCAAAACTGGGGTGAAGGGCCCCAATGTAGTTATGGTGGCACAGGAGTGTGTCAGGAGAGGGGTTGCACGGGACACGTGTGGGGGCAGAGGCGTGTCCCTGCACCTCAAGGGGATGAGGGTGTCAGTGGTGCGCGTGGGGTGGTGAGGGGGGTGCCCACGCGTGTGCTGGTGGGCACCCACCCTGCCCACACGGGGCGTGGGGTGCGTCTGTCAGGGTGTGCGTCGCTCTGTCGATGCGGGGCGGGTTCGAGCTGTGCAGCCCCGTGTCCGTCTGTCGGGGTGTCCGTCGGTCTGTCGGCGCGGGGGGGCCGCGGCCGGCCGAGGTACTGCCGTAGCCATGGCGACGTGAGCCGGATGCGGGGCCGGGGGATGCTGCTCCCGCCCGCCCGCCGCAGGTCGGTACCTCCGCACCGGGACCGGGGCCGGGGGCGGCCGGGGCGGCCGGGAGTGTCCGGGGGGGCTCCGCAGGGGCTGGGGGCCGAGCGGGGCGGGGGCAGTGGCCATAAAGGGGCTGGGCTTTGGGGACCCCCAGGGCTGATGCTGCCAGACAGCGACAAAGGGGCTGAGATCCTGGCCCCGGAGAGAGTCCCCCGCCCCCCCTCGCACCCTCCCGGACTCCCCTGCACTCTGCCCTCACATCCCTTCTACATTCCCCTCTCTGCCTCCCCCAGGTCCTGTGCACCCCTTCACACCCCCTCTTACCCCCAGCTCCTTCCTGTGCATCCTTCTCTCTCTAACCTGCACCCCCCCAGCTCTCCCCACCCTTTGTATCACCCCCCCCACGAATCCTCTCCCATCTCCCCTTGCACTCTCACCCCCCAGATTCCTCCCTTTCATCTTCTCATGTCTCTAGTCCACCCCTCCTCCTCCCTTGCTTTCCATCTCCCTAAACACACACACCCTGCTCCAGGTCTGGGAGGGGGGTGGATCAAAGGAGCCTCCTCCAAGCTGAGCTGTCCCAGCCCCTTCTGGGTGTTGGGAGCATCTCTGCACCAGCCCCCATGCCACAGGGATGCTCCTGGGAGGTGACATGGGCAGGGAATTGGAGACCAGCAGGAGAGAAGGACCCTGCTGTGAGAAACTGAGGCACTGGGAAGGTCTGGGCAGCCAGGAGATCAGTGCCACCAGCTGCACAGCTGCCCCACACTGTCACAGCTCACCTTGCTGAGCACATGGGCTGGGCCTGGCTCTGCCCCTGGCTTACAGGGAATCCTCCAAGAAGAGATCCAAGCAGGGCTGAGATCCACAGAGCCACGGCCGTGGTCAGCCCATAAGCATGAGGGGTAAACTAAACCACCCCAGTGTTGAGAGGCCCTTGGTGACACTTGCTCCCATGTGCCAAATCCCATACGGGGAGGCTGTAATGACAACACCCATGACATCCCCAGACCACTGTGGCCAGGGGACCCAGAAAAGAGAAGGTTCAGGGCTATGAAGGGATTCGGTTTCCCAGTCTGACAAAGCAGTCTTGAGGCTGCTCCTGCCTCACATCCTGTCAGCACTGGCTTGTGCTGGGGAACACTGGGAGAACACTGGGTGTTTCCCCCAGCCCCCTCCCCGAGCCTTCAGCCTTACCGAGGAGCCTCTGCTCCCTTTCCCACTCCCTCCTCCCCCTCTGCGGCCCCGATGGCTCTGGCCCAGGGCAAAACAATGCGGCCGGTCCAAGGCTCCGTGTGGCCCCGTCCCTCAGCCAGCCCTTCGCCAAGTGGGAAATCCGGGGCAGAGTAACCTACTTTCTGTGCTCACAAGGAGCTTCTGTCCCAGCCAAGCAAGGTGGTGGGGACAGCACTGCCCTCCCGGGGCTCCGTGTCCCGGCGGGCCGGTGTGGGCACCGGGGGAGGCAGGTAAGGAGGCCCCAACAGAGCAGGATGCTCCTCAGCCTCAGCTGGAGAGGGACATTGCAGCACCTCAGGTGTGGCTGTGCTGTTCAGGGGACCCCAGGGATTTGGCTTTGGTGGGTTTCTTGCCTGCAGCTTGGAGTGGAGGATGGAGACCCCAGAGAGGCAGGTTCCTGGGACAGCTGCAGGAGCTTTGTGGGGGAAATGCTTGGGCCTGGGGGGGCTGTCTGTGGGGGCAATGCTTCGCCCCAAGGGATTGTTTGTGGGAGCAGTGCTCAGGCGTGGCAAGCTGTTTGTGGGGGTAATAGCCCCATGGAGCTGTTCATGGGGGCGATGGATTCCTGGTCCCTGGAGCTGTTTATGGGGGTAATGCTCGGCCCTGGGGGGCTACTTGTGGGGGTGATGCTTGGCCCCAGGGGGCAGTTTGTGGGGAGCAATACTCAGCCCTGGGGGGCTGTTTTTCAGGGTGATGCTCAGGCCCGCTGTCGATCTTCACAGCCCACAGGAAAAATGCCATTATTTTTCTCACTCCAAAGATTTTCCCAAAGTATGAAGTGAATCCAGGCATCTGGGCACCCCATGTACCCCCTGCCACCCACTGGGCACGTAGCTGGAGGAGCAGAGCACCCCGAGTTCCCATCCCAGCTGCCTCCACCAGGCTTCGCTGCCGTCCCCGTGGGGGTGCGAGGCCAGGGAGGCGGGCGCAGGCACCCTCTGCCCCAACCTGCCGAGGCTCGTCCTCTTCCAGCAGGACTTTCAGGTTCCCACAGTCCTGGCAGGGCCACGCGGGGCTGGGCTGGGCTACAGCGAGCCCAGCACGAGCCGCACTGGGGGTCCAGCAGCGGGACCACACTTCAGCTGGACGCGGGGCATGGGCCCGCGGGGGTCCTGTGCCCGCAGCCCCCAGGGCTCAGGCTCCCGCCGGGTGCCGGTGCTCCAGGGGTGGAGGTGAGCCGCTCTGCTGGCGCCCGCCGGAGAGGTAATGCTGCTCGCTGGGCACACAGTGGCCACGAGCAAGGGGTCCTGGGGGCTGTGAGGTTCTTGAGATGCAGCTCTTTCCCCATCGCTTCTGCTGCAGAAAGAGCTGCAACAGGGGGGTACCCCGTGTATTCCCCGCTCCTTTTTGTGGATCCTCTGGCCAATGATGGAGCTGGACAGAGGAACCCCTGACAGGGATGGGCACCGTGGGGCTCTGCGGGGGCAAAGGTTGGAGCATCTGGACACCCCTGTGCGGGCGGTCCTGGTGCAGGAGCCCCATAGGGCAAGGGGACATCTCTGACTGTACTGGTGCAGCAGTGGGAAATTCTCACCCGTACTGGGGGGCTACACGAGGCTCGAGGCACTGAGGCACCCCCTCATCCTCCCCCTCTGTTCCGGGTGCTGCTTCCCCGTCTTGTTTCCGCTGGTTTGAGGCGCCACGCAGCCCAGCAGCGCGTGCCCTCACCCTCTCCCTCCCCACAGGGATGGTGCTGGGACCCTCTCGGGGCACATCCCTGCCGCCCCCCGCCATGCCCGCCGCCCTCCGCCTGCTCTGCGGGGTGGTGGTGCCGGCTGCCATGCTGTGCACCGAGCCCCTGCCCCGCATCACCTTCCCCAGCGGTGAGTAGGACACCGGGGAGGAGGGGGAGGGCTGGGAAGGGCTGGGACAGCTGGGGAGGGGGACACACAGCATTGGCCTGGGGGAGTGTCCATCCGCAGGGTTGAGTATCCAGAATCAGGAGCTGTGGGCTGCTCCCCATCACAGCCTCATCACCCCTCTCCTCACCCCCATGTGGGGCTGGGGACTGTGCCAGTGACCACAGGTGATGCAGTGGGTGAGGGGATCTGATTAGGCTGGTTGGCACCCCAGCAACTGTGGGAGGGGGAGCTGGGGACTCACCCCAGGGTGCCAGACCCAGCAGAGCCATTTTGTCACTCACTTGGCACTGAGGGTCTGCTCAGGGTCACCCTTAGGAGAGGAAAAGGGACAAGGCACAGTGTGTCCAGCTGAAAGGCAGGTGGCAAAGTAGGGGTTTGGGGGGCTGTGGGGTGATGGTTGGGCAGCAGGAGGGTCTGTGCCCCATGGCGGGGCTGTGCCCTTCCAGCTGTCACTTCCCATTTCCCACACAGCCATGATCAGAATTACAAAATCCCCCCCCCGTTTCGGTGCCTGGTGGGGGCAAATAAGAAGCTGCAGTCCCTGTCTGTGTCTGGGGCCACCCAGGGGGCTTGTGACCCCCGCCCAGGCTGGCATCCCAGGGCAGTGCATCCCCCAAATGGAGCACTGCCCTTGGCCTTGGCCCCAAAGCATCACAGGCACAGCCTGGGGGAAAACGCACCCCATTTCTGGGGTCTGAGACATCCAGCTCTTGCAGCAGGACCTGGAGAAGGCAGGGGGAGGTGGGGACCTGGATGTGGGAAGTGGAGACTGTGATGTGGGAGCTGCGGGGCAAGCACTGCACCCCATTTCCTGCATTAGAGGTGACACAAGCCATGGTGGCAGCTGCTACCACATCCGCCCGGGGGTGATGGTGGGCGTGGGAGGTGTGTGTGTCCCCTGGCCCCCGTCACCCCCTTTGTTCCTGCCAGAGGACCCACGGCGGACCCTCACCCACTTCAGCCAGGACAACGTCTCACACTATGACATCTTCCTCCTGGATGAGAGTGAGGAGGAGCTGTATGTGGGGGCACGTGACCGGGTGCTGGCCCTCACTGTCACCCCCGGCAGCATCCGTGCAAGAGCCTCGGTGAGCAGCCGTCACTTTCGGGGAAGCGGAGGGGTTCCCCTCCTCCCTCAGTTCCCCTACTGGGGCTGGGCTCAACAGCCCAGGACCATTTCCATTCCTTTTGCAGATAATGTGGGGACCCACGGCTGAGAAAACCTCTGAGTGTGCTTTTAAGAAGAAGAGCCAAGAGGTGAGATGGCTCTGTGGGGGCTCAGGGGGTCCCACAGAGCTGCCGGGGTGCTCAGCCTCCACTTTGCTCTTCCCCCCCAGACCGAGTGCTTCAACTTCATCCGAGTCCTGGTGGCCCTGAACCAGACTCACCTCTACGTCTGTGGGACCTATGCCTTCAGCCCTGCATGCACCTACATCGTGAGTGTCCCTCCCAAGACAGGGCCTGGGGGGGTCTCTGGGCAGGTTGTGTTTGTTGAGGACCCACAAAATACAGCCCCAGGAGTGAATTACATCACGAGGTGTCCCCGGGATGGGGAGTGCTGGGTGTCCCCCCACAAGGGGCATCTTTGTATTCCATAAAGGAGCACCCAGTGATTCTCACTCAGCTGCCAGTGACTCTTCCCCTGGCAGGGAAACTCTGATTTTGGGTTCTGGTCCCCTCAGGTGACACCAGGCTCCCTGTCCCTGCCTCAGTTTCCCCCTGGCTGAGGACGTGATGGGGACCATCACTCCCCAACAGGAAAGTGGGGAAAGGTGACAGGAGCTGGGTACCCCCCGTCGTCCCCTGTCATCATCCCTGCACTCACCTTGAAGACACAGGCCACCCCATGTCTGCAAGGGATTCCACATCCATTCCCTGCAGATTTGAGGTTGTTTTCGCTCCTTTGGCTGATTTTTCTCCCCTTCCCACAGCACCTGGAGAACTTCACATTGGTGTCCAGCAGCAGAGGACAACCCTTCCTGGATGGGAAGGGCCAGTGCCCCTTTGACCCCCAGCACAACTACACGGCCCTGCTGGTGGGTGAGTACGGGGCCAGTGGCCCCACGGGTGGGCACACCCCTGGGATGGAGCGGAGGGTGACAGTGTCCCCACATGGCTCACCCCTCTGCCCTGTCCCCGAGCAGATGGTGAGCTCTACACTGGCACCATGAACAACTTCCAGGGCAACGAGCCCATCATCTCCCGCTCGCTGGGCACCCGCACCCTGCTCAAGACAGACGCCTTCCTGCGCTGGCTCTCAGGTGAGCAGAGGGTCGGTCCTGGGAAGGACACACCTGTGCCGGGGGTGCCTGCAGCCCCCTCGACTCCAGCTCCTCACCCACCTGCCCCGGCTATGCCTGTAGATGACGCTGCCTTCGTGGCCTCCTTCAGCATCCCTGGGGACGACAAGGTCTACTTCTTCTTCGAGGAGACGGCCGAAGAGTTCGACTTCTTCGAGCGGCTCCTGGTGCCGCGGGTGGCCCGTGTCTGCAAGGTAGGTGCAGGGGTGATGGCAGGGGACGATGGCAGGGGATGACGACAGGGGACGATGAGGGTACAGAGATGGGGGAAGATGATGATGATGAGGGAAAATGACAGGGGACAATGATGAGGGGTGATGGTGGGGAACGATGGGGGCACAATGATGGGGCGTGATGACAGGGGAGAAAGACACGGACAATGATGGAGATGGTGATGATGAGGGACAATAGTTGGACGATGATGGGGGACGATGACAGGGGATGATGATGGGGGATCATAAAGATGACAGGAACCATGGAGGGTACAGTGATGGGGGATGATGACAAGGGATGAAGACAGGGCAGGATGATGGGGGACAATGACAGGGGATAAATGGGGGTATCCAGCTCCTGTTCCTGAGCACCCTCTGACTCCCACAGAGCGATGTGGGGGGGGACAAGGTGTTGCAGAAGAAGTGGACGACATTCCTGAAGGCACAGCTCGTGTGCTCCCAGCCCGGCCACTTCCCCTTCAACGTCATCCACCATGCCTTTGCCCTGCCCCGCCATGGTGGCGGCGCCGACTTCTATGCCGTCTTCACCTCGCAGTGGTGAGTGCCCAGGGGTGTGATGGGTGCCTGGGGTCCTGCAGCCTTCTGGTGCCCACCTGGATGTCCCCACAGGCAGGCAGGCAGGGCGGGCAGCGCCGCCGTCTGTGCCTACAGCCAGAAGGATCTGGAGAAGGTCTTCGAGGGCAAGTACAAGGAGCTGAACAAGGAGAGCTCCCGTTGGACTGTCTACAGTGGCCCTGACATGAGTCCCCGGCCTGGCAGTGTGAGTACTGCCCACCTTGGGGGACTCGACCCTTCCAGGGACAATGCTGGTTCCCAAGGGAAGGGGTTTGTGTGTCACAGTTTGCCCAGTGTGCTCACACTGCAAGCAGGATGCTGGCACAGGGCAGCGCTGTGACACAGCACACCCTCCCCTCCCTGTGCCTCAGTTTCCCCTCAGTTTCAGAGCACTGACCCCTCTCTCCCTGCAGTGCTCCGTGGCTCCCTCCTCAGACAAAGCCCTCACCTTCATGAAAGACCATTTCCTGATGGATGAGAAGGTGTCACCCATCCAGGGGAGGCCACTCCTGGTGAAGTCAGATGTCACCTACACACGCATTGCAGTGGATGAGACTCGTGGCATCTCAGGGACCACCTACCGTGTCCTGTTCCTGGCCACAGGTGGGTTTATGGGGGGTGCACACAGGGCCACCCCTTTGACCCTTCCCTTGGCTCCAAAGCCCTGGTGATGTCCCCTGTGCCCCGCAGCGAAGGGTCTCCTGCATAAGGCAGTGGAGCTGCCCGAGGGTCCCCACATCGTGGAGAGCATTGAGCTCTTCCGGACGCCGGAGCCAGTGAAGAACCTGCTGCTGGCCCCAGGGAAGGTAAGAAATGGGACCAACCAACAGCCACCCCAACCCTGGCGTGGGGGCTGGGGGGTGGCTCAGCCACACACCTCTCTCTCCACAGGGCACCATCTATGTGGGCTACTCCAGAGGTGTCCTCCAGGTCCCACTGGCCAACTGCAGCCTGCACCGGAGCTGCGCCGAGTGTGTGCTGGCACGGGACCCCTACTGCGCCTGGCATAGCCCCGAGGGCTCCTGCCAGCCCACCCACATGGCCACTGAGGACAGGTGAGCACCAGGATGAGGATGGGAAGGAGGATGCAGAGGGGACTGGGGTGCTGACCCCGCTCTCCCGGCTGCAGGAGCATGTGGCTGCAGGACATCGAGACGGGGAGCCCGGCCACCACATGCCACCGTGGGAGGAGCGTGGCCATGCCCCGGGCCTGGGGGCCACCAGAGGATTCCACCATACAGGGTTGAGTACGGGAGCGTGGCAGGGTGGGGCGCATGGGTTGGGATGGGGCACACAGAATGGGATGGGGCACATGGGATGGAACGGATCACACAGAGTGGGATGGGTGGCATGGGTGGGATGGGGCACGTGGAGCGGGATGGGGCACATGGAGCGGGATGGAGCACAGAGAGTGGGATTGGGCCCATGGGGTGGGATGGGGCACACAGGGTGGGATGTGGCCCATGGGGTGGTATGGGTCACACAGGGTGCTCTGCCTCACCCCACTCTCAACACCCGCAGTGCTCAACCCCCAGCCAAACACCATCGTCCACCTGCTGTGCCCTCGCCACTCTGCACTGGCCACCTACAGCTGGCAGCAGCCCAGCAGTGCCCAGGAGAACATGATGCAACTGCCTGACCACACGCTGGTGGTCATCATGCAGCCAGGGACAGCCGGCATCTACAAGTGCCAGGCCATGGAGAACGGCTACACCTGGACCGTGGCTCACTATCAGCTCAAAGGCTCTGCTGAGGTGGCCCTGGGGGATGGGCTGGATGAGGAGGAGCTGGCCTGGGGGTCCTCGGCCATTGGCACCCCCGTGTCATATTGGTCGCAGTTTGTGACGGTGACGGTGCTGCTGGTGGTGACAGTGACCGCGGCTGCCTGCCTGGCCCTGCTCGCCTACCGCGACCAGCTCAAGGCCCGCAGCAAGGTGCGGGGCTGCAGCGCTCCCCACAGCCCCCCGTCCCGCCACCGGGAGAAGGTGCCCCTCAACGGGGGCACTGGAGAGCCCCCGGCGCCCGGAGCTGCCGCTGAGGAGGAGGAGGAGGACGAAGGCTCCCATGCTTGCTGCCTCCAACTCGATGGGGACATCGATGTGGACAACAACCGGCTCCACGTGCCGGGGCAGAACACGGCGTGACACTGTCAGGGGACACCCTGGGGAGGGTGGGAGGGAGGGGATGTGAATGTGAAGGGGGTTTGATTTTTTTTTTGGGGGGGGGTGGGGGCTTGTTTTGGTTTGTGTTGGGGTTTTTTTGGTTTTGTTTTTTTTTATTTAATACACGTGTTTTAGCATAAGGTGACATGCTGGGGCAGGGGGTGGGGTGGGCCCTAGGAGCAGCAGGGGCAGGATGGGGCAAGGTGGTGGGAGAGGGAGAGGGCAGGGGGCAAGGGCAGGTCAGGAGGACAGGGAAAGGACATGGCACAGAGAAGGAACATGGCTGTGGGGCCAGGATGTGGGGTGGGAATGGATGGATGGACATGGCAGATGCTGTCACTGGTGTCACCCAGAGAAATACCCCCAGGATCCATTAAAACCTCAACACAGGGAAGGCTGAGCCTGCCAGGCTCCATGGGCCAACCCCACGGGCACCCACCCTGCACTGCCAGACCCCCTTCCTGGACACTGCATGGCCCTGGGGCGGTGGAGCCCCCTCAGTCCTCCCCAGCTGCCCCCCCATTTCCAACGCCTTTGATCCGCCCTTTCTAAGCCAAACCAGCTGTAAATTTTCCCGCCCTTTGCTTTTTTTATTAAAAAAGGAAAACTCAACGCATGGCACTGCTGGGTCTGGGGAGGGAGGAGCGCCGGGCTCAGCGCCAGCCCAGGCCTTTCGGGCAACGTGGGGGGATGTGTGAGGCGTGTTTGAGGGACACGTGTGTGGTGAGGGGGACACGTGTTCACGTGCAGCTCGGGCACGTGCAGGGCGTGACACATATGCACACATGTGCACATGCGTGTGCAGAGCATGTGGGATATGCGTGCAGGTGTGCGAGGTGGGCACGTGAAATAAGGGGTGAAATGAGGGGCGATGACATGAGGACGGGGAGGGAGGGCTCTCTTACACCCGCCCACCGCTCCCTCCCTTTGCGTGCATCCCTGCTGTTGTCCCCTGTTGCCGCCGTGCCTCCGGCCCTTCCAGAATTCCCCCCAGGAAGCACAGGCCCCACGCGCAGCAGGCTGACAGGCGCTGACCCTTTAAGAGCAGTGAATTGGGCGCGGTCCCTTTAAGGCGCGCGCGTCCCCTCCCTGCGCACCCCTCCCACCTCCTGGGGCGGCGCCGCCATCTTTACTGCGGGCCCGGGACATGGTACTTCCGGCGCGGCCTCAGCCCTTGCCCAAGATGGCGGCGGCGCCCGGGCGCTGACGCCACCGGTGACTTCCGGCCGGAGGGCGGCCATGGGGCTGCGAGGCCGGAGCGGGCCGTGCTGGCGGTCGAGCGGGGGGTCCCGCCCGCTGCCGAAGGTGAGGGGGCGGTGGGGCCGGGCCTGCGGAGCCGGGGAGAGCCGTCTGACCGTGGTGGCTCTGCCCGGTGCGGGGCCGGCGTGGGTGGTGGCGGCGGCGGCGGCTGAGCGAGGCCCCGAGGGGGTGTGGGGGGGCTGTGGGGAGGGACGGCGGAGCTGCAGGTGGGGAACGGGGGGGCAGAGGGAGATCGGGGGGGCGCGGGTGGTGTGGGAGGGGACCGGGTACTGCGGGACCCCCTCGACTTTGGAGGAGCCCCGGGACAGGGGCTGGAACCCCCCGGGGCAGTGGCTGGACCCCCCCCGGGGCTGCGGGAGCGAAGCCGCCCCAGGGCCAGGCGGGGACACTCCCGGGACACGGGGCTGGGGACGAGTGTGGCCCGCGCAGTGACCTTGAGCGGGTCCCCAGGCCCAGCTCTGCTCCTATTCGCACGGCCGAGCTTTTGTAGACGAAGGACCAGCGCTGGGGCCTTCGCCCGGGGGGTAGGAGCGTGGGGGGGGACTCCTGAGTGCAGGGCTGGGGGTGCTGGAGAAGGAAGTGTCTGTGCCGCAGCGGTTACTGAGCGACAGCTGCTCCGGGAGGCTGCGAGTTCTGGGCGAGGCTGGGGCCAGCCGGATCCTTTCTTCCCCCCAGGTTTGTATCCAGCCCCCCCCCGCGGGGTTTATATCCACAGTTTCCCTCCCCTGGGGTTATATCCACAGTTTTCCCCCCTCGGTTTGTATCCAGAGCTCCCCCCGGGTTTGTATTCAGAACACTGCCCCCTCCTCGGCTTTGTCACTGCTCCCACCCCGGAGTGAATTTAAGAAGTGAACGCTTAAGGACTTTGCTAGGGGAGCTGCCAGCTGGGGCTGGTGTCATGGCACAGGGAAAGGGCTCCGGATTGGAGCCTCGCAGTGGGATTGTGGATCTCGTGCTTTCCCGCTTGGGAGCATCTCCACAGGCAACCCTGGTGAGCAGCTGGGGCTCGCTCCGGATGGTTCCCAGGGGGTGCTGAGGCATTAACATGCTGGGCAGGACACAGCCCTGGCCAAGGGACACAAAGGCCCTGTTTCTGTTTGCCAGGGAATCATCTTTAGCTTCAGCTGCAGCCAGAGCGGTTTTGGGGACTGGACTGACAGGGCAACGTTTAAAAGGACCTTAACTGGAGCATTGTGCTAAATTGAGTTCTGTGTTCAGGAGGCTGAGGCTGTGCCCAGACTAACCAGAGGGCAGGGGACAGCCTGCTGGGTATCCCCTGCTTGGATTTCCAGGCAGAAGTTCAAAAAATGCTGTTCTGTGCAGGGTGAGAAGGGACCAGTGAGGGGTAGTCTGGACTGTTCCAGAGGTGAAGTGCAGAATTGGCTGTGGGAGCTGGGAGGGAACCTGGTGCACTGGTGCTTTGGTTTGGAGAGCAGGTGAGTTCTTGGGAGAATTTACTTGAAAGATCATCCAAGAGTTGTTGAATGGATGTGACGGGATCCCTGGATCCCTGCCCTGAGCAAGGCCCTGGTCTAAATTTCTGTAAGAATTAAATGCTCTGAGAGAAACTTTCGTGTTGGCAGAACAAGAATTGTGGCTGTGCTGGTCATCCCTGGGGATGCCACCATGCCTTCCCTCTTCCACACAGGAGGGGCTTTTGGTGTCCATGGGCCCTAGGACTTTGTCTTTCTAATTCAGATCCCCAGTGAGAGGAGTTATTTGTAATGAGTCCAGAGAAAATGCAGCTATTTCCTCAAGGGGTTATGGCTGAAATTCTAAACCCAAAGCACCAGAGTACATGAAACTACATAAAAATCAAGGATACTTCATTATTATTATTTTGTTTTCCTTATTGCAGCAATGAGAATGTTTTTTGCCGGCAGTCCTTCACTTTCCCATGGGGAGCTTGTTTCTGTCCTTGGATGGCAGAGGAATTTGGAGTATGGACTAAACCCTCAGGCTTCACCAGGAAATTGCATTGACCAGACTTTATTTTTTTCTTTAATAAAATATTGAGTTAGTGAGACTAACTTAACTTACTTAACAAGAACCAAGTCCTGTTTTCATAGGTTCTGTTTGCAGATAATTCCTGGGCAGGAAGCTTTGTGAATTAATCATGGCACTCTTAGTGAACCCAGTAATGCTGTAATTGTAATTAAAGCAATCCTGACTTTGTTTTAGCCAGGCCATGGTGTTTGTTGTACCTTATCTGCCAAGGCAATTGCTTGTAAGGATGAAGAGTAGTTCTCTTTGTATTGGTAAAAGTGTTGGACCCGGTACCCTTAGGTATTTTTAACTGCCCTGTCTGTGGCAGCCTGTAATGCTGTTTGCTGCTGTTCAGCAAATATTTTCTTGGCAGACAGGCAACGAAATGGTCAGTTAATGGTACATCCACCCCTGCCCTGCTGTAATTTCATAACTGTAGTTTCTTCTCCGTGCCAGAGGAAAATAATTTCCAGTTGTTTTGTTACTGCCTTTTTAACCGAGGGGCTCTGGACCCTGTGAGCTCTCCACAGAGACTGCAGTGGGGAGACATTTCTCACAGAATCACGGACTGGTTTGAGTTTAAAGGAACCTTACACCTCATCTTATCCTACAGGACACCTTCCACTAGACCAGGTTGCTTCAAGTCCCATCCAGCATGGCCTTGGACACTCCCAGGGATGAGGCAGCCACAGCTTCTCTGGGTAACCTGTGCCAGGGCTTCACCACCCTCACAGGGAAGAATTTCTTCCCCATATCCCATGTAACCCTACCCTATGGCAGTGGGAAGCCATTCCTCCTTGTCCTGTCACCCAAGAGCTTGTCCAAAGTCCCTTTCCGCTTCTCTTGGAGCCCCTTTAGGCACTGTGTGGTGGTCACTGCCCCTCCCTTTGAGTTCTCACTTGGTCAATCTGCTTTTAGGTGTCAGGTTGTGGGCCCCTCATTCCAGTTCCCACTCCTTACTGCAGCTCTGCTCTCTGACAGCTCAGCTCGTGCCTGGGCACACAGGCAAAACCCCATTTGCCAGCACCTGGAATGTAAGCTGTGATCCAGCTGTAGTCAAGCCCTTCCGCAAAGTTTAGTGATCTGTTACTCCCTAACACCCCAAGGCACTTTTTCTGATGTGGAAAGAAAACCCTTGCAGGCAGCGAAACGATCACTGTCGTGTTGCGTGACTCTCTGAGCTGCCCTTCTCTTGCTGCCTGGCCCTGTGTGGGGGTTCCAGAGAATTAGGGCTTCCTGAGGGGAAGGGTCTGCTGGAGGAGGCTGAGCCAGCACCTCCCTCCTCCTCCCCCTGCCTCTGGCACTCTGAGCATGGCCAGTGGTGGAAGGGGGGGCAGTCTGGGGAGGGGGGGTTATCAGACCAGGAGCAGTGTTGGACGGGAGGATGAACTTTGCTCTGTAGCTGACAAGCAGCTCAACAGAGAGAGCCTAGGCTGTGATTTAACCCTTTCTTTTCAGGGTATTGGTCATCAACGTGGAGAGTCTACATGGCTCCTTGCATTGGCCTTGTTTTCCTGCTGTTGTTCCTCTTTTCACAACTTTCTCATCCCCCTTCCCTGGTTTGCATCATCCTCCAGCTTTAGGAAGATCAGAATGGAAATGCCCGAAGAAACGTGTCTGATTTGTGCAGGGAATCTGGGAACACAAACTGAAACTTATCGCTTCCTTCTTTGTACAGAGCCTGGAACTGAAATGATGTCCTGACAGCTGGGAGCATCACAGACCCGGAATGACTGGGGAGAAGCTGCTTTGGTTGGCAATCCGTGATCCTGTGTGTCCGTTGACAGGTGAGTGTGCTGCTAGAGTGGTGCTCATCCCCTGGCTCTCAACCTGCTTCCCAAAGCCTGGGAGCTTTGCTTTGCCACAGAGCAGTGTGGGCTGTGGTGGGAGCTGCTATGTGTGCGAGCTGCTGCTGGAGCCACATGAGAAGGTGTCACCACCAGCCACGTGGTAGGGTCCTGCCTCCCGAGGTTACAGTCCCTCTGCTCTGCTGGCACAGTGCTGTGTGAGGGCTCGTGTGCTTGAGGACAGTCAGCACAGTCTGAGGTGATGTGGGCAGCTGTAGCAAACGGGGGTTTCGTCCTCTACCCAAGGTGTCTCTCATTTCAGGTGCTGGCACTTCCTATCTGGTCAGTCAAGGCTGGAGGGCTAGGCCTGGATCTGCTCTTTACCTTTGAGGGAGATCTGGACCTCTCCTCCCCCACCCCGAGGAGCCATGGAGGACAAACGCAACATCCCTATCATTGAGTGGGAGCACCTGGACAAGAGGAAATTCTACGTGTTTGGGATTTGCATGACTATGATGATCCGGGTGAGCGTTTACCCCTTCACACTCATCCGGACGCGGCTGCAGGTTCAGAAGGGCAAGAGCCTCTACAACGGGACTTTCGATGCCTTTGTGAAAATCCTGCGGACAGAAGGGACGGCCGGGCTCTACCGTGGCTTTTTGGTGAACACCTTCACGCTGATCTCGGGGCAGTGCTATGTGACAACATACGAGCTCACTCGGAAGTACGTATCGCGCTACAACAACAACAACGCCGTGAAGTCGCTGGTGGCCGGCGGCTCAGCCTCCCTGGTGGCCCAGAGCATCACAGTGCCCATCGATGTTGTCTCCCAGCACCTCATGATGCAGAGGAAAGGGGAAAGCATGGGCAGGTTCAAGGTGCAGAGCCACGATGGTAAACGGCTTCTGGTCTTTGGTCAAACCAAGGACATCATTGTACAGATTTTCAAGGCCGATGGTTTTAGAGGCTTCTACAGAGGCTACGTGGCCTCGCTGCTCACTTATATTCCCAACAGTGCAGTCTGGTGGCCCTTCTACCACTTCTATGCTGGTAAGTGAAAGGAGGCTTGTAATGTATCTTATCCCAGGCAACCCAAAAGCCCCTCAGATCAACTCTGACACTCTGAATCCAGCATAATTTGCTTTCTCTCTCTTGGGGTGCGAGCAGAACCTGTCATGAAACAGAGAGAGCTATATCTGCTGTGAAGAAATTCTCCAGGTGTTGGGTGGAAGTTTAACAGAGCAGCAGTGTTTCAATGCAGAGATAAAGATGAGGGGTGTGAGCGCCAGATGACTTGAAGCTGGATAGCTCTAGGCAAGAGGGGCTTGATGTGTCTGCTTTAACTTTCTCTACCCCCAATCCCAAATAATGCTTCCTGCAAATGAGGAAGGCCCTCATTTGTTGTTGGGCAGAGTTTTGGAGCCACCGTGTAAGTATAATCCATCTTTCAGTTCACAGGGAATCAGGGATCTCAGAAGTGGCAAAAGGCCTTTGAGAGCCCCAAGTCTCATGGCAAAGGCAAACAACAGGCAGAGACAAAGGCGAAGTCTTCTGTGGGTTTGTGTCTGTCAGGTCTTGCTTCAGTTTGTGTAGCTTTAAAACCGGCACCAAGTCTTGTGATGAAAAACTGCACTTAGTAGAATGTTCTCTTTCTGTGGCTCAGCAATGGTACTCCTTAGGGTGTTCCCAAAGACTAAAGGTATTGGCCAGCTAAGGGTTATTTCCCCCTGTGATGATCCTTTAGATTTCTGCAGTGCAGCTTTGCTGCTGTGGTTTTTAGGCTTGTATTTACCTAATTTCTGCCCAAAAGTGATGGTAATGAGTAGCTTAGGTTCTGCTGTGCTGGGCTTAAAGTTTATCTTGGAGATCACCCGTTCTTCAAAATCCAGGTGTCTTGAACATCACATTTGCTTTCCAGAGTTATGGTAGCTACAGGGAGCTTTGGTTCCGCATCCCTGCTGCATTTAAAAGGCAGTGGCAGCTTGGGATGTTGGTCCAGTCTGAACTTTGTGGGGAGCACTCCCTTCGCTCTCCACATCAACAATTTATAAGACCAAAATCCACTATATTAATTATAAGATTGTCATGCCAAAAGACCTCAAAGGAGGGCAGTTGATATGGAGAGACTGGAGCTCTCTGCTGGCAGGTGTTTGCTCTTCCCTGGTCTTCTCAGTGGACATAAA
This sequence comes from Lepidothrix coronata, assembly GCF_001604755.1. Classification (NCBI taxonomy): domain Eukaryota; kingdom Metazoa; phylum Chordata; class Aves; order Passeriformes; family Pipridae; genus Lepidothrix; species Lepidothrix coronata. The sequence continues at coordinate 6,967,645 of NW_016690203.1, read as the reverse complement.
GATGTTGGGAAGCGAAAGCCCCAGCTGTCAATGAGCCTCTGCTTTGGCTACATTTCCCAATCCTGTGTCCCTGGACGGAGCAGCACCAGGGGTCACTGAACTCTCCTTGGGCTCAAAGTGCACTGCTGGCCCCGATTCCAGTCGTCATTCCAGGTCAAAGAGCCGCTTCCTTCCCTCCTGTCAGACAGGCACAAGCCTCCACATTATCAAAAAATAACGGGGCTTTTGGACTGTCTTCTGTACAACTTCAGCAATACAAGTGTGAGAGATTCAAATCCCATTGGCCCAGCAGCAGGAGCAGAGTGAGGATATCTGGAATGAGCACTACATGGCGCTTTTCTCCTTAGGGTTTCACAGTGGAATACTAGGGATGTCTCCTGGACAGTGTGCTTGGTGGTGACAGCTTCCTGTGTGAATCTTTGCAGACACCTTCCAATAGAACCTTGTCTAAAGGCTTCCCCCACATTCTAAAGGGGATAGGTGTTTCCATACCCTGTTTTGGGAAGATGGAAGCTCATTCTGACTGGTTTGCCCCATAGGCCTGAGAGCCAGTGTGGGAGCTGATGGGACACTGTGGGACAGAGCACTGGGAATGTCCCATGGCTACCTGGGTGATGAGTCCTGCTCCCTGCACTGTGCTGGCTTTCTGATTGTTGTAGGAAGCAAGCACCGCTTGGAGATTCCATGGGAGGAGATGTCAGGCTGTAAATCAGGATTCTGCCCACTGCAAACCAGTTGGAATTAGGGAGTGGAGTTAAAGAACTGATAAGCAGCCACTGAAAGTCTGAAACTTTCCTCTCTCTCCTGTTCCCAGAGCAGCTTTCAAGCTTGACTCCTAAAGACTGTCCCCACCTCCTCCTGCAGGCAATATCGGGGCCGCTTGCAGCTGCAACAGCTTCCACACTCACCAACCCCATGGACGTGGTCAGGGCTCGGGTCCAGGTAAGAGCTCAGCCTGCCTGGCATGTCTGTGGGGTGGGGCTCGGCCTTGGCGCTCTGATCTCTGTGGTTTCAGGTGAGCTGCTCCTCTGCTCTCCCTGGGCCTTTCATCCTGGGTATCACCCGCTTAATTAGCTCTCAGTGATAGCAGGAGCATCCCAGGGAGTGGGGCTGGCAGGGCTGGCCTGGCCTGCTCTATGGGCTTTCCCTTTGGAAAGGTTGTTGGAGTGGCAGATCTGTAGTCTCCAGAGTCTTCAGTTGCAGCAGAGCCCCAGTGTGCAGTCTGGCAGCTCTGTGAATGTCTGTTCTGGCATTGCAGGTGGAAGGCAAGAGCTCCATCATCCTCACCTTCAAACAGCTCATTGCAGAGGAAGGTCCCTGGGGGCTGACTAAAGGCCTCTCCGCCCGCATCATCTCAGCCACTCCTTCCACCATCGTCATCGTAGTGGGGTACGAGACGCTGAAGAAGCTGAGCCTCCGCCCGGAGCTGGTGGACTCGAGGCACTGGTAGAGGCAGCTGGTGGGAGAGAACCTTTGTGAACCCTCTGAGCTCGGACTGTCACGGGGGAGAGCCCAGGAGGAGACGCAGCTGCTGTGCCTTTGTCTCTGGCTGGTGTCGCAGCACAAGGCAGACGCAGGAGCAACTGCACTTCACCTCTTTAGGTTTGAGTGTCATACAAGTCTCTGTTGCTGGTTTTGCTTAAAACCATCAAACTGCGACCTTTGGCAATGCTGTTTGCCTGGGACAGTCCATTCCAGGTGTGTGTGAACACATCCTGGCAGGTTATTAATTCCTTTTTTTTTTAATTAAAGACTTACTGGCTGAAGCAAAAAGCCAGTTTATTCTCTTTAAATTATTTTAATCTTTGCCAAACTTCTGAGGAGGGGAGTCCGACAGCCTGCAGCAGGGTCCTCCAGTGGGATGGCTTTGCTGGCAGTTATGCTGTGGAAAGGTGGAAGCAGAGAATAGACAAATGACTTCTCCAATTACCCACATTTATTTCAAGAAGGTGTGAGACAAGAGTAACCCGGAACCATTTCAGACCTGATTTCCTGCGTTTTGAATAGATCTGTACATACTTGTTTTGTATGTTCTTCGAAAATGTTCCCTGTCTCTCATCCTCCAAACAGCAGGCAGGCCAAAGACAAGTCAGGAGCTCAGCTGACTGTTTGGAATTAGCTGATGGCGGTTTTGACACCTAACCTGTGTTTTTAATCTGTTGATATTTAATTTTTTTTATTTTAGGGAAGCTTATTCTGATTTCTGGGGAACTGAGTGGTTGTCTGTGGCCTTGTTCGATGTGTCAGTCCTGCATGTTCAGGGTGGCTGTGGCCACTTCCCACCTTTAGTTAGTTTAAGCACAAAGAAATGCAGTTTGGAAGTGTCCGATTGTGGTGCTACCAGCAGCTGGATGAGAACTGAATGTGGTTTGAGCTACAACTGGATGCAAGGTGGGGAAGGAAAACCTTGTGCTGGCTTTTGATCCAGTTCAAACCTGACTGGTATGTTCATATTGAATAAGAAGTGATAGTTCACTAATACTTTGAGAGTTTAAATCCTGCTCATCCTGTTTGGGAAGGGCAAGGACAATGCTTTGCACACTTGCTGGATCAGAATCCTGAGCTATGGTCTGTATATTTTACCAGGTAAAAGCTTCTGGGGGATAAAACCAGAGGCTGCTCTTCGGGGAGGGTGAGGGAAGGGATTGTTTGACTGCACTGTGCTGCTCTGGGCGGTTGGGATTTGCCTCTCATGCTGCCAGCCCACACATGGCGCTCGTCCCAGTTCACCGTGTCCAGGAGGTGTGGAATCCACCTCTGGTCACAGACATGCACTGCCTCCATTCCTCTTGCTGCTGTGACCAGGAATTCTGGTCAAAGTGTTGATCTTGCTGACCTGTGGCTGCTGCTGGGCTCCTCTGGGCTGTCTCTTCCCCTGGGACTCATTGGGCGTGGCTCTGCCCTTCATCCTAACATCGTGGTTCCGCCCGGCAGGGACTAGACTTGCCACTGTGTCTGCTGGAGGTGGAACGAGTGCTGTGGTGGGAGACGCTTCTCTGCTGAAGGACAGAGTTCTAAGGTGCAGTGCTGTGATGGGGCTTTGGGTGAGTCATCAAAGGCCTCTTCATCCCACCTTTGTTTCCTGCAGTGCTCAGTAAGGCAGCAGGTGCCGGGACTGCAGGCAAAGCTATTGCAGCAGCACCTTCTGCACCTGCCCTGTTGCCTGTTTGGTGGTTAAAGGTTTACACTAGTCAGCTCTTGCTGTAATAGGAGATTCTGCTCTGAAAAACAGAACAGCATCACCCCAGCTCACAGGGAGGGACCCAAGGGGACGGTGTCCCTGCTCTCACACCACAGCGGGACTAACACCGATATTAACAGGAACAATGACAGTCGGACCCTGCCAAGGGCAGCGGGGCCAGTCCTGGTGTGTAGCGTGGAGGGGTGGTGGCACCAGCGTGGGGAGACACTCGTGAGCTTAATGTTTCTCCCATAACCAGCAAAGATCTTGACAACTAATAAACTTCTGAGACCCAAGTCTGAGTTTAAAAGTGTGTGAATGCTTGTGCCAGGGGAGACTCTGCTGCTTTCTGTTGTGTCACAGCTGTGCTTACTCGGATTTTGCCCTCTGCCTTTGGAGTAGGACTAGGAGGAACCTGACCTGCCTGAGAAAGTGGTGACAGTGGCTGCACAATGGAAAGAGAGGCCAGAGTACATGGAGCACCTGAAACATCAGCTCAGACCCCCCCTGATGACACAGGGTTGGTTCTGGTTGGCTCTTGCAAAGGGAAATGTCACTTTCTCTCTCTCTCTCTCTCTCTCTCTCTGGGCTGAACTTGGCTACTTCTCCCGCTGAATTCTTCAGGCTTGATCGTTTTAAATTAAAAGATTGAGTACCCAGGAGCAGGGAAAGAGGGTGTTTCCAGGGTGGTTGGGAGAGAGAGGAAGGATTTGCTGCTCTGGTTCAAGGCCCAGAGCTGAAAGGAGGTTGTAGCCAGGTGAGGGTCCATCTCTTCTCCCAGGCAACCAGCAGTAGGAGAGGAGGGCACAGCCTTAAGCTGTGCCAGGAGAGGTTTAGGTCGGATATTAGGAGGAAATTCTTTACAGAGAGTGACCAGACACTGCAATGGGCTGCCTAGGGAGGTGGTAGAGTCACTGTCCTTGGAGGTGTTTAAGAACAGACTGGATGTGGCACTCGGTTCCACAGTCTCGTTGACAAGGTGGTGTTAGGTCAAAGGTTGGACTTGATGAGGCCATTTCTAACCTAGCTGATTCTGTGATTCTGTGATTTTATTGGGGTGGTTTTGACACGTTTTGGGTATGAGCCGCTCGGGCCGGGCATGGGGAGGCACCGCCCACCGCCGGGCCCCGCCCACCGCCGGGCCCCGCCCACAGGCCAGAGGGCCCGCCCTCTGCCCCGGGCGCGCTCCCCTTCCCGCGCTGGCAGCCGGCGGGGGCGGGGCCCCGCGCCCCGACCAATGGGAGCGGCGGGGGCGGGGGCAGCAGCCAATAGGCGGCGGCGGCGGTGCGAGAGGGCGGCCATGGCGGCAGCGGGCGGCGATGGAGGCGCGGCGGCGGTGGCGGCAGCTGAGGGCGATGGCGATGGCGGCGCCGGCCTGGCCGTGCCCGCGGCCCCAGGCCGCGCCCACGTGTTCTCCACCGTGGTGGACACGTTCCTGGAGAAGCTAGTGACCGCCGGGAGGTGAGGCGGGAGCGGCGGACGGCCGGGAGGCGCCTGCCGGGACTCCGGCCCCGGCACTGCCCCTGACCCTGACCCCTCGCTCTTGCAGCTACCAGAGATTCGCCAGCTGCTACCGCTGCTTCTACAAGGTGCAGCCCCAGCTGACTAGGAGCATCTACGATCAGTTTATCTCTCAGCTGCAGTCGTCCATCAAGGTGAAGGGGGGAGCGGGCCCAGGGGGGCCGCGGAGGGGATTGGAGCCTCCAAAGGGACTTCAAACTCCCTGTGAAAAAAGCACTGAACGCGTCGGTTTTAAAGGAAGCAAATGCGTTTCTTGAATGGCAAAAGTAGAAAGCTGAGGCAGCTCCCCAAACTTCTCTGTCTTCCCCTGAAAGAGCTGTAGAATCATTAAGGTTAGAAAAGAGCCTGAAGACCATTAGGTCCAGCTGCTCCCCCAGCACTGCCAGGGCCATCACCCGTATCCCCATGTGCCACATCCATACGTCTGTTAAATCCCTCCAGGGATGGAGACTCAATCCCTGATGATTCCCAGGATGGAGCCCTCATCCAGGGCAAAGCTGGAGAGACTTTGGACAAAGGCTGGAAGTGCCAGGACAAGGGGGAATGGTTCCCACTGCCAGAGGGCAGGGTTAGATGGAATATTGGGAAGAAATCATTCCCTGTGAGCGTGGGGAGGCCCTGGCACAGGTTGCTCAGATAAGCTGTGGCTGCCCCATCCCTGGAAGTGTTCAAGGCCAGGTTGGATGGGCTTGGAGCAACCTGGGCTAGTGGAAGGTGTCCCTGCCCATGGCAGGGGGTGAAACTGGATGAGCTCTAAGATTCCTTCTGACCCAGACCATTCCCTGGTTCCATGCCCAACGAGGGCTCACAAGTGGACCCTGTGTTTGGGTCCTGCTGAATGCCTCTCATGTCCTTCCTTTGCAGGAGGAGATCCATGAGATAAAGAACGAAGGGAATCTGGAGGGGCTTTTTAACTCACTGGATAAGATCGTGGAGGAAGCGAAGGACCAGGAGGAACCGGCGTGGTACAGATGGGGAGCAGAGGGATCCATGTTCCTTCAGGGGCAATGTGGGGTTCCTGGGTGACATTTGGATGCTGCAGGGAGGGTCTGAAGCCTGCTGTATCTCCACAGCAACATCACTGGGCCTAAAACACCCAAAAATTAGTTAAATCTGTGCCTCTCTGGGTCAGAGATCCATCTCTGTGAGCTTCCTCAGCACAGGGAGGTCAGTGCCTCTGCGGAAAACGCAATTCTGGCTGGTCCGAAGGGCTGATAGGATGTTTTGGGCTCAGCTCCTGTCCAACAGCAGAGCTTCTCTGGGTCTCTGGCCCAATGCCTCGGCAGGTGCTGCAGATACCACCCTGGAAATGGGCCGGGGCTGTGAACCAGCAGCATCAGGGGGTTGTGTTTCTGTTGGGGAGGTGAATCACATCCTGCCTGCTCCAGGCCTCTGCTCCTGGTTGGGTCTGGGAAACTCCTCATTCCCTCCCAGGGGGTTCCCACTCTGGCTGTCCTTGACTCCTGGTGCCGGAGGAGCTGCGGAGCTACTCCAGTCTGGCAGCAGCTCGGGGTCAGATTGGGGGTGGGGGATGCACCGCTGGGTGGGATCGCTGCTCTCTGGCTGCTCCAGGTGCCGGTGTGTCCCCAGGCGCCCCAGTGGGATCCCAGAGGAGGATGTCCGAAGTGCCCTGGTGCCCTACAGGCTGAAGCACCGCTCCTACCTGCGCAAGGTGCTCAGGGAGAAGGAGGAGGAGAACAGGAAGGTGGCCGAGTCCGTGCTGGCAGGGCGGGACAAGATTGCAGAGCTGCAGCAGCTCATCCAGGCTCGCAAACAAGCGTGGCAGGTAAAAACAGATAAAACCCTTCTCCTCACAGCACCAGCCCAAGGGAGGCTCGATGGTGCCCAGCTGGTGAACGACATTTAAACCCTCCACTTCTCCAAGGCCTCCCCAGCAGCCAAGTCCTGCTGAAACTGGAGGCCTGGGCATTTTCTCTGGATGTCTCAGGTGCTTTTCCCTTTGCACTGAGTGGGATATGAGCTGTTCCCACCAGAGAGGAGGGGGTTGTGTTCTGTGTGTGCAGGGGACAGCAGTGTGTGTGATACACTCAGCCCTGAGCCTGGCAGGGTGGGGAGCCGCATCCTGCTGAGCTCTGCGTGTTGTTTCCCTTCCAGGCAATTGGTAAAGAGCAGCGAGAGCTCGTCACGACATTCCAGGAGCCCCAGTGAGGCCGTGGGGAGTCTGCCAGGTGGGATGTGCTCAGCCCCCCAAACTCAGAACTGCCCCATCAGGGACTGGAAAAGCTGGCACAATCTGATCAGATTTGGTGAAGAAACAAAAATACATTGGGATCTTTGGAAACAGATGGCATTTCCCTATTCCTTGCTCTGCTCGACAAGGAGGAGAGTCCCAAGAGTGTGTCTGTACGCTCGTCTGGTCCCTCCCTGCTGTGACAGCCCTGATTCCAGCTACTAAAGCCACATTTTGGGCCTTGTAGGTATTTTAGCTGCATGTTAGACAAAAAACAGTGCCTTGTGCCCCAAGCTGGGCTATGGCCAGGCCTGAGGAGCCTGGGAGCAGGAGCACATGCAGCCCAGGGCAGGTTCCAGCTGCCACAGCCTGTGAGGCAGCCGACGTTCTTGCCCGTGTTTGCCGGTTCGTTCAGTCTCCATGTGCTCACGGACGTGGCAGCAGCTGCTCCTCCAAGTCCCTCCTTGCCGTTTATTTTGTTTTCCCAAGTTATTCTCCAGCCCTGCTCCCCTTCCAGCAGCACGAGGGATCTGGGCATGTGCTGTTGGCATGCAGGGTTTGGAACGGCCTTGCCTCAGTTCCATGGGCTCATGGCACAGGGGGTTTAATGTTTCCCTCTGGAACCTCCTGGAACCAGACTGATTTTACCCATCCGGAGTTGTCTGTTATGGCCTCACTGGAAGTTTGCCTGACTGGGAAAGTGAGGGCTCCCGGGATCTGCCTGGTGAAGCCCCACAAACGACAAAGTGTCTTCAGCGTGGAGGAAAGGTCATCCCTTGAGGCTGGGCAGGGAATGAGGAAAGTCCCCCGAGGACGGAAGGGGCAGCCACTGAGGGCAGCAGGTTCCAGGTCACCTGTCTGGGACAGCCCCAGGGAGAGGCCGTGCCCTGGGACAAACCCAGAGCAGCAGCGGCCGCTCGCACCACGCCCTGGCCTCTTTGCAATTAGAGCCCTGGACGGAGCGGCTGCTGCAGTTTCCCCTCGCCGCGCTGGAATCTGAATAAATTGTGGCTGTTGTTCGTGGCTTGGCTCACTTGGCCCACTTACTCTATACTTTATGGGTTTGTCTGACAGGCTCTAGGGTCAGCATTTCTCTCCTTCTCCTCCTCCACCCCAAAGCCTCCAGTTCCGCTTTTCAAGACAGGGCTGGGATTTATAGGAAACAAAGCAGTCAGGATCCCAAATAGGAATCCCACCCAGCAGCCCCAAGGAATCTCACAGCTCAGAGCCCTCCTGGAGTTAAACAGGAGCAAACTGGGGGTGGGTGAGCACCCAGACACTGCTGGGGTCTGGGGGAGGAGTATGTGAAAGGATGGATAGATGTGAGAAGTTCTGCTGGTCCAGCTGTCCCACTCCCCTGCACAGGGCCAGAACCACTAATTTTGTTCTGGAAAAGCCCCGTTTGGGGGTTTTTAGAGATGCTGGACCTCTCTCAGGTCCTGCTTTTGAGACCAGCTGCTGCTCTGACCATGCAGCCTGTAGGATGTGGCATGGGGGAGCTGCATGAGACCAAGGGTACAGGCGCCTGCCTGCTCGCCCTCCTCCTGGGACACAGCACAACACTACCAGAAGAGGAGCATGTGCCAGTCCCCAAAAAATGGGCCAACAAGTCCCCACTGGCCCTGCACAGGGAGGAAAACCCCACAGGTTTTGTCAGGAAAGTGTACTGGTATGGCAGCAGCCTGCTGGGATCCAGCAGTGGGAAGGGGGACAGGGTAGTGGGGGACTGAGTTTCCCAGTGCCCCATTGCCTGTCCCAGGGGTCACAGGGTGCTGCCAGGCCGGCAGGGCTGGGCCCACCAGGAAATCCCCCTTGGCCTGGGGCCGTGTTTCCCTCCCTTTGTGGGCTCTGGCCAGGCACGAGGGGACCAAGTTCATCCCAAACCACAATTACCATCTGTTCCGGCAGCTCCGGCCACGGCGGATGTGCTGGAAATAACCCTGGTGGGGCTGTGGCCTCCCCTCGCTGGGGCTGCAGCACCCTATAAATCCACTCGGGGAGCCAGGGGTGCAGCAAGCCCAGTGCAGGGAGGCACCATGAAGCCCCTCGTGCTGCTGACCCTGCTGGCCCTGCTCACCCTCGGTGTCTGCCGCAGAGGTACCCGTGTGTCCGGGGATGATGGGGCTGGGGGTGGGCCGTGCCCCGGGAAAGGCTCTGGAGGGAGCGAAGGGACTGGGGAGAGATTTGCTGAGCCCTGGGGCTGCGGGGGTACGGGGCTGGAGCAGAGAGATGGGCTGCCCTTTGACAGGCTGGGGAGTCTCAGTGATGGGTCTGAGCCTCCAAAGGAGAGAAGTGAGGGCAGGAGCTTGCACGGGACCTTCCCGAGCCCACCCACTGCTCCTTGTCACCTCTAGCTGCCGATCGCTCTACCAGCGCCGACGACTCTCCCAGCTCTGAAGGTGAGTGACCACGGCCATGTTGCCCCCGCTGTCCCAGGGACGGGGGGGCACAACCCCCCTGACTCACTGCGCTGTCCCCTCAGCTTTCATCTCCAGGCGTGCCAGTGCCCAGGTGGTCCAGAGGCAGAAACGGAATTACGGCTATGGCAGGTAGTGCTCGATCCTGGGCCAGGGCTCACAGCCCCCGGGTGACACTGAGGGGGTCCCCGCTGGCTCCGCCCCTCTCCAGGAGCCTCCAGCCCCCATGGGACCCCCCAACACTCCCCTGAGTCCCCCGTCTGTCTCAGCAGCGTCTATGCAGCCCCGCCGGACCCGCTGGAGGCGAAGCGTGAGGTGTGCGAGCTCAACCCCGACTGTGACGAGCTGGCCGACCAGGTCGGTTTGCAGGAGGCGTATCGGCACTACTACGGCTTCGTGTAGCCCCCGCCGCCCTCTGGCCGAGCTGCGGGGCAGGGGCTGAGCTCTGAGCACCCCTCACCCCCCTCTTTACACCCTCTCTGTTAGCCCTGGAAAGAAATAAATGCATATTGTGGAGCCAGTTCCTTCCCGGGCTGGGGGGGTGGAGGGGTGGGAGGCTTCAGTGGACGTGCCCCATGTCCCCCCCACTCCACACGGCTGAGGACCTCTGCTCCCCTCCTTGTCCCCTCCCAGGCTCCACGGTGATGTCACCACACCTGGATCCTGTCCCTGGCAATGAGGAACCCAGTGCTGCACCACCATTATTCCAGTTTATTTTAAAGCTGCTTCTCCCAAGCGTGGGGTTATGGGGGACAGCAGGGCTTCTCTGTGCACCCCAGGGTCCTGCACCCTACCCAGCTATGGGGCTTCTGTCACAAACCACCCTAATTACTCATTAACCCTGACACACACACACACACACATGTGCACACACTGCTGAGTCCCCATGTAGGGTGATGTATCATCCCTGCCCCAAATTCATGGAATCACAGCTGGTTTGTATTGGAAGAGACCTGAAAGCTCATCTTGTTCCACCTCTCCCTGCCATGGGCAGGAGCACCTTCCACTATCCCAAGTTGCTCCAAGCCCCATCCAACCTGGCCTTGGACACTTCCAGGGATGGAGCAGCCACAGCTTCTCTGGGCAACCTGTGCCAGGGCCTCACCACCCACCTCCTGCACCCATCTCCCAGTTCACCTCCTGCCACAGCCCCTGGAGTCCTGTGGGACAAGACCACAGGCCCATGCTCAGCCAGGGCACTGGGGAGAACCCCATCAACCTCTGCTCCCACCACTTGCAGCCTCTGCCAGTCCTCCACACCTTTCCCTGAGCCCAAAACCCTCAGTTCTGCCTCCAGCCCTGTGCATGCAGCCCCTGGGGCTGATACCGAGCAGTGGCCATGCTGCAGCAAGACATGGACACACAGGCACAGTCACAGAGACACACAGACATGTTCCAGAGGCTTGGCACCTTGGCTTTGGGCCTAAGCAATGGGAACCACCAAGAGGACCCCACAGCTGAGAAGGAGGAAACCTCCAGCCCCAATTTCCTTACCCCAAACATACCAGGAGTAGCAGGAGAGGCCAGTGCAGACAAAGGAGTTCAAAGCAAAGTATCAGTGCCAAAAGCTGCTGACTCAGTGGTTCACCATCGTGGAGGCACTGTAGGCAAACATCGAGGGGCCTGAGGCTCCCTGCCCCATCTGCACCCCTGTGCCAGCCCCTCTTCACAGAGCTCCCCCAGGCTAGAGGGATCGAGGGCTCTGTGATTGCAGAAGCGGCAGATGTGGCGGGCGGGTGCTGACATGGAGCTGAAGGTGTGGGTGCAGCTGGAGAGGAAGGGGTAGAGGCAGAGCAGCAGGTAGATGAGCAGGGGCTGAGGGTGGGGCTCCTGGCAGAGCTCTAGGGAGGAGGAAAGCACCAGGAAGTGCCACAGGAAATACCTATGAGGGCAGAGAATGTTTTGGGGTGAGCTCCATCCCAGTTCCCTCTCCTGACCTCTGTCCCTGTCTTCCTCCTTGTCCCCATCTCCATCTACATCCCCTCTTCACCCCCAGCCCTCTTCCCAGCCCTGTCCCCATCTCCATGGCTGTCCCTTGCCCCCATTCCCATCTCCATCCTTTCGTCACTCCCGTCCTTGTCCCTGTCCCCATCCCATCTCCATCCTCATCCCTGTCACTATCCTGTATTCCCACACCCATCACCACTCCTATTCCCATCCTCATCTCCCTGTCCCATCCCCACCAGGTCAGCAGGAAGTGTGCCCAGATGCAACGGTCTCGTTCTTCATCTAGAAGGAGCTGAGGGCACAGCCATGGGCTGAGTTCTTGGAGTGCCGCTATCCTGACATGATCCCACTCTCCCAGAAGATCTGTGGGGACATTAGGGCTGGTCAGGGAACATCCCGAGGGGGTGGGGCAGCCCAGGATCTGCTGTGGGGTTATGAGTGGGGTTATGGTGGGTGGGGAAACTGAGGCAGGGTGGGCTGGGAGTAATCTCCCAGCTGGAGCAAGGCTGGGTGGGGAGTCCAGATGATTTCCCACCTCGAATGAGGGAACTGGGGAAAGAATCCTGGCAGCAGAGCCCCCTTCCCCCAGCCACACCTTGTGGACCCTGAAGATCTGAGGCAGCTTTACCAGCAGCATCCCGGGGCCACAGCGCTCAGGGCAGGAAGGGCTTGGGGCTCGGGGCTGCAGGAGCCAGGATGGACACGCCCTAGAAGGCTCCCGGCTTTTTTCCAGGGTTGTGCCCAGCAAAGTCCACTCTCTGACTCTTTCAGAGAGCCACGGGCTAGGCAAGATCAAGATCCCAGGCCCAGGATGGGGGGAGCATGGTGGGGCCATGAGTGGGTGCTGGCAGCTGTCAGGTGGGCTGCAGGAAAGAGCCAGATCCTGCCTCATCCCCGCAGAGGCTCCCAGCCCCGGGGATGTCCCGGGCAGACGCAGCCTTAGGGCAAGGCCACCATGGCAGAGATGAGCCCACTCAAATACCCTGGAGACAGGACCCCTCACCGTGCAGGGGGAGTTACCGCTGGTGTGCTGCGGGGCTTGGATGAGGGCACAGGAACGTCCATCGCTGGAGGGGCCATTGCAAAGTGGCTCCGGGCACCGGATCTTAAATTGCCACCGAACTGGGAGAGCTGGGGCAGGAGACAGAGCCGAGTGCAGGTCCATGCAGGGACTCTCATAAACACCCAGCTGGGTCCCATCAGAGGAGACCTGGGAGGGGAGAGGTGGAAAACTCAAAAGTCTGGGGAAACAAAACTGGCCTGGCAGCAGCAGGAGGGCTGGTGGCGGCTCTGGCTCAGTCCATGGGGGCAATGCCATTAGAGGCTCCGCACCACAGCTGGACGGAGCCACTGCTCGCTGGCGGAGGGCTGAGCTGAAACCAGGATCAGTGCCTTCCAAGTCCCCATCCTTGGGGATTTAGTGACCCCCGGAGGGCTTGTGTTGGGTGCTGGGCACAGCATGAGCAGCTCAAATCCACCCTGTGCCTGCCTGGGACTCAGTGGCCAGTCCACACCAGCAGGTCTCTGCTGCTCCAGCAGCCCGGCCAAGGGGAAGCCGTGAGTCCCCAGTAGTGTTGGCAGGAGGCCTGTTGGGTTTGGGGTCTCCATGCCAGCATGCAGACCCTGGTGCTGAACAGTCCCTCCAAAATAACCTGCATAAGCACAGTAAACCCAGACAGGGTTCAGGGCAGGGGAATGACACATCTTGCCAGGAGAAGGGGGAAGTGGAGGCACAGAGAGAGAGGGGAATGGGCTGTGAGTGAGGCTGGAGAGATGGCAGCTCCTGGGGTCCCTGAGGACTCGGCTCCCCGACGAGCAGGACCAGGAGTCCCAGCCCCTGACCAGTGTTGTGACCTTTTCCTGTTTCAATTTCATCCTCAGTCCATTCCCATGCAAAGGGCATGGGACAAACTCCCACCCATGGTACCCCTGCAGCAACACGCTGCCTGTAGGGACTGATGACGCTGCCTGTAGGGACTGATGACGAAGGCTCAGGGTTAGTTATGGGGCTAGCAGCACATCCACAGCCTATACAGGGCCAGGAATGCCAGTGGCCTCTTGGCACAGTCCTCCCGAGCTGGAAGAGATGTTCCCAGCCCCACTGGAGGAGATGGAGCCGGCAGTGACAGCCCCTTTGTGCCAGGGCAGTGTTGGGACACAGGGCACATCTCAGCCACAGCCCATTCCCTCACTGGGGACTGAAGCCGGATTTGCCTTTTCACAACCCCCCTCTCCGAGCTTCCCACCGCTGGCAGTCTCCAAAGAATGGGAGAGGGAGAGGGAATTATGCTGGTGCCTGGCTCGGTGCTTCCCACTAGTAGAGCAAATCAGGGAGCTCTGCTGGTGAGTCAGAATGAATACAGGGAAGGGAACATCGATTCATTTTCTTTTCCCCCTACAAAACATTCTCCAGCTTCCCGTCACAAGTGTGTGGTGGGACCCAGCCCCAACCACTGTGCCCAGTGCCTGGAATGGACACCGAAAAGTTACGTATTTTAAAAATTTACACTTTCCCCCTCCCCTGTTAAAACCAAGCTGCGAAGGCGCCCAGCGAGCCACAGCAGGTTCTTCTGCTGGGATTGGAGGTATTCCTGTGGCAGCAGCACGTGGAATCCTGGAAAGAGGGTGAACTCATCCCAAACTGCAGAGGCAGCAATGGAAATGCTATTTCCATCAGAAGGACAAGGAAGGATCCACCTGTATTTTTTTCCTGAAAAGCAGAAAGTTTGGTCAGCAAAGCACACATCTGAGGGCAGATTCTGAGACAGAGAATGCAGTCAACTCTGGGGCTGCACAGGAAAGGCAGGATGGTGTGGGAAGGACCACAGGATACGAGGTACAAACATCTCATATTTTATTAAGCCAGTCAATGTGTTCGGACCACTGTCACATGCTGCGAGCCCCAGCCCCTCCTCGCCCAGCTGGGCCCCGTGTCCCCTCGTCCCCCAGCAAGAGCAAAACCCCCTGGCTCTGCAGGCCCGTGTGCCACAGGAGGGCTGAGGAGAGGTGATTGTCCCTTGCCTCAAACCAACAGTCCCCTCGCTGCCAGTGGCAGGGCCAGGGACACAGCCCCTGTGCCAGCCCGCCCTGTCCCCACCCCAGCTGGCTGGCCAGCGCTGCCACGTGCCAACAAGGAAAAGAACCCTAAATTGAAGATGCAAGAGAAAACCTGAGGCACTGCAGGTGGCCTCAAGCCCAGCAAGGATGGGAGCAGAGGAATGAGATGCTCCAAACAGCCCATGAAACCACGGAGCAGAAGCCCAACAAGCACCAGCGGCCATGTCCACCCTGGTGTGAGGACAGCCCAGCCAGCCTCAGCCACCACAGATCTACGTCCTCCCAGCATGAGGTCACCCCAAAAACCCCCAACAGCTCAACTGGGTGGTAACAAAGAGAAAACCAAACCCAAGAAACACACAAAACCACATGAAAAACCTTGGTTTTGGCCCACAAGATGGTTTTTCCATTTGCCCTCCCTCCCAGCACAGCGGGTGCTATGGAACTGGCTTGGATCTGGTCTGGGCAAGCCTGGAGTCAGTGCAGGAGTAGCACTGCAGGGATGAGCTGTGGCAGCGCCTGCACAGTCTCCATCCTGCCCGATGCTCTCGTGGTGAGGCAGCTCACAGCTCTGGCTGGGATGCACAGGCTGGGGGGTTTCTGAGGGAGACCCCACCACAGTGCACAGGAGCCACAGGATACATGGAGCCTCCCACAGACCGTCCTGTTTGCTCTGCATCAGTGACCACCACCCCAGGGCAGGGACACCACTGTTGGGGTGTGGATGATGCACCAAATCCCAGGATGAGCAAACAGGCACAGGCCCTCGGACAGAGCAGATCTGTGCGATTTATCCCCAGGGAGGAAACTCCAGCTCATCCCAAGCACTGGGATGGGGGCTGAGAAGTGCCTTCCTTTACCCCAACCCTAAAGATGACACATCGAGCCCCCCAGAAGACCATGTGTGCCAGAGGACCCCACGTGCCATCCCCCTGAGGCCGCTTTGCAGCCACACTGCTCCAGAGCTTTGGAGTCTACTGCTTTTTAAGCTCCATGTATCTGAGTGGGAACATGCATCCCAAAACCATTCACCAGGTCCTCAACCACAGCCACGCACTCCGGAGAGGAGGAGGGTGGCACAGGGACCCTTCGTGTGCCCGTTTAGAAGGTCATGATCCCTCCCCATGCAGCCCAGGGTGGAAGGTGCCACAGGGCAGTCAGGATTCCCCATTGCAGGGCAAAGGGCTCTTCCTTCCCTCCAGGTGTACAAAACCTCAGGGAATATTAAACCAACCCCTCAGGGAACAAGAGCAGTTACTAAGGATAGCCTCTGCTTTCGCCATGTGGCCCTGCATGGGCTCACGGTCGCTCCACAAACTCTGGTTACAGAAATTGAGTTTATTTACTTTTGTTCTTAAACTGTGTCCTGTGCCCAAACGAGGCATTGGTGACCCAGGACACTGTGCCAGCCCCAGCCTCCAGCCCCAGCCCCTGACCCCATGGCACTTGGCTCCCAGCTCCCACCCTGCACAGCTCTGGGAGATGCACAAACTGAGACACTTGCCACCAGTGAGACAGGGATTCCCTCTGGGCTGCTGCTCTGCCTGCACTGCTCTTCCCTCCCCTCCAGATCCAGCTGGGACCAAGGGAACGACCAGCCTGGAACAAAGCTGAGCAGTACCCCCAGCTCCTCACTGCTCTGATTACAGTTGCTCTTCACCAACCCCAAGCGCGGCTGGGGGATGACGGCGAGGGCTCTCAGGAGACACATACAGTCAGGCTCAGCCCCAGCTGACTCCCAGACGGTTCTGCTGTGCTCGGGATCAGGGGAGTTCCCCATCAGCAGGAAAAAGCAGAGCCCACCATGCCCTCGAGCCAGGCCCCCACCAGACAAGGAGTGTTTCACTACAAGAGCACTCTGCATATCAGCTGAGGTGCAGAGGGTGATGCCTCTGCTTTCCACCACATCCCACAAGGTGATTCCCTTCTCTTTTCCCACCCCATCAAACAGAAATAATGAGCTACACAAACACCACCACTGGAGGGAAGAGTGACTGTGAGTTTCACAGCCCATCTCAGATATCCAAGAACTCCAAGGTGAGCCAGTCTTTGACCTGCTGTCCTGTGTATGTCCTTTCCTTGGCTTAGCCAAGCAAAGCACTTTGTTTCAGGAAGAGCTGCAAAACGGAAAATCCTGTAGGGAAACCCCTGTCCCTCCCCCACCCCCGCCTGCCAACCTCCAGGGATGGATCCAGCTGAACTGTGGAGCTTGGCATTCCCCTCTGCTGCGTTGCAGAGGAGCAGGAACTGGAAAAGAAATGAATCCTCTGGGACGTGTGCTGGTATTCTTAGTTTTTACCTGAAAACAAGGAACATCCTGCCCTTGCAGTACAACACACTGTGCTCAGAGCCCACACAGACTGGAGGATGTGACTTGCCTTCCCGTGTTACGCCCCAGCTGTAGCAGCTTCTGGCTGGCTCGTGTGAGAACACACACAGGTAGAAGACTCCAGTGGTTTGTACTTGCATAGCTGCTGCTGGTTCATGTGGGTGGAGACGTCTGTTCCATGGGCACACAGAGGCAGAGGGAGCACAAAGAGGCCACCCAGCCCCTCTCCCACTGCCCTGTGAGGAACCCGCGACTTCACAACCGAGCGCCGGTGAGTGACGACGTGTCAGACACAGGTTGCGTTAGATGCTGTTGGGATGGAGGTCTGTGAGGTCCCTCATGGGTCATCTGGGGAACCAGCTCTTCTAGCATCTGTCCAGGTAGCATCATCCCTCCCGTCTGGGACGCGAAAAGCACGGAATGGTCCGTGAGCTTGGTCCTCCTGGGCAGTGGCAGTCATGGCACTGCCTCTGCCGGCCCTGAGGGACACGAAGAGGGGGGGCACAAATGCTCCAGCTCTGCCGCCCTCTCTAGCATGACATAGCAGCAGTGGTGCGTCAAACAACCAGCAGAAGATAATGGCTTTTGAGATCCTCCTTCCTCCTCCACACCCCATTGCAAGATTTAGGGAAAAAAAGGGGGAAAAAAGAAAAGACAAAAAAAGAGGTGTTGGGTTCTTTGGAGACGTCCCCTCCATCTCAGGGTTGCAGTGCTCAAGCCAAGCGGTTGAGCCTTATCGGTGTTTAAATACCACCCAGCTCTTCTCTCTCTTCCAGCCACTCTGCTGGATTCCTCCTTTCCTCCAAGGTCTAATGCTGGAAGCAAAGTGGGAGAGACTGGGGATAGAGGCAGAGAGTCCTGTGGCCTCCCTGGAGCAGCACAGCCAAGCTCATGTCGCTCATGAAGTGTGTGGCTCGTAGGGAGACCGGGGATGTGCACCATGGGGCTGCTCTCTCCTTGCAGGCCCACATCCCTTTGCACTGAGCCCACTCCATTGGGGACTGGGAAAGGAAATAAATATGCTCGTTCTAAGACAAAAAAAATTATATTAAGAGCTTTCCCCCCCTTTTAAATAGCATAATTGTTTCCTTTTCTCTCTGACACTGGAAGAGTATCCAGAACCCCAAGGGAAATCCTCTTTTTCCTGTTTTTTTTTTTAATATTATTTATATATATAAAACCTAAGAATTAAAAGGAAAAAAACCCCTTGAAAAAAAATTAATTCAAAGGAGGGGAAAAAAAAGAAAAAAAAAGACTATCCGCTTTCCTGTCCCCAGATTGCCAAACAAGAGCAAAACACTCTTTGGATCTTCTTTCCCAAGCCGGAGGGCTCCATTTCTGCCACGCTGGTTTGGTTTCGCTGAAGCCAAGTCCACGCTCTGAACCACCGGCCTGTTTCCGCTGGCCAAGCAAGCTTTTGGAGGAAGGAGGGGGATGAAGGACTGCCCGTCTCTCGCCCATCTCTGCCGACTGGGAGAAGGGCAGAGCTCTGCCCCGGCGGTGCCGAGGGGCCTCTCTCAGAGCAGTTGGCGCCATCAGAGCTGTACAGCCATCTGGTCGGGATGCAGGTGGAGGGTGTCTGTGTGCGTGCCCACATTGGATTTTTTTTGTTTTTTAATTCGTTTGGGTAGGTATTTTTGTTACTGTTGCTGCTGCTGCTGCTTCTTCGTGTCTAAGTGTCGCCCAGATTGTTGTTTCCTTCGTTCAGACGCTGCACGTTCCGAGAGGGGGAGAGAAAGGTTCACCAACCTGATGCCTTTCTGACCATCAGCCCATCTCTTTCCACTGCTTGTAGAACTCCAGAACATTTTTTATTTCTACACTGGCGTTGGCGGCTGCCTGGATAGCAGACTGCAAGCAAACACAGACAAAACAGGCAGTTATTTTTTTCCTTGCCCTGTCAAGACAACTGCTGTTCCCAAACTGGGGACTCTCCAGCAGTCTGGCATTGCTGGAAGGCCCAATCATCCCAATTCTCATTGCTCTGGCACAAGAGGCCTGCATAGACATGAAATTCAATTCTCTCACCTCTTCCTGGATACTCTGTACCATGAGAGCATGACAAATCAAGGAACTTTCAAGGAAAAAGGAATCTCAACTTACAAGCTAACTTTGGGAAACCCAGGGAAGTTATTAGCCAAGGCAGAAAGGCAGAAAACATTAAAAAAAAAAAATCTTGTCAATCATTCATATTTTACCCTTGCTAGGAAGCAGAACAGCTCAGCTCAGCCAGGAAAGAGCTACTGACCTGCATGGGCACAGAAAATGTGCTTGGGTCCTCCAGCTGGAAGCCTGTGATGATGGTGACCATTCCTGTGGTGTCGTCCTCTCCACTCCCTTGGGACACTGTCAGTTGTTTGCAGCTGTCCAGTATTTTATAGAGATTCCTGCCGGAAAAGAAAACCAGAGGGGAAAGTTAGTTGGAAGATCACACCTGTTTGGGAAGGACTTTTCTGAGACTCTTCTGAGCAAAAGCACTCGGTGTGAGACATGCAGATGGATGTCCCTAACTTCAGGGAATTTCATCATTACTCACTGTATTGGGTTTGTGTGGCCAGGTTTTGGTTATGGGGGGGCTACAGGGATGGCTTCTGTGAGAAGCTGCCAGAAGCTTCCCCCATGTCCAGCAGAGCCAATGCCAGCTAGGATGGACCCACCGCAGTGGCAGAAACAACAAGTAACCGTGGCCCCCACTCCCCCCCTCCCTGTGCCGCTGGGCGGGGAGGAGGTAGAACTTGGAAGGAGGGCAGGGTGGGGGGAAGACGTTTTTAAGATTTATTTTACTTCTCATTCTCCTGCTCTGATTCTGTCAGTAATAAATTTAACGAATATCACCACTTTGAATCTGTTTTGCCCGTGACAGTGATTATAAGTGATCTCTCTCGGTCTTTATCTCAACTCATGAATCTTTTGTTATATTTTCTCTCCTCTGTCCAGTTGCAGAGGGGAGCGAGAGAATGGCTTTAGTGTGTCCAGGTGGGTAAACCCACTACACTCACATAGAACAAGTTCTGTAATGGGTTCCAGTGCTAACACCTCTCCCCAAAGCCACCTGTCTGCTGGAAACCAGGCTCAGACACCTCCAGATGCTGAAATCTTACCAGGCATCTAAATCTTGTCTCTTCAATTTATGCCTCTCAAAGCTCTTTCCAACATCCTTCTGGCAACGAATGTACCTAGGAGAAGCAGAGTCTCTGAGCTCACATGGAGACCATCACACAGACCAAAGTCAGTGCCCCACAGCAGCTCCTCCAGGTGCTTCAGGGCCTTTAACTGGCTATTACCAATCCAAATAACACCTAAAGGCCTGCCCAAGGAATCCCCTGTGAATCCCTTTGATCACCTCCCTGCCTCACCATCATCCCTGCTCACAGCACCACATCTCAAAGCCCACCAGCCCCAACATGGGCCTCAAAGTTTGTCCTCACAGCTCTTTGTGCTTCTGCAGAGCACCGAGGCACAGTCCAGCTCTTCTAGCACTCCCAGTGCAGTGGCAAAGGGCACTGCTCTGGTTCATACAGCGACAGAGATGCAACTCCCCCGTTCCTCAGAAGCAGCTGCACTTCACAGTTGAGCAACAACTGCCAGCACACCTGGAGAACCAGGTGCCAAACCTGCTACTTCATCACCTTCCTGTTCCTGAAGCTTGGCTTTCCCTTGACCCACTCCTCGCTCTGCTCCAAGGGATGCACAGCCTGCTCCCACCACTGACGTTTTCTTCCACCTCAAATCCCACTCATTCCAAAAGAAAGGGCAAATCACATCCCTCTCCCCCTCTCACCTGTTTCCCTTTTTAAACTCTGCCTCCAGGTACCGGATGCTGTCCCGAGCACCGGCGTTCTCCTTTTTCAGGAAGTCTAAGCCATCGATAACTAAGAAAAAAGAAGAAAAAAGAAAGAAAACCATCTTGCTTACAGTTCTACTTCTGCAAACTAATCCAGAGGTGTCAAGTATTCCCCATTCCACATGGTGCACAGCAGCCATGGCTGCAGGCAGAGGGGGAACAGGACCTCTCTCCCCCTAGCTGTTCCCCAACACACTCTGTTGGATTCCAAACACGTGTTTGGAAATGGTGTTGCAGCTGCACCAGCCGAAGTCAAGGAAGAGGGAAAGCCACTGCCCGGGCCCCTGAGGTCTGCTCCCAGCACGGAAGGGACAGGGGCAGGCAGCCACAGTTACCTGCCGTGGAGTCCCCATACCTGTGCGAGGGATGATGATTATGAACCTCCCGCTGGTGGCCAGCTGCTTGACAAGGGCCAGGTGCTGGCAAAGGGCCTGGGTGTCCGGGACAAGGTAAGGAGACATGGCTGACTGTGCTTTGGGCTGTTGGAGACTTCCCTCCAGCTGAGACACCTCCAGCTGAAAACACAGATGCAGAGACACTGGCTTCATATTTATGCTGAAACAAACCATCAAACAGGGCAAGACTCACCCTGCAAAGCTCCATCAGGCCCTTCCAACCTCCCAGCACACGGAGCAGAGGGCTGGATGCAGCAGAGGGTCAGTGAGAGATGACAGTCCCACTCTGCACTGCCCCAGCGCGGCCCCAACTCGAGTACTGGGAGCAGTTTTGGGCACCTCAATATAAGAAGGACATTGAACTATTAGGGAGTGTCCAGAGGAGAATGACCAGGATGGTGAAAGCTCGAGCCACTGAGGTTACTCAGCCTGCTCAGCTTGGAGCAGAGAAGGCTGAGGGTGATCCCCCACCACAGCCTACCCTGTCTTCATGGGGGTCAGCAACAGGGAGGTGCTGATTTCCTCTTTCCCATGACCAGCAATGGGACACAAGGAAATGGTTTATTCCATTTGCAGTTTCGTTGCTGCATCAGGGGAACAGTTTAGGCTGGACATTAGGAAAACTTTCTTCCCCCAGAGGGTGGCTGGTCCCTGGAACGTGCTCCCCAAGGCAGTGGTCATGACACCAAGTCTGCCAGAGCTCAACGAGTGCCTGGACAATGCTCTTGGGCATTCCATTTAGTTTTAGGTAGCCCTGTGAGGAGCAGGGAATTGGACTCCACGAACCTAATGGGTCCCTTCCAACTTGAGATATTCTATAATTCAGTCTACTCAGAATGGATTTACTGCCTCTGTGTAGGATGGGAGCAGAGAGTTCCCCCTTCCCTTCCCAGTTTCTGACATTCCAGCCACTACCCTGCTGGTTTTCAGGCTGGAACCAGCATCTCCTACCTGCAGCCGAAGCTGAGCCATGTCTCTCATGAGCCTGTTCCGACGAGCTTCCTCTGCAGCCTAGTTGCAAAACCAAACTTCCATATCAGTTAGCAGGAAACACACCAGCTGACATTAGCACACACTTCCAAAACCAGGGTGAAAAGGGGACACCAAAGTAGGTTTAAGGAGCAGAACAGTCATCTCCCCCCAAAGATCTGTGATTACAGTTACAACCTAATAGTAACCTACAAGAAACTGTGCCAAGCACAGAAAATTCATCCACCTCTGCCAACTCACCATGTGAAACTGGGCCTGGGCCTGGTGCAGCAAGTTGTCTTGGTCCGACTGTGCTATGCTGATGAAGATCCCAAGCTCCGAGTTGAACTGCAGGATGCTGCCCTGGAGGTGGGTAATGAAGTGACCGAAGCTCCGAATGCAGCAGATCCGCACGACAGACTGCAAGGAAGAACAGGCAGTCAGTGGCCACGGGGCTGCAGCCTGAGCCAGCTCTGACCCACAGCTCACACTTTTGGAAAAGGCGGGAACTGCTATTATACTGCTAATTCTGCTGGATGTTTCTATCTCAGGTCAGAGACTGCAGGAGGGGGCAGAAGGAAAGCTGACAGCCGGCCAGAGTGCTCAGGAGTGCCATTAGTCTGGGCTTCCCCAACCCAAGACAGCCTCGAGAAACATCAGCAGTCCCATCCTAAACCTCTGCTCAGGCCCTCAGTGTTGGGAAAAGGAACTACATAAAACAACAATCCAGGTCTGATTTTTTCCCAGGATTTATACCAACTCACCTCCTCAACTGCTGAGAAAATGGGCCGGTCCTGCTCAAAGTTAAACCTCCTGTGTGCATTTTTCAGAGGGGGGAGATTGCGCAGGGCCACATCTTCTGGGAGCAGGAGGCTGGCCTTCAGGTCTGGGAGCTCAGCCTCACTCAGGATGTCCTTGACTTCATCACACAGGGCCAGCCCTGAAGAGGAGGGATGGGAAGGAGAGCAAAATAACAGGTAAAGGGACAAAGAGGAAAACTGCTTTAAGGCACATGATCTGTAACGGTCACTGGCAGAGGTGTTAATGGCACATGTCCTGTGAGCACCTACTCAAGGAGGAACCAAAAGGCCACCCAAAACATAAGGAGCAACTGCCCCAAACAGCTTGCTGAGCAACTCCAGGAATTCTCCCATTTGGAGGGATAGCTTTCTCCCTCCTTCCAACAGACGAACATCCCTGTTTAAACTTTGCTTCTTGTGAACCACAGGGTTCTTCAGGTTCAGCCCCAAAGAGGCATAGGGCACATCATGAGCAGCTGGAGCTGCAAAACTATTTTCCAGGGTTGCCGTGACAAAATCACAGCCTTACTTCTGCTCCTGGCAGTGAATTTCACTCCTGCTGGCCACACAAGGATTTTCACACGCTGGTGTCAGTGTTTCAGCATATTGTCAGCCATATATAATACGTTTTTTGTGTGTGATTTTTGGGGTTGTCTTGTTGGGGCCAGGAGTTGGACTTGATAACCCTGGGGGATGTCCCTTCCAACTCAGGATATTCCATGATTTTATGATTCTAAAATCTATGGGATAGTAGTTAACTGTAACGGTGTTTTAACAAAAAAAACAACACGTGCATGTGTTGCTTCCCATTGTTCTTATAAAAACTGCTCCTTGGAAATATGTCCCCCGGGATCTCCCACACACCCTGGGAATCACTGAGGACTAGGGTTGGTGAAACATGACATTGCCATTTCCTTCTCCAGTACCTGATTCCTGCAGGTCTGCAGCAGAAGGCAGAAGGTTCAGGAGCACAGATAGCCTGTTCCACAGGCTCTGGGAACTCTGCAGGAAAAGAACACAAAAGGCCACAGAAAATGTCAGGACTGATGTACACAACAACCAGGCCACTTGAGCCTTCCAGCACCTCACAGCCTGCAGAATGCTTTATGAAGAGTAAATCTCACTACCCTTCTTAAGTCCAGGTGAGCTTAATTCAGTTGGTGGGGGATGTAACATCACCCTCTGTCTGGGACTGGGGCTGTGGCTGCAACCTGCCCTCCACATCCCAGTCCAGGGAAGCTGACCAGACACAGCCTTGGAGGGAGCCCTGACACCATCCCCACCTGAGCACACATGATGATGAGGTCTGTGTTCGTCCTCAGCCAGTCCAGGAACACCTTGACAGTGAGCAGCAGCCCCTCGTTGGTCACAATCTCCAGCTTCTCCTGAAGGGATCGCTCATTCCTGCAGGATCTGTTACTTGAAATGCTTTCCTCAGAGTCAGACACATCATCTGGAAAACAAAGGGAAGTGCAGGATGGCAGGGGTTAAAACCCCTGAGATGCCAAGCCCTGATGGTGTCAGAACAG
The DNA here is from genome assembly GCF_001604755.1 of Lepidothrix coronata. Taxonomy (NCBI): domain Eukaryota; kingdom Metazoa; phylum Chordata; class Aves; order Passeriformes; family Pipridae; genus Lepidothrix; species Lepidothrix coronata. Next base: position 6,943,465 of record NW_016690203.1, on the reverse strand, counting down.
CGCTGAGCTGGTAAAGAGTTGTGTTGAACTACCTGGTGCCTTCACACACCCTCATAAAACCAGTCCCTTTTCCACCACGGTCCCCTGTGCTGTTACCAGAATGTATCACTCCTGCATTTTCATCTTCCTTGGGAGAAGAGGACTAAGATCTCCCTGTGAAGGTCTGACAAATGCCTTAACCCCTGCAGCAGCTTCTGAGAGACTTGCTGACAGAGCAGGGCAGCATGTGCCTGCACAAGGAGCAGGGCAGTTCCTGCAGGGAACAGAGTCAGCGATGGCCATGAGTCCAGCACACTCCCACCTTTGGGCCACGCAAGAGAAGGAAATGGCAGGGCTGTCCTATGACCCAGGCCTGAGGAATTTTAAATGTTGAATATATTCTTTGCAATCCTGTAACTCTCCAAAGCTGAGGATCTCAAAGCCATTGCCAGTGGAATCACACGTGACACACGTGACCTGAGGTCCAGGTGGGAATCAACAACATGTTTTGCTACAGCCCCTTATTTCAAGGGCTGCCATTGCTGCCTATTAACACAGCAACGGGCATTCCATAAACCCTTGGAATCACAAGGGAGGGGGTAATTTATTCAGAACCCATCCCTGACAGTACTACACCACGAAACACCAGTTTAGAAACAGCACAGCCGAGAAGAGCTCAAACCTAAAAAAACCCCAAGGGTTAGTGAACTCATTCCACCTCTCATTTTCTACATCTGTAAAGGTATTGTGGCCACAGTTCCTGGAGCTGCAACATCTGGATAACCCACTGAGGAAAAGGGTTAAACAGATCAAAACCCATTTGGTTCTTCCTTTAACCCCCACCTCTTTCATGTGTCCATGAAGCAATGCTGGGAGCCAGTCAATACTGACATGATCTAATACTGCCCCTTCAAATTCTGGCCCAGGAAAAGCCTGAATCCTGCCAGTGCTGCAGGCCAGATGGATTTGGCAACAGGCTGCAGAATGTTTCCTTGCTCCAGGAAAGCTAGAAGGAATGACAAACAAGACCAAACAGGCCCATGTGGTTTTATCTGAAATACAAACAATACCTGTAGTGCACCAGATCCCCCTTTCCAGCTGCTTTTGCCCAGAGCATCACTCGGTCTTAAGTTCGGTGGTAATGGAGATATGGCAGCTCCACCTGCTGTGCATCTCCAGGGAGTTCAGCCTGGGACACTTGGTGAGGCACTTTCAGGGGGTCACAGAGAGGACCCTGACACCTCTCACATGCACCCAGGTCACATCTTACACATAAACTCCTATGAGAGCTTTGCAAGGTTGATAAGCTGTCATCTTAGGGAGAACTTCCTCCCCTGCATCTGCACTGTCTGTCACCAGAGGCCCTAGTAAGTGTCTGATTAGAGATTTCACATGGGAAAAAGGAAGATAATTCCAATCTTTAATACCTGCTGGAATTATCCTCTGGAGCCAGCATGGTTTCACCAAGGCAAATAGTGCCTGACAAATTTAGTGGCCTTCTATAAATGGGGTTAGAGCAGTGGGGGATGAGGGAAGAGCAACTGACATCATCTACCTGGATTTGTGCAGAGCATTTGGCACTGTCCCTCATGACATCTTTGTCTCTAAACTGGAGAGATATGGATTTGATGGATGGACCACTTGGTGGACAAGGAATTGGCTGGATGTAGCACTCAAAGAGCTGCAACCAATGGCTTGATGTCCAAGTGTAGAGAGCAGTGATGAGTGGCATCCTCAGGAGTCAGGATTGGGACCAGCACTTCTTAACATCTTGTTGGTGACATGGACAGCGAGATCAAGTGCACTCTCAGCCAGTTTGCCAACAACACTGAGTTGTGTGGTGGAGTCACAGGCTGGAGGGAAGGGACGGCACCAGAGGGACCTGGACAGGTTGGAGAGCTGGGTCTGTGCCAACCCCAGGTGGTTCAGCAAGGCCAAGGGCAAGTACTGCACGTGCCTTGGAGCAACCCCCCAGAAACACAGGCTGAGGGAGAATGGATGGAGAACAGCCCAGAAGAGAAGGACATAGGGGTGTGGGTTGACAAGAAGCTCAACATGACCCAGTCATGTGCACTGGGAGCCCAGAAAGCCAACGCTGTGCTGTGCTCATCCCCACAGTGTGGGCAGCACTTGAGGGAAGAAATTCTGCCCCTCTGCTCTGCTGAGGTGAGACCCCCCCCCCTGCAGTGATGACTCCAGCCCTGGGGCCTGCAGCACAGGAAGGATGTGGAGCTGCTGGAGCAAGTCCAGAGGAGGCCACAGAGATGCTCTCAGGTCTGGAGCCCCTCTGCTCTGGACACAGGCTGGGAGAGCTGGGGGTGTTCAGCTGGAAAAGAGAAGGCTCTGGGGAGACCTTAGAGCCCCTTCCAGTGCCTAAAGGGGCTCCAAGAGAAATGGAGAGGGACTTTGGACAAGGGCCTGAACAGGACAAGGGAAAATGGCTTTAAGCTGAAGGAGGGTAAATTCAGATGAGGTATTCGGAAGAAATTTTTCCCTGTGAGGGTGGTGAGGCCCTGGGACAGGTTGCCCAGAGAAGCTGTGGCTACCTCATCCCTGGAAGTGCTCAAGGCCAAGTTGGACAGGGCTTGGAGCAACATGGTCTAGTGGAAGGCATCCCTGCCTGTGGCAGGGGTGTGGAATGAGATGAACTTTGAAGTCCTTTCCAAACAAACCAGCCTATGACCTTGTAATTATCTGAGCTGCTCAGTGTTTAGTCTGTGGAGCTGAAGCTATTCTGGTAATCCTGGCTGGCTGCAGGTGTTGCCTCTGCTCAGTGCCCATATTCCTGGATGTTGGGCAGTAAAAGTAAAGCTTCTCCTTCAGGGAATGCCTAACCCATGGCCTGTCAATTACTTGGGCAACCTTGTTCTCCAAACCTGGTCAAAGGAGAGCTCCCACCATGAGAAAAGGTGAATTTAGCAAACAGACTGCCACAACATGCAGTTTTCTACTTAAAACTGCAATAACAAGGCCCTTACCTTGCTCTGCCAAGCTGGGCTTCTCCAGATCTCCGTTGACACATGGCTTGCTCTCTGTCCCGTCCTTCAAGGCAGGTGGTTCACTGTTGGGTTTCAGGAGGATGTTGCTGAACGTGGGGGCCAAGCGAAAGCAGCGTTTGGTCTGGAACAGCTGGGTGGACATGGCCTGCAGGTTACTGGCTATGCTTGCATCGTTAGTGCTCAGGGAAGCTGGCCCATTGACTGCTGGATCTGCTGCCTCAGTTTTAGAGATGCTTGGGCTCTTGGAGTCCCCCAGCCCACTGCCATCCACACAGTTTTTTAAGGCCTCTTTGGGCCCACTTTTGCCTCGGCTGCTTCCCTCCTCACCCGGCTCATCCTCCATGTCCTCCAAGTCAGACCGAGACTCTTGGCTGTTCATGTCAGAGTCTGTCTCCACATCAAAAGCAGCTTCTGCTTCCTCATCACTCTTCTCTGAGCCACTCTCTGAGCCATCGCTGCCCTTGATGGAGCCCTGGCTGGAATCAGAGTCAAAGCCCTCGCTCAGGTCGCTCTCATCCGCTTTCTGGGGGTGGCGGCGGCGGCGCAGACAGGAGAGCCGGGAGTATTTCTTGCTTTTCTTGCAGTTGTTCTTCCGCTGTTCCTCGCTGGGCTGATGATTGGCCAACTCAGCTTCAGCTTCCTTCTCAATTGAGTTCACAGGCTCCCGTGATTCCTGATCATCTGGATTTATAAGGAGAACACAAGCTAAAGTCACAATGCCTCCCACAGGCTGCTGCTTGTCAGCCCTGAGCCTGGGGCACCAGGGCCGCAAAATTCAGCCACCACTTCCATCAGTGTCAGAAGAAGCAGTGGCAACCCCAGAAGAGCTACTCACTTTCTAAAGGCACCTGGGGAAGCCCTGGGAAGCCGTGATTCCTACTGCCCAAGCTGTGCTGCTCTGTTACCAGGCAGCCTTAGTGCTGAATGCTGCTAAACCAACACCAAACACAGATGAATTCTAACTCTCCTCCCCATCTTTCTACAGTCAGAGCAACCCCTCAAACAAGGCAATGACCTGACCCAATCCCTTCCTTGACCAACATTCTCCCAGCCTTTCCAGCAACCCTGAGTCACCCTGACAGCTTCAAAACCTGCAGGGGAGGGGTTGTTCATTGTTGCTTTTACCAGGAACCCTCTCACCCTGCCTTCAGTGAGGTATTGCAAAAAGAATGTTGGCAGGGGAAACATTCAGCAGTTTTATTCTCTGCTCAATGGGATTCCCCAGAAACTCAAGTGCTGCCCTTGCCCAAGCAGAGCTGAGGTATGCTGAAAGGGCCTGTCTCCCTCAGCCCTCCTCTGCCTCCCTCAGCCCCCTTCTGCCTATCCCAGCCCCCCTTCGCCTCCCTCAGCCCCCTTCTGCCTATCCCAGCCCCCCTTTGCCTCCCTCAGCCCCCTTCTGCCTATCCCAGCCCCCCTTTGCCTACCCCAGCCCAGGTCTTTCACCCAAGATCATCTCCTCAGTGGAAGAGGAAAAAGGCCAGTAAAGAAGAGTAAACAGAGAGACAGAAAATAAAGTCTCGGACTGGGGTAAGCAGGTGATGAATGAGCTGCCAAGAAACACAGAAAGCAAACTTCTTACAAGGAAAGCAACATGTCCATCCTGTGATGATTCTGATACTCACAAAGAGCATCCAAACAGAGACTGTTCAGCAGATCATCCAGCTTTGGGGATTCCAGCCCAGCAGTCAAAGATCAAGATGCCTCTACCCTCACTCAGGCACTACACTACCAAACTCACGCCCAGAAAATTAGGAAAGGAAAAGCCAGCCCTATAGGCAGGCAACTGGGGAGACCCAGCTGCTGCCACGCCTGTTCTCTTACCTGCGCCATCACTCTGAAAGGCTGGGACGGGATTTTCCCCTTCTTCTAGCTCTGCCTGGAGGCGAATATTGACGTGATTTATCAGGTGAGAGAAGAGGGCCAGCGTGAAGGCAATGGCTGCGCTGTACTGCTTGGAACCTGCAACCAGACAGTGAAGTGGAGGAGGTAAGCACTAGGCCACAGCACAAACACCAGTTCACACAGCATCTCCAGCCTAACTGCAGTACTGCATGTTCATCATGAAATTTCCATTAAAGCACTGGTTACCTGCCCTCTTGAGGCTGTGAACACTCATAAGGCAGATGATGACCATGCGAAAGATCAGGAGATCAGGAAGGAAGGAGTACCCGCTCTCATACTCTTCTTCATCTTCACTACTTGAGCCCAGGTTAGGAGGAGAGGGCAGGTAGAACAAGCACAGGTTGAAATCCTCCAGCACAGACTGGCAGAGAGACGTCAGCTCAGAATCCAGAGAGCTTAACAAGAGTTAAAAATAAACAAGAATTATTACTCAAGTCTCATGCTTCTGGCAATGTCTGCACAGAAACTGAACCAAAACTAGCAGTTACGCTGTGCTTTAGCACCAGGCAGGATGAAGCACCAGAGAATATACTGCAGTCAACAACAGCTATGGGAAGCAAGCAACATTAATCAGATTATGCTTTCCTCTCCAAAGCTGCTAAATTGAAGACAAATGAGAACTAGAGATGGGTCACCAGAAACCAGATGACTTTTCCCATGAGAGCTCAGCAGTGCCCATTAGGCACTTCAACGCTAAAGGAAGCAAAAGTTCCAGACGCACTGCTCAGTGAAAGTGTTACACTGCACACACACAGGACTCAGCTTTTCCTCCTCCTATGACTCGAACTTGCAGTCCCGCAAGAATATTCCAAAATCCTCTGTAGCTATTCCCTCCCTCAAAGGAAGCACCCACAGGATCAGTCCAATGGGCTATGGGGGCCTCCTAGTTACAAAACAAATCCGCCAGCAGAACTTCCAACAAGTCCTTTTTAGGGGGAATTGTCCTTGGGAAATTGAAGTAATTTCCAATTTTCCTATGTGCTAAATACATATTAAGTGGATATTAAAGGAGCCTTGTAGTTCCACCACGGTATAAGTCAAGGTTGGAAAGCCAATCCTACACTGGGCTGCATGAGCAAGGGCAGAGCCAGCAGGGTGAGAAAGTGTTCTCCCTCTCTATTTGGCACTCACGAGGTGGCATCTGGAGCACTGCATCCAGTCTTGGGGTCCTCAGGACAAAAAACCCCACCAAAAAAAAAAGACACTAACAAAGTGGACTTGGTCCAGCAGAGGAACAGAGAACATGATGTACGAGAAGAGGCAGAGAATCAAGTTTGTTCAGCCTGAAGGACAGAAGGCTCAGGGGTACTGTCTTCTACTTCCAGATGCCAAAGAGGTGATTACAGAGGACCAAGAAAGACTCTCCTCAGTGGTGTACAACAAAAGGAAGGGAAGTGGTGGGTACACACTGCAGAAAAGGAATATGAGACTAGATGCAAGGAGAAAAAAATTCTGTGGTGAAGGTGGTCAAACACTGAAAAAGGGACCAGAGAGGCGTGGGATCTCTGTCCTTGGATCCAGTCAAAACTCAGCAGGATGAAGCTCTGAGCAACCTCGTCTGACTTCACATCTGTATCTACCTGCACAGTGAACACTACTCTGGAGGAGAACTGGACCCCCACAGGGTCCCTTTGAACCTAAAACATTCCACAGTGACTTTAGGTGCAGCCTGTGTCTAAGCCCATTAAAACACTTGCTCTATTTCAAGCAGTTAGAGGTTAATTTACAATCACCTGAAAACCTCCAGCAGAGTCAGAGAAAATCCAAGGAAAAAAAACCAAAAAACCAAAAATCACACAGCTAACAACCAGGTTTTGCTGTTTGTTTCCTTGAACAAGGTGTTTGGTTACAGATTTCCAAGTGCAGTGAACAGCCCTGCACATGTGTGGATGGTGACTCTTTGCTGTCCCATCAGCCCAAATCCAGGGCTTGCCAGGAGATAGCATTTGATGACTGCACAAGGGAAGCAAACACCAAAGGTACGGTACAGCACAGAGACAGCTGCGAGGCTCAGGAGTTCAACACTTACTGAGTACTGGCTCGATTTAGACAAAGAAATCAACCCTTTGGTATTGCAGCCTACCCTGTACAAATAGTCTGAAGTCTTGGATCTTTTGGCAGAAAGCCTCAGCACAGGCACCATTATCCGACAGGGAATAACAATTCCAAGTGCCTGCTACTGTCAGTTATCAACAGAAGATGTAATCTGCCATAACCTTACCTGCTCTTTGGCTGCAAAAGACTCTGCAGGTACATGAAGCTCACCAGCAACCTCTTAATGTCTTTGCCTCTAAAGAGATGGAAAAGAAAACACTGTAAAGCAGGTGCCTCATCAGAGATGGTCTGGTCTCACAGAGCTCTGTTAACAGGTAAACTAGGTCTCAACTGAAAGCTGCATTCTGATGAAAGTGGAGGGAAAGAAGACAGTTTATACACTGTCAACTTTCACCAATATGCCCCAACCCTTATAAACAGGCCCCAACTCCAGGGGAGAGTGAAAAAAATCTCTCATCTCAAACTAAACCTGGCATTTAGCTTTTTTCCTGAAATTATGACCTGAGACATCAAGAATGGGATCTAGAGTGGGGCTCTTGAAATTCTGGGAGCAGTCACCGCATCAAATGGCCCATCTACTGGTTCCACTTCCCACAAAGACACTACTCTCAACCCAGAGGATGACACTGGTGGCACTGCAAACCCTCAGCCTGCAACCCTCTCCTTTTCTTTCCCTTCTTACCGTTTCTTGCTTGGAGACAACTTCCTGGTTTCACATTTCTTCAGCTGGTGATACATCTTGGCTGCTTTGTCATACAGCCGCTTCAGGTTCCCATAGGCACCTTCGAAGGACACTTCAGACTGGATGCTGAGACACAAAAGACACAGCAGAAGCTACTTTGCTACAAGGCTGCTCCTATTTCATGTCTTTAACTCACTAGCAAGTTACTCAGGCATTGAGGCACAAGGACAGGTACCAAGTGCTGCTGTTGGCACACACTGGGCAACTTAACTCCCACTGACAGCTGCAAACCCGACTTTAGCTGCCCCACAGCTCCCACCTGCCTGGCTTACACACCTCATATCGGTGCCTTCAGGCCAGGTTCAGGTAACTGAATTCCACCCACCTCACTTGGCAGGGTGCCTCCCTCAGTACCTCCACATCCCTTCCTGCCTGGCTCTTCAGCTAAGGAGAGGGCTCAGGTGAAGCCCTCCAGGTGCAGCCCTGCACAGAAGTTTAGTGACCAGCACGATGGTTTGGTTTGACTGAGGCTTGCTCTCATTACCAGCCCTGCTCAAGGGTGAACTAAACCCATCTCTTTCCCTTCCCCTGTAATTCATCTGCTGAAAACAGTCCCAAGTCCAAAGTGAAGGCAAAGAGGATCCGGCACCTGCAGCAGCAGCACACTGCTCCACAGCCCAGGACGCCCAGACCCACAGGCACTCACCAGCGTAAGTAGCAGTAGGTTGCTTCCACATTGTAGTATTTGCTGCCTGCCAATGTCCCCAGCTGGTTGAAGGGCATTCCTGTCAGGAAGGAGAAGGGCAATGGAATTCACATGGAATTCTCCAATAGCCCTGATGAAAAGTAGATCCTTTCCCCCTCACTACGTTTCCACATAGGAAGAAAGCCAGAAGACACAAACAGTAGTAAAGCTGCAGTACAAAGGTCTGGACTAAATCCTTCTGCCATCCAGGCTTTGTTTTCTGTTTTACAGAGCTTTTAGATACTCCCCACCTTCTGCCAGTTATCTACATAAGAGAGCAGAGCAAACAATGCCTCCTCCTCTGTATTAACAATGCCGCAGCCTTGACTCCGTATTTCTCGACACAGACATCACCTTATCAGCATCTGAGAGCTCTGCTCCAGCTTACTGTAGTGCAGAAATTATTGTCACTTATTTGAGACCAGCCTATCAAAACAGCTCAAAGACAGCATGGAGAGAACACTTGGCTGGAAATGCATACTTTAAAGTAAGACAGGCCCTCCACTCCAGTGCCAATGTGTTCCCAGAAGGAGGCACTTCTGAAGGAGGAAACAGCACAAGAGTTTTTTTTTGCAGGTGTAAAACGTGGGACGTGACCAATAATGCTCTGCTCCTGGCAGTGGAGAGCTGGATCTGCCCTCAGTCGACAGGCACAATGTCACCACACTCAGGGAAGTCTGAGCTTCTCAGAGGTTCTCAGATGAGTAAGGTGAAGTCACTGACAAGGAGCGCCCTGGCTTTAACTCCTCTCTTTGGCTTGCCAGCAAGAGAGGTTCTCAAAGGAAGCAATCCTAGCCAGAGGATAAAACCACTCCTCTCCCAGCTGCAGGACATAAACCTGACCGGTGCAGTACCACATTGTTTTCAGGTTGCGGCAACACAGTTTTAACAACTAAAAATTCATGGTAAGTCACTCACCAATTTGTGGTGCAACAGAAAGGGCTTGATAGTAAAACCGCTCCGCCAGCAGCTCCGTGTCCACACCTGCCAGCTCATTCTGGTAGCGAGCTGAAAGGAAACCACACACCGCACATCAGAAACCCGAAGGCAGCGCCTGCTCTTCCCCACTGCAGCACAGCACAGTTTCCCTACAGATTAAAGACATGACAATAATTGACATACTGGCCAAGTCAACAAATCCATCAAAGAACTGTTCTTGGCAAACACAACACACAAGGTTTGCCAGGCCTGTCTGAAGTTTTTTGTACCTGCTCACACCACACACAAGCTCTGCCCCTTCCGGTGGGGGCCCTCCGCGCTTGCAGCAGCACGTGAGCAAAGCGAAGATGTTCTGCTCCATGTTATTCATCTATCCTTGAAGTAACTCAGAGTTGTGCTCTATTTTCCAATACCTCAGACTATATTCTACTACAGCAGAGTGTGAAATCTAAGTCAAGTCAGCTGACTTAATAAAATATCTGGCTGTGGCTAGACCGGACTTTATTAATTTTTTTCTTTTCTTTTTTTTTTCTGTTTTTTGAAAAACATAGGCATTTTGAAAACCTTAGGTGACAGCACTGTGAAGAGGTGAACATGTTTCTCTCCCACCACTCAGGTAAGTCATTCTTACTACCCCACAAGATATTTATTTGCAATGCCATCTTCAGGCTGATTCATGCACAATGATAACCCCAAACAGCTTTCACCAGCTCGGAGGCTGCAGAGTGTCAGACACACGTACCCACGCCGCACTTTCAAGAGCTGCTTTCTACACAGTACATGCTCACTCCCACATGTTCACAATCAAGAAGCTGACACACCACACACTTCAGGAGGGCGTCACTGTGGGACAGACATGCCTGCTATAAAAAGCATGACACACAGCCAGGCACAATGACAAAAAACCTGGGGCCTTGCAGTAGCAAAACTCTGGACTGATGCACAATATTGCTTAAATCTGATTTTCTGTCCCACTGGTGCTGATGGCAGTGGCTCCATAAAGCAAGTCAGAACTGAGCAGTCAACTTGCTTTGAGTTTCCTTTACACTGTCCAAACCACGTAAATAAAAGAAAAGGCTTCCATTTTTACACACTCACAGCTGGTTATCAGCAGCAAACTCCTCATCTACCTGCCGAAAACCAAAGCTCCTGCAACTCACAGCAGTTCAGCCATGAGGATTTCAGCTTATCCTGTGACAAAGGGGTCAGAGGGAAACAGAATCTGCAAGTAACCTCAACTGGTGCCTAACAGTGACGGCCTTGCATGGTACAGGCACCATCTTTTTCCTGTTTCAAAGGCTGCCCTGAGAGGCAATGCTGTTCTTACCTAGATCTCCCAGGTAAACTAGACATCGGTGACATGCCATCTGTGCCCACTCCATCTCCTTCTCCGATGCAGACACGGGCTTCTTGCAGCCTACAAGTAAACATGAAATCACTTACAGCACCGGGTGGAGGCTGCTGGGAAGACACAGGAGCCACCCATGCCTCTGCCCAAGACACCCAAATCAAAGCCCCCACAGTCAGACCCCACTGCTGACTGCTGTCTGGGGCACCTTATAGAGCAGCCCTGGGTCACTCTTGTTGTCAAAACGTGGAAAATAAACAGAGAAAATACTCACAGACACTGCTGCTCACCCACCTGCCTTGGACACCCTGCTGACCGGAGCAGTGTGTGTGACCACATCACCAACAGTCACAGAAATAAATGATGTCACCTTGTCTACAAGGTCTGCTGCAGTGACCTGGCTCCATCTACCCTCAGATGAGAGGACAAAGGCCAATTCCTGTCTACAGGATCATATGATCATGTCAATGCAGGACTGAACACAAGCTACTAAAGTTGATTTCATTAGCATGGCTAATGAGGCCTTTGGATGGGAGCGGGCACATATCCCTGGAAGCCAAACAAACTCCGTGCACTGGCACTGGGCAGCAGCACACAACAGGGACAGACCCTTCCCAACACTGAAGATGGAAATAAATTCATTGTCTCAAGACCAAGATCTAGACTTAGCACTGGCCAACCAAAAGAGAAGTAAAAGAAGGAAAAATCAGGACAGAAATCTGTGCTGTGGACAGGGCAGCTGGAGTCAGTTAGAGAGAACTGCCTCTGGACAACGCTGCCTTTGCATCCAGGAGGGAACCAAGTTGGTGACAGGGTTGGAAGGCACACCCTGGGAGGAGTGGCCATCATCTCCGGGCTTCTCTAGGTTGGAGAAGAGGCTGGGGGAGACCTCATCACTCTCTGGAGCTTCCTGAAGAGGTGAAGGTGTCAGTCTCTTCTCCCTGGCATCCAATGATAGGATGCATGGGAATGGTTCAAAGCTGCATCAAGAAAGGTTTAGACTGAACATAAGGAAGCCTCTCTTTACCAAGAGGGTGGTCACACCGTGGAATGGGCTTCCTAGAGAGCTGGTTAATGCCCTAGGCCTGTCAGTGTTTAAAAGGCATTTGGACAATGTCCCTGGCAACATGCTTTAACTCCTGGTCAGCCCTGAGTTGCTCAGGCAGTTAGACCAGAAAATTGTTGTAGATCCCTTCCAACTGAAATAGCCTTGTCTATTCTACACTAAACTTACAAAGAAAAGGCAGTTCAGGCAGTGGAAAGTGTCAAAAGCAACAGGGGAAGGCTGCAGCCAGCTGATCTGAACTAACTGAAGTCATCAAACGTGACTCAGTTCCTGGGAAGGGCACGTCCCACCTCCACCCAGCCAGCATGGCCACAGTTCGGCCACAGATCAGGAGGCAAAGGCTGCTGCGCCTGCGCCTCCTCCCAGGAGAGTGTCCACCGGGCCACTCACAGCACAGGCTAAGGCTGGGTTCAGTCTTCCTGCTGCCAAAGACTCCCACCTTCTGGAGGAGAAAGTTCCCTCATGCAGGAATCCCAAAGAAGATTTTTAAGACTGATCCAGTCCTCACTCTCCCTCCCCCCTGGCTGAGGTTAAAAGGGTCAAAATGAAATCTGGAGACTGCAGTGAGGAGCTGTTCCCACTTACCAACAGGTGTTGTATGAGTGGCATTATAAAAATACACAGCCTTAAATCTGTGTCCACGTGTGCTGTTGGACCTACTCTCCCTTTTTTTGCTCTGAATCCTCTTGCTCCCATTCACACAACCATCGAGTTGTGCCCACCCCAATCTGTGGTTCATACCGGATCCTTTCACATCCATCACTTCTGGATAGGCAGGGTTCCATCTCTATTCTCCAGTTACATGCCCACCTGCCACATCCTTTTAATTAAAGAGTCCAAACACACCAAGAAACTTGAACAAGGGGAGCTTTTCACATGCAATCATCCCTCAGGGTACAAACCCACCTGGAATGTGCACTTTGAGGATTTATTAATTCTGCAGTACTGAGATACATTTCTCAAAGCAACAGTTGCCAGGAACATCTGCCTTGTAAACAAACATTTCAAAGCTGATAGTGATACCATCATGTCCCAGAACTAACAGTAGGATCTCAGCACCTAAACCCCTTCTTTTTCTAAAGACACACTAACTTTTCTTAGCCAGGTGTTGCCTTCCTACCCCCTGCCAGCTTTAAGCGTATCAGTTTAACCCTTGCTAATAGAGTTCACAAAACACATGGAGGTTCCATTTCTCACCCGGACCCACCCAAACAGAAACATGAGCCTTGAGGCCACCAAGCACAACCAAAGGCAAATGGACACAGACCACTACAAGGCAACTGAGGATGTGAATGCACAGGCGGCCTTGAGCTGCTTCAGGACTGTAAACACTCTTATTCTTCCTCCCCTAACAGGTACAATACCTCAGATTCCCCTGCACCCAAGGGCATGCACAGAGATCACCTGAGCCAGCTGACATGAGCTACAGGACCCTCCTGTCCAATACCCAATAGTGGTTTTAAAGCCAGACAGTGAAGAGAGCACAGACAGAAGAGGGATCAAGAAGAGGAACAGTGTCTAACAGTGACTAGGATGTACTGAAAGAAATGTGTTGATTTCAAGAACCTATTCCTCTGTCTGTTTTAATTAAGCTTTTAAAAACATTCTGTACAGTCAGCAGAGCTCTTCAATTTTCCATAAAAATCTGCCATTGTCAGACACTTACTAAATAATTTTCTAACACTTTTTTCTGCTAGAAACCCTTCTTTCTTCCTTAATATAGTATTATAAAAAAGAAGTGCCATAGAGAAGAAAGCAGGACAGTCTGTTCTAAGCAGATAACTTGCTAATAATCCCTTGAATGCTGAAACAAAGATGGACTCGTGCAAGGTGAGGCCACCTGTCTGGGATTCAGCCCTGCCCACAAGCCCACAAGCACAAACCTATGAGAGGGTCCGTCACGTGCGTCCAGTCGATGCAGCACTGCAGCTCCAGCTGGTAGTGGGACTGGATGTAGAGCAGGAGGTGCTGGTAAAACCCTATGCCAGCCACCAGGTGAGTCCGGTACGCGCACTCCAGAGTGCTGCGGCTGTGGATGTGCTGCGAGAAGGAAAAGGAGCACGTTAATGCAGTCTAGGAAGCAAGACAGTGGGTAGCTCAGCTGTTAAGTGGTTTTGCACAGCTCTGTACCTCCTGCTCAACACTGTTGCCCCTGGTGGTGTTTACTAAGGGTCAACATCAAGGAGAAATACTTGCAACAACAAATAAAATCAAGCTGCTTGGTTAGAGCACCTTAAATATGCCCCGACCCCTGGATGACCAGGAGAGCTCACAGCATCGAAACACTGTGAGGACCTTCCAGTGATCAACTCTCATAAAAACAATCAGAACTACTGATGAAGCCTCTTAAAACCACTGCTCTACATGGAGAGATCTGTCTTATGAAGTGAGGAACACAAAAAAATCAGCGAATTCTGTTGAAAAGCCCTCTGCGATGGCAGCTCTCTCGGCAGCCTGTTAGCACTTACCTGCCCACTGCTAAAGGCACAGGGAAGCTCCATAATAATTCGGGAGCCCTCAGCTTCCCGCCCTGGACTCAGACCACAACTTCTCCAAGCAGATGAAGCTTTCAACTTGGCCTTATTCACTGCGCAACCACGGACCTTCTCATGCCAGAGCCATAGATACCTGCCTTTTTATTTGTTTTAATGAGCTGGATAACTTCATAGTAAACTTTTCTCCAGAGCAGTTCTTCTGCTTTTCTTCCATAATCCACTGGATGCAGGAACATCAGCTTCACACACAGCTCCCGCAGCCTGGGACAGACAGCAGAGCATTCACAGTGAGCTGCTGCAGCCTCAAGCACAGCTGCCACTACAGAAGCATGGAATCCACTACAGAAGCATGGAATCCACTACAGAAGCATGGAATCCACTACAGAAGCATGGAATCCACTACAGAAGCATCCGAATCCATTACGATGGCTAAGCTAGGACATGGGGTGATGATACAGCCTGGATCACTCCCACAAAAGAGCACCTGGAAAAGCTGTACACCCAAACCAGTACTCTGGGCTCAGCTGGCCAACAGTGACTTCCTAAAGTGCAGTAATGACAAGAATTGGCTTGACAGCTTAAAAAATGAGTAAGAATAATCCTCTCTGCTTTGCACCCCCCAAACCTGATAAAAGATGCCACACATAAGTAAAAAGTTTCTGCCCCACAGTTTTTATTACAAGGAAGGAACCAGTCAACACAAAGACAATTTATTTCTATCAGTGACACCCAGGAAAGCATCCAGCTACAGACTGTGTGGTTAATGCTGATCAAATGCAGGTCTGAAATCCAGCCTCTGCTTCCAAAATCTGGAGGAATCCCAGGTCAACAGGCACACAACAAACCAAATACACTGAGAAACTCCAGATTCAACAGCTCCACGTGTTGCTTCACACGGATTTTCCCCAGCCAAACACAAAACACAAGTATCCTGCCCAACTTACTTGTTCCTCAAGCTGATGTTCTCTGGCTTGAACACGTCCTGATACGCTGCCTTATTGCCAAGGATGAGATCCAGTCGATGCACGGCCTCAACCACTGCCCTGCATGGGAACACAGAACCAAGAGTTTCAGGACGGTGGGTGAGCTGGGATCACTGGGGTGTCCAAGTTAGTTCCACTGTCAGCACACCACCCTGTAACACCACACCACAGCCACTGTGTGATTAAAACAACTGACTGAATGCTAACAATCACTATTTTGATAGGAAGAATCAAACCTCCACCAATTCCTGCTTCCTTACCAACTTGCCTATGAAGGGAGGCAAGTCAAATCACTCATTTCCCAAAACTTCCCTGTCTTCGCTACAAGGATTCACTGGTTAAAACCCTTAAAGAAGTCTCAGTGACAGGTAACAGAGATATTCAAACCCAGTCTAAAAGAGGAAATTTGTTTTGAGGTTTTTTCCCCCCAAAAGCCAGCTAAGAGAGAGCAAGCAACCTCCAAACTTTTTGAGTCATGCAGAAATACTTCTGTGAATCACTGCCCAAGACTTTCCTCTTGGAGGAAGAATCCCACACCACGTGCAAAACTCAAGCACTCAAAAGTTTGTAAGTTGTGAACAAATCAGACCATTCCAAATGCTGCAGTGAAATGGTCCCAGGGACTTTCAGCAGCATTAGTGCTGACAGAAAGAACCTCATCAATAGCTCATGGACCGCTCGATAACGCACAATCGACCGTCAACCCTTGTGACACAAGAAGTCACCTCCAACCCCTGCCTGTGCTCTGCCCCTATCCAAGGTCACTAAACACACTCCTGAAGTCAACTCTTCCCAGCTGTTGACTCTACTCCTCTTTAAGCAAGCCATCCCTCAAGCCATCAGCCACAAATTCCACCAATCCTAGTTCTCCCCCTCGGCCCATTGTCATTCCTTGTTTGCCCCACACCTGAGCTGAGCCCATCACAGCCTGAGAGCTGTTGGAACAAGGAGCTGAAGAAGCCGTGATGTGCTTGTCAAACACAGAACTGGGCAGCATCAGAGTAAACTCCTGAGATGCTGTGGCCAGACTGCTCCCCCTCCCAAAATCTCCATGCCTGCTAAACGGGAACTGCCCTGTCACACTTGCAGCACCACGTCGTGACTGAACCTGCTGCTAGTGCACTGATGGTCAGATGGAGCACAGGACCAAAATAAGACACAGCCTGCGAGCCCTGGGGAGACTGAAACCACCACCACTTCCTTGAAAACTACAGATATTACTGCAAAGTAACTGATAGTTTTCTACGTCAGTCCCTTCCCAGAAAAGCCAATCTTCCTTCACAAACCCACGACAACAAAAGGAACCTCCCTGAAAAAAAAACAGGACATTCCAGAGCTCGAAGAGGAAATGTCCCATCTCCTGCCATGCCACAAGAAGCCTCTCACCCCAGGTAACTGGAAATGTCATTTCAGTAACCACAGAACCTGACAGAAGAAGGAAGCATGGGGAACAGGAGTGCCTTATGCAATGCCTTGAGAGATCAAAACACTACAAAGTTGAACAAACTTCTTCCTGAATAATCATGACGAAAACCAAGGAGAGAGTAAGAATCACACTACGTCCTGCTACGTCCTCAACATCCAGCCCCTCCTGCTCACTGACCTCTTTCTCACACAGCCTGAAGGGCCTTTGCAACCTCTGACAGCCCAATACCTTCAACAGCAAGGAAGTGAATAAAAAATATTTTGGTTGACAGGTAACAGGCACTGAGCATGCAGCATCCAGACAAGCTCGTAGTGGGGTGGGGGCACACTAACAAGCCTCCTCCAGTTTAGTTTCCCCACAAAGCACAGGCCCCGCACATCTCCTCACTGCAGCCTGGGACTGCTGTCCTGGCTGCGGCTCTCAGAGCCCTTCCCAGCGCATCAGGAGCTGACTGGCTTCCTGTGCAGGAGGGTGACCAGGGGAAAAGGGAACTGCTGGTTCATTTGATTCCCAGGGAGAACTATAGGAAAACTACAGCTGTTGCTTTCCGATATGGGCAGACTCCACCTCTTCAAAGCAGCTGTAAAACCACATTCACAGGTGTGAGCACCAGTGTCCAAACCTTCACGTGCAAGTTAACTGTATTTGGAGCCTCAACACTGTCTCCTTCTCCTGACATTTATTCCACTCAAATTCCCTTATGGGCACACAGTCCAAGTTCTCTCACAGCCAAATAAGGCTCTGATTTTCTTATATCCTAAGGAAGGGTCACAAAACTTCGTCTAAGAATCCCCCTGAGTTCAGCAGTGTCAGAAATGCAGCACAACACTCCTGAAATGGCAGGAATTTCTCGAAGAGCAGTTGCCAGAGCCCCTTCCCAGTGACCAGCAAACAGACAGCTATTGACCTGCCAACAGTATCCATGGGCAAGAAATGTGATCGAGCCGTGAAGGAAAGCCTACTTATATGCACCAGGACTCAAAGCCCTGCCAAATTAGAAGTACAGAAAAGTTTCCTTCCAGGGATGGGCTGATCAGGGACACTGAAAGGTATTTCACTTTCCCCTCAAGGTGGCCCAGAGGGCATCTCCTGTACAACCTTGTTTCCTACAACAGCCCAGGATGGGCACATGCAGACACTCGGTGCCTCTGCTGTTCTTCCAGAGTTTGTAAAGGAAGAGGGAGTTGGTGACTGGAGAGCAGCAAGGTTTACAGGTCGGGATGTGGTTCCTGAGCCCTAAGACAGGCCCCACACTAAAACGTAGACTTGTCCACACAGGCCCCGTGGTGCTGCTTGAAGAGGAGGAAGCAGGAGCAAAGCAGAATCTCTGACAGCTGGTGATGACCTGCCAGGATCTGAAGTGCAGAGGAAAGGGGACTCAGTGAGGACAAAAGGTACAGGAACCAGCCTCACTGCAGAAATGTTGGAAAACAGCAATGCAGGCCCTATGGACCATGCACTGGTAAAAATGCCCTTCAGCATCTGTGCCCGGACTGGCCTGAGACCATGGGCTGAACTTTACTTGGCAGTTAAGAGGCCAAATCCTGTCCCAGGACCCATTTTTCTACCTGCTGGGTTTAAATGTTGCTTTCAGACAGCACATCAGAGCCACAGAGGAGGCAAATCAGATGCCAGTCTATTAAAAGAATCAAGTACAGCACATGGAGCCAGGCAGGGTGGAAACAGGCCAGTGCCAAGTCCTCTCCAGACACGCAGACACCGATCTGTCCCCTTCCCTCTGTGCCATTAACAGTCTGGGATGGGGCAGAACAGCAGGCAGAATTATTTGTCCCCTCTCTGTTTCTTTATTTAATACATCACTAAGAGCCACAGCCTCTGAGGAGTAAGACATTCCTCAGGGAAAAGACCTGCAGCCGTTCATCTCTGCTCTGGCACGTGTCAGTCACAAATTACAGTGCCCGGAATAGGCTCTAGACAGGAAGAGTAACACCAAGTAACAAGCTAATTGTTACCTAGAAACCTGTCAAATAAACCTGGTCACCCAAAGCTACAACATGCATTGTAAAAGAGTACCCAGGATAATCCAGTTGCCACATTCTAAGGTGAAACTTGGGAACTATCAATACAGGAAGATTTGGAAAAGATCTAGGAGCACCCTATAAGAGCAATGGACACCCTCCTCTCCGAAAGGACACTCAAACATGCTGCCAAGGACCGTGGGGACCTGAACTCAACTCCCACAGGCAAACACAACACTGATCCCACGGGATCACAGTGCAGAGCTGAGACTGTGACAATTCACACCTGTGACTCAAAGGCGCCGCTTGATGCAACAGCCACGAGTTCCCAGAGACCACACTGACCACACAACCCAACGGGCTGCTCCCAGGGCAGGAAGGTCCTGCTTCACCCAACCCCAGTCCAGGCTCAAACAGAAGGACTGACAGGAGACTGTTGAGGTGGGAACTTGCTCACAGAGCTCTCAGCTACGGAGAAGGAAATTTGTGGCCACTGCAGGTACTACAAATTCTGCACTGAAATCACAATGCTTCCTTCCTCCTAGCTAAAGAAGAGCCGTCCCTGCAGGAGATGGGGTAGCTCTGCAGCATTTAACATCCTGCTTTGCAGATGCTGCTGAGCTCTTTGGGCTGGAAGTCAGCTTAAAGAAGACAGAGGTTCTCCATCAACCTGCACCTCAGGAAGTCCCCCATCATCCCCACATCACCATTGGCCAATCAGAACTCAAATCAGTCCAGCAGTTTAATTACCTAGGCAGCCTCATCTCCTTGGACAGTAAGATTGACAGAGAGATAGACAACAGGTTGGCAAAGGCATATAGTGCTTTTGGAAAACTCCACAAAAGAGTATGGCGTAATAAACACTTGAAGAAAAGTACCAAGATCAGTGTTTACAGAGCCATAGTGTTGTCTACGCTCTTGTATGGTTCCGAATCATGGGTCATCTATCGCCACCACCTGCGACTCCTCGAACGTTTCCATCAACGCTGCCTCCGTACAATCCTAAACATCCACTGGTCAGATGATGTGACCAATCCATCTGTTCTAGAACAAGCAGCAGTCACAGGCATTGAGGCATTGAGGCCATGTTGATGAGAACACAGCTGCAATGGGCAGGGCACATCTCCAGGATGAAGGACCAACCACCGCCTCCCTAAGATCTTGCTTTATGGTGAACTTGCCACTGGCTGCCGCAAGAGAGGAGCCCCGAAGAAAAGATATAAGGACTCCCTGAAACAACATCTCAGCCTTGGCCATATTGATCATCATAACTGGTCTACTCTGGCCTCAAATCGGGGGCTACATGCAGCATCTGTAACGCTGCTGCTTCCTTTGAGAACTCACGCAGGATCACTCTCGAGGAGAAAAGGCAACGCAGAAAGAACCATGTTTTGCAGAATACACCATCTAAGGAGTCTTTCTGCTGTGCCTTTTGCAATCGGATGTGTCTGTCTCGTATTGGCCTCATAAGTCACCAACGTGCCTGTAACAAATGTGGATAGAGCCTTCCCAAATCTTCGTTCGCGAAGCCTCGCCATGAATGTAAAAATGCTCCGAAGCAACCACACACCTTATTCTGCCAAAAAAATTCAAACAGAAGCAACCCTTCCTTGTCTGGATGACAATCCCTCATCTGGTCACAGGCCATTCCAGTGCCAAGAAATGCAGCCACTGCACCTTCAAAGTGCAGGAAAGTATTTGCACCGAACACATGATGGAAACAGAGAAATTCCAGTAACCAGCACTCAAACCTGCAGTTACTGCCTGGTATTCCTGGGCATGGACCCTGCCAGAGGCCCCAGCAGGAGGCAAAGCCTGCCCTGCTGCAGGAGGGCAGTGAGGTTCCACAAGGTGAAAGGACATGGCCAATGTCACCGAGACAAAAAGAAACAGACCCCAATGTAAAATCCATGTCTTGTCTTCATCACTTGGCTCATCTTTGAAACCCACTGTTTCTGCTGGAACTCCACCACGGGTCTGCTGTACTGACAGAGAGCTGGAGCCAGAAGAGGGCAACTTCTGGGCCACCCTCACAACATAAGGCATGAGTGGAACAGAGGCAGCTCGAGGCTGACAGCAGGACACCCTCATCCCATGGGACACCTCATCCCATCAGGGGCTGGGCTCACTGAGGCTAGCACGATTGCCCCAGTCTTGTCCTCTGATGCCATTTCCAATGCACAGTGTGGGGATACAGGAGCAGAGTCCCAGGGAGTGTTTTATTGGGAAGATCTGCAGCTGGAGCAGTCTTGCCCTCCAGACAGCACCAAAGTGCTCTGGCTCAGGCTCCTGCTCATCCCACCCTCTTCTCCAGCACTTACCACATAATCCCTGCCTACTGCCAAAGCCAGGGACACCATCTCCAGCCCCCCTCTCCCTGGATGACCACACATCTCACCCTCATTCCACTGTATCTCAACACCTCCTCTCCCCTCAGCCCCCACCATCTCCCACCCCACCTCCCTGAATCCCACAGAACTCCTTTCTCCATCCCCCATGTGTGACCCATCCTCTTTCCCATGACCCCCTTCTTACTCTCCCACCTGCCTCCTTCCCTGTCTCTCCATTCTCCCACTTTGCCTGAATCCCCCAGCGCCCCTTGGTTTGACCCATCTTCCCTGGAGCCCCCAGGCCCCTTTTCACCACTGTTCCCCCCCATTTGTTGCTCTGGATCCCACACAACCTCCTTATTCCCCTTCCCTGCTCCCCACTCTTCCCTAAACCTTCCCCTTCTCCTTTCCCTTTGCACTGCATGCTTTCCCTGGATTCCCCGCCCAAGTTCTTCACTTCAATCTTTCTCTAAATCCCGCTACCTTCTTCCCCCGTCTTTCCTGAACATGCCTCCGATCCCCCTCGCCCCGTTTCCCCAGGTCTCCTCTGGATTCCTCCCCCCGCCTCATTAATCCCCGCTGTTCCCTCCATTCCGCAGTCTCCTTCCCCAGCCCCCCCCCGAACCCTTCCCTGACAACTCCCCCACCTTCTTCCCTTCCATCCTCCCTAAATCCCCCCGCCCCAGTCCCCAGACGCCGCCTGACCCTGCCCAGCTCCGTTCTCCCCCCCCCCGGTTCCCCTCCCCAGACCCTTCCCCGTTCCCCCAGTGCCCCCCGCCCTACTCCGCGCTGACCCTCCGCAGCCTCCCCTGGATCCCCGGCGCCCCTCTCCTCACCGGTACAGCCGCTTGGTGTGCAGCAGCTTGGCCTCCGGCTCGCCGCTCTCGCCGGCGGCCCCGCCGCCCTGGCTCATGGCGCCCGCGGCGGCCCCGCGGCCCCCTCAGCACCGCCCGCGCCGCCGCCGCCGCCGCCCCCGGCCCCGCTCGGCCGCCATGGCTGCCCGCTGCCCCCTGCCCCCCGCGCCGCTCTCGCGAGACTTCCCGCCGCGCCGGGCAGGCGGGCAGGGCGGGGGCGATCGACCCTCGCGAGAGCTGGCGCTCGCGCCCGCGCCAGCACTTAGTGCTGGCAAACATGGCGGCAACGCGGCGTCATCTCGCGGGACTTGCGCACACACACGCGGCCGCCGCTTTGCCAGCACTTAGCAAGCGGCGGCAGTGAGGGGATCACTAAAAACCAAAGAAACCCCAACTTTCTAAGGCTCTTTTTGAGTGTTAGAAAAGTCAAAAATCTTATTACGCACGCCCCATGCGTAGATGATGCCTAAAAGCCAGAAAACAATTCTCTTTAGACTGAATTTTTGAGTTTTAGAAAGCAAAAAGCACTCGTTTATTACGGCATGCCCGGATGCAGAGGTGATGCCTAAAAGCCAAAAAACCCTAAGATTCTTTTTGAGTTTTAGAAAGCAAAAAGCACTCGTTGATTTACACTGGGTGCATAGGAATAATTTCCAAAGTACACACACCGAACTACATATGTAGTTCGTTACAACTTTATGCAACGTTATACTGTTATCTAATTACAATATTTGGACTACCTCATCTGTTAGACCCACTTCTAAAACTGTCCTTCCCTCAGTACCACCCTCTACACACCTCTTGAATGTGAGTCGGAGGTCGCAAAGGACCACTCCTTCATCCTGATCTCACTCTTTGTCATCATCTCTGCCCTTCTTGGAACAACTTCAAGGCTTCTGAGGTCCCTGAATAGCTTTGACTCCATTATATCAAGCTGTTATGGCTTTTTTTTCTAAGCACATCTTCTACAGGCAAGATGCTCTAAAAGCCTTTATCTGTTGGAATCCTTGACAAGAAGGTTAAACAATATTTTCAGAAATTCAACACAAAGGTACTTAGCTAAAGTGGTACTAAAACTGCTAAGGGCTATACCAAAATCTATATAATACGTATTTGGGGGCCTCTGGTGGTCTAGTGGTTAGGGTGCAGGACTCTCACCGCTGCGAGCCGGGTTCGATTCCCAGCCCCCCGGGCAGATGGAGCTCGTCAGCCCTGTGCGGCAATCCATCTAAGAGAAGGTCACTCTAAACAAGCTCAGTTCAGCGCACGCTGTGTCTCACCTAAAAAAATCCACTGCGCAGGCTCGAAGGGTTAATGACCTTTCCCAAATCTTCGCTCGCGAAGACTGGCAATTATTATTATAATA
Organism: Lepidothrix coronata; assembly: GCF_001604755.1. NCBI lineage: Eukaryota > Metazoa > Chordata > Aves > Passeriformes > Pipridae > Lepidothrix > Lepidothrix coronata. The sequence goes on along the minus strand of NW_016690203.1, from coordinate 6,920,317 downwards.
CGTATTTAAGGCATCACGGGAATATTTCACAAAGGTTGCATACCGAATACATTGGTGTTACAACTCTACACTACCATCTAATTACAATATTCAGTTTTAATTACAATATTTGGCCGTTACCTCGTCGGTTACACCCATCCCCAAACCCACCCCTCTCATCGGACCGCCCCCGTCCCGCCTCAGACACGCCTCCCGAATTGGAGTCGGTGGTCCCCTTATCCTTGTCTTCCTCATCTTGTTCCTTGGTCTTTGGCATAGCATCACACTTTCTGGAACGGTTTCAAGGCTTCTGAGCAGCTTCGGATTGCTTGTATCAGGTGTTGTGCCTGTTTCTCAGTACGTTTTACAGATAGAAAACCTCTTCACCTCATTAAAGCCCCTTGTTTGTTGAAATTCTTAATAAAGAATGCCAAACAGCTCTTCAAAAAATCCTGCACAAAGCTACCTAGTAAGCTAAATGTACTGATGAGCTATACGAAAATCTTCTGTAATATAGATTTTAAGGCATCAGAACGGGGGGGAATGGAGGAGGAACGCCTGCCGGTGGCTCCCCCATGGGTGTCTTCAAACTGAATTAAGTGTCTTCAGGATGAATCTTCTCGCCTTTTGTAAAGTAACTTCTACAAGAGAAGCTGCTCAATAAAAGAGAACTCCGTGTTTCAAGCACTGTGTGAGATTGCAAACACAAATAAAAAATAATTTTTTATTGAAAAAAACCACAAATTTTGTGACACAAATAAATATGCATTAGGTGGGCGGGCAATATGTATTAGACAGGCGGGGTCATGTAAATTTTACTTTCCAGAAGAAGAAATTTAGTGTTACCGCTTAGTGCGCTTGATTTGCAGCAACTTCCAGCTCCAACCTGCGCAGAATAAAGAATGCCTAAACAAGGACTGACAATGTCTCCTTTCTAAACAGAGAGCTTCTCATTTAAACTCGGCTTCTAAAATTATCCTATTTCTTGTAAAGGAGTATTGGTCCCATGATGGACTAGAGTAAAACAAACAGGGAGACTGGTTCAAAGACACTTAAAGATTTTATTTTATTGTATTATGCCTACAAAGTGCAGCTGTGCTTCTTATACATGTTTACTTTGGAGTATACATCTTGAAAGTGGCTAAAAACTCAGAAAAGAAACAACATACTTTTCTAGTGATCACCTGTAGAGTTTGAAACTGAGCTCATTTAAGGCAATAAAATGAAAAGCTAGTTTATAAGCTGTCTCATGGTATAAACGACCAGCCCACCAGCAAGCCACATCCATAAAACACAGGGACGAAAGCACCAAAAATGCAGGCTGATAAGAGTATCAAAACCATACGCACATTACCCACCTCAAAGCAGATATTTTATTTCAGTTCGGTTATTTCATTGAACTTCAGGAGCCCCGGGGGGACACCCGGGAAGGGGCGGGCGCAGAGCCTCGCCCGGCCGGGAGGACCCTCCGCCCGCCCCTCCGCCCGCCCCACCTGAGCTGGTCCGACAGGTTTAAGGTTCACAGGCGGCCGAGAGAGCGCAGGAATTCCCGCCGGCTCCCGGCAGAGCTGCCCCGTAGTTCCCCATGGCCCCCCGCCTCTGCCCGAGTGAGTCCCGCAGCGGGGGGAGGTGGTGCCGTGGGGCGGTGGGCGAGCGGGGCTCGGGCTGGGACTGGGGCTAGGAATGGGGCTGGAAGTTGGGATGCGGGCGCTGGACGTGCGGGAGGCCCAGGAAGCTGCTCTATAGCTGCACTTCCGTGTGTGGATCTCGGAGGGAGCCTCGTGCCGCTCCGTGCCTCAGTTTCCCCACACCTGTGGCTCCTTCTGGGGACGCAGGGACGAATGTGTACAGAGGGCAGAGGGAGAGATTTTCATTGTGGAGGTAACACCCGAGACGAGCAAAGAGACAGGGATCCCCTAAAGGGAAACATCCCCTAAAGGGAAACAATGCAGGAGCTCTGCCTGTGCCTCCTGCACCCCGTGAAGGGCACCTGGCAGCCCCCTGCACCCACCTCATGTCAGTCTCGGCTACTAGAGGCAGCAAACCTGGCCCATCCCGGCTCTAGCTGGGTTCCCAGGCACAGCCAGGCCACCTCTCCCCCGGGGCTTGGGTGGCGCTGGCACAAGACAGAGCAGTGGAAGAGCTGGTTGTATCACCCAGCTGCTCCAGGGTAACCAGACTGTGCCCAGCCAGAACCTCCGGGGTGTTTGTCCGGCAGGGGAAGCCATTCCCAGCCAGACCCAGACCCCCAGAGCTCGTCTGGCCCACCCAGACAGTCCCTGATCCCTCTGCCACGGCCCAGAGTGTGCGCATACCAGATGCTGCTCTCTCCTTGTAGTGCACGGACAGGTGGGTGCTGGGGGCTCCAGGGGTGCCAGTTTGCCCCTGTGACCCCAAACCTCTCATTTCCAATGGTTTTTTGTCTGTTTCCTTACTCCCGGCGCAGGGTGAAAGTGGAAGAGACGGAAACCTCGTCCCCTCTCAACACAAGTGGAGCAGAGTGTCAGCAGTCTGCAGCAGTGCGGACCTGGCCACTCTCATGGCTGCCACAGACCCTGTCCTGCCCCCCGAGGAGGTGGCTTTGCTGGAGCTGGGGAAAGTGGCCCTGGACAAGGTGCCACCAGCCCCGGATGAACACCTAGAGGACCCCGATGCCACCCTGCCATGGGACCGGTGCCAGCACAGCGCCCAGGGCCAGCCAGAGCCTGCAGAGGCAAAGAGGCGCTCGAGTCCCGAGGGGGGCCGTGAAGACCCCGAGGAAGCTGCTCCCACCTGCCCACCAGCGGAGGCTGAAGAGGATGAGGAAGGCCCTGGGCTGCCTGTGATGGCAGCCCACGTCTTTGTGCCCATCGACCCGCAGTGCATCGAGCAGAGTCCCTGCAAGCAGAAGCAGCACCCCGCTCCATGGCCCCAGGAGGAAGGCAGGGGGGGCCACGTTCCCCCCAGCAACAGACCCAGCAGCCTCCACCACAAGCAGGTCTTCCTCCCCCTTGGTCCCTCGCGCTACCAGGACCCCCTGGGCTATGAGGGGCGCGTGGCCAAGCCCCCGGCTGAGGCGCCACAGTGTCCGTGTGCCAGGGACTGTGGCTCCAATAACCTCAAGGCCGTGGCCTCAGTGGTGGGGGCCCTGCTCCTCTGCCCCTGCCTCATCTACGGCGCCTATGTCTTCCTGCCCTTCGATGCTCCGCTGCTGCCCACTGTCAGTGCCCGCCTGGTCTACACGCTGCGCTGCGCCGCCTTCGCCACCTTCCCCGTGGTGCTGGGTGAGCCAGGGGGTTGGGGTACAAGCCTCTCGCCTCTGCTCTGGGCCATGTGAGCCCCAGGACTGTGGGGATCAGAGCTGGGGCCAAGCTCTTTGCGGCTCCACTGCTCCCACTAGGTGTAGCAGGTGGAGTTTTCCTCCGCTCTCTAGTGCTCCTTAGCCCCACTGAAGCTCCTCTGGGCGCCCGCTCAGCCCCTCTCTCTGCCCCCCAGGGATGATTGTCAGCGGCATCTCCCGCCTCTGCTCTTCTGCCCTGGAGCCCTTTGGGGAGCTGCAGCGGGAGGTGGAGATCCACCGCACCTACGTCTCCCAGTCCATCCAGCTCTTCATCCTCTACTTCTTCAACATGGTCGTGCTAGCCACCTACCTCCCTCAGGAGCTCCTCAAGCTCATCCCGCTGCTCACGGGGCTCTTTGCCATCTCACGGTAAGTGGCTCCTTCACCCTGGGGCACCGCCAGGCTCTGTCAGTGCCGGCAAACGCCATCCCTTGGTGCGACTCCTGCTCTGGCAGTGCCTCACTTGGCCAGCCACAGCCAGGGAGGGTTCTTCATCTGCACCCTGCTTCCTGCAGCGGCTATGCATGGAAAACCCTCCCTGGTCAGAACCCCCAGGCGAAGCTGGTGCCGGCCCCATGGCATCGCCCCCACTGAGCCCGCACCCTCTGCCCTCTCCAGGTTGATTTTCTGGCTGTCCTATGCCATCAGCCGCTCCTTCCGTGCCTTCGGCTTCAGCATGACCTTCCTGCCGCTCCTGGCCATGCTGCTCTGGAACCTCTATGGCATGTTTGTCCTGGAGCCCGAGAACCTCCTCTCTGTGGCAGCACCAAAGCCCGAGGGCCGCTCCAAGGAGAGCGGAGCCAAGCTCCGGCACTGGGGGTGAGGGAGGCCCGGGAGATGGGGGGCCTAGACCCTGAGGGCTTGAGCCCTTCTCGCTGCCCTGCCCAGAGAGCCCTGATGGCACAGGGGTGCTGGCAGATCCTGCTGGGCCCTTGTTCCCTGCCCAGACATGGCGAGGTTTTGCTGTGCTGAAACCCTCCGCACCAGGAGTCTCCTGCAGGAGGGCAAACAAGGCCTGGAGCAAGACCCAACAAGCCCTGTTCTATGGGAATGGGGTGAGATTTGCCTCCCTTCCTGCTGGAGCTGACTTTGTCCAATAAAGCCCTTCACCAAACAGCTCTGTGTCTGGTTTGGGGGGGTTTGGGTTAAATTGCCCAGGGAATGACTTGGGACTTCACCCACAGGATGCAGTCATCCAGCCTCAAAATGATGTTTCCAAGAGGGGAAAAAAATCACGTTTCCCCCAGATTGTCCCTCTTCCAGCCCTGCATCCCACTGCTGTGTCCCTGCGTGGTCAGTCCTGCTCCTCTTGTCCCTCCTCTTCCTCCTGGTGGAGGTTCAGCACCCAGTTCACAAACCAGTTGGCCAGGCAGGAGGAAGGGAGCCCTCCCCAGGGAGGGTTGCAGGGAGAAGCTGGGACGGATGACATGGAACCAGGCTTGCCACTGCCCAGGGCTTGGGATGGCTGATCCCTCCAGGATGGGTGCTGAGCCCCCTGCTCTGTGGACATGAAGGGACCCCTGGGAGTTGCACGTTTGATGGTCTCAGTTCTCTGATTCTCAGGCATAACTCAAAGGAGTTAAAAATCCACCAAATCCAGGGAAAGCCCCTCCAGCCCCAGCTCTGCCAGGTGTCTGGCCTGTCCCTCCTCCCATCCCACAATGCTGTATCAAGGGAGCAGCCCACCTGAGCCAGAGAACTGGACTCGAGGACCTGAGGGAATGGCTGGAACTCTATCAGGGGAGGTTTAGATTGGATATTAGGAAAAGGTTCTTCCCTCAGAGGGTGGTCAGACACTGGAACAGGCTTCCCAAGGCTGCCAGAGCTCAAGGCGTGTTTGGACAATGCTCTCAGGCACATGGTGGGATTGTTGGGGCTGTGCAGGGCCAGAAGTTGGACTAAATGATCCTTGTGGGTCCCTTCCAACTCAAGAGAGTCCATGATTCCATGACTCTTCTGAATGTACCTCATCAAGGACACAGCCCAGGGCACTGATCCTGCAGCTCATGGGCAAAACTCCCCTGAGCACCACAAGTGCTACAAGGCACAAGTCCAGGTGCAGAGGCTCCTCAGCACTGTCCCATTCCTGCCAGTCCCGAGATCTCCAATTTCTGGACCATCTGGTTGTTCAGTGTTAATTACAAGGGTCCGAGGGCACAAAACCAGCCCCATTTGCCCTTTCACACCATCTGTGCCCAGAAAAGCTTCCAGCTTGTCTCATTTTTCTCCCTCAAATCGCTCTGCTCCACAACAAGGCTTTGTCTTCCCCTCTCTGTTACCTGCTCCCTTCCAGCTCCCAGGGATCCAGCAACTGGCAGCCAAGAAGGAAATCATAGGGAAGGAGTAGGTCGGATGCATTAACCTCTGACAGCCAGGTGCTGCACGAGGAAGGCTCTTTGCAGAGAAATTCAAGTCTCTTCTTCGTAAAAAGCTCCGAGGGTCTCAGGCCCAGGACAGGTGCTGTGTCAGTGTTTGGGGACTGGGACCAGCCTGTTCTGGTTGAGCAAACCCTGCAGAGGGGTGGGCTGGGAGGGAAAGGCCCAACCTGTGGTTATGTGGCCTCAATGGCCAACAGGGATCGAACCTCTGGGTTGCTTTCCATAGTCAGCAGCTTGGAGGAGCTTTGCCCGGGGCAGCAGGGAAAGAGGAAAGTATGGGAGAGTGTTAAAGGGGTTTGGGTTTGTTGGTTTGGGTTTTTTTGGTTGTTTGTTTGTTTGGTTGTTTGTTTGTTTTAATGTTTATTTTTTATTTTTTAAAGGCATATTCAGGCATGCTGAGTGCAGTACCACTAAGAGAAGTACTGATGATGATGATGTCATATTAGACTCTTACAACATTAATGAGATACCGTAATTTTGTACATTATGTGGAGGAGCAGCTGGATCAGCCTTGAGGAGGCCGGGCTGTCTGTGACCATAAGCATTCGGATCTGTCAGCAGCACTGACTTTTCCACCTGTGTTTTCTTCCTGTAATGAAATCCAACCGTTTTCCTTAACGCCCGGCTCCCAGAGCGAGTAACGTGTCCCACACCGTGGTTCTGCGGCCTCTCAAAGCTGGTCACTTCAACTTCACCTCTGCCACCATCACGTACCTGGCACAGGAGGGAGGACAGGTCGTGGTAAGTGGACGATTTAGAGGAGCCCTGCAGATACCCCTGACAGTGCTCTTGCAGCAGCCTGGTCGGGGTGATGTCCCTGAGCTCTCACCCTGCCCAGCTCTGCCCCAAGAAGGAAAGTGGTAAAGCTTGTCTTTTCCCTGCCTCTTCCAGGTTGGTTTCACTAGTGCTCCCGGGCAAGGAGGAATCCTGGCTCAGCGTGACTTCGACAGGAGGTTCTCCCCTCACTTTGTAAGTACCTTTCAGCTGACAATGGAAATTGCACTGCAGCCCAGCACAGTGGCTTCCTGCTGCACATGGGGTGTGTGGTTTGTCCTGCAGTCACCCGGAGAGCTCCAGTGGTATTGCAGTTAATCCCTGTCAATTCTCCATAGGAGTATCACAGAAGCAGCCAAGAGTTTCCACCCCAGCTCCCTCTGTGGAAGAGCTGCACTGTGGGATTTGAGCCAGAAAATTGGAGAGTAGAATCTTAGAACCTTCTAAGTTGGAAGGGACCTACAAGGATCCTGGAGTCCAACTCCTGGCCCTGCAGAGGACAACCCAACAATCCCACCAAGTGCCTGAGAGCGTTGTCCAAACTCCTTGAGCTCTGTCAGGCTTGGTGCTGTAACCACTTCCCTGGGGAGCCTATCCCAGTGCCTGATCACTCTCTGGGGAAGAACCTTTTCCTTATATCCACCTTAAACCTCCCCTGACACAGCTCCATGCTCTTCTCTCGGGTCCTGTCCCTGGTCACACAGAGCAGAGATCAGTGCCTGCCCCTCATGAGGAAATGCTCCACACAGAACCCCCTGGGGTCACCTATCACAGCCCCTGAAAAACCCCAACCTTCGGACGTGGTCTTCGAGTTGTGGGGAGAGAGAGAAGCTGGTGGCAGTGGCTGGGGGGGGCCCACCCTCTCAGGGTCCCCAGTAGTGCCCAGCCCAGGGGAGCTTTTCTACACCTCCCCCCCCCCTCCCATCACACAAACAGCCTGAAACAACATCTTTATTTAGAGGACCAGGTGAAGTTTTGGTCCAGAGACCTCGCCCCAGCATCAGCGTCCTGTAGCACAGGGGCACCTCCGGGGTTTCTCCTATCATTCCCTGACTTTCCCCAGCTCAGCCTGGGGACCAGGTCGCTACATTGAGCTCTTCCCCACATCAGTGCAGGGCTGGTTGCAGGGGAGGATGACTCTGCCTGCCATGCACGATTGGCTCGAGGTGATACATGGATCTAATTTGTTAAGTCTCTTCAGTCTGTGCAGTCAGTCTCAGAGGGTCTTCTTGGGGGGTCTTTAGGGACCCCTGTGGGGGTCATTGAGCCACTGAACTTCGGAGTTTTCATCCCGATCTTCCACATACAGTGTTGTTTTCATCTAAGCTGCACAGTAGGTTCCTGAACAAACTGGATTGGGCTGGTTTGACTTGTTCCATAGGTGATTGCAGAGCTCTCAATATTCCAGTGTTCCACTGGTCCACTGACCGTTAGGTACCATCCCATTAACCGTTGTTATTTACAACATAGGGAGCCCATCAGGAAGGTTCATATCCATGGTGGCTCTGTGAAGTGACGAGAGAGGAGAGCAAGGAAGAGAATCAGGGTTCAGTTCCTCCGGAATCAGGTGCCAAGAGCCCCAAACACTCCCCTCACGTCACACAGCCCCGCCACTGCTGCAGCCCCGTTTGGGGCCAGGCGGTGAACAAGGGAAAAACAGAGATGCCTGACCTGCTGAGCTTCATTGACCATAGAGCAGATGGAACAGCTCAAAGGCCATCAGGAGGGGTGGCTACTCCTATGTAGAACAGGGTTGCTATGAATTCCACAGTGTGCATGACCCTCGTTCATATCCAGAGGATGAGCCACGACAGCGACTCTGCAGCCTGGGGCATGTTGTGCAGGATGTTGGGGCCATGCCCAGCTCCAGCAGCAGCATCGTCCCCTCCCCTGTGGGGACAGGGCAATCCTGGGGCTTAGCTGGGAACTGGCACGCCCCCAGCACCCTCCTGGCTCCTGGGCCCACAGCTGCTCACTTGGGCAGCACCAGCAGCATGGTCATCATGTCATGATGGAGAAGGCCATGCCCAGCCCCAGTTCCAGCTTCTGTCGGTTCCAGGGAAGCATTCCACCATTTTTTTTTTGTTCTACGGTTGCCAGAGGAGCATTCCACTGCTGCTATTGTAGGTCACAGCATCTTACAATTGTATGTTCCACGGGAGAACCTGCCACCTAGCATATCCAGAGGCACACAGATCAGGGGACCATGCTGGGACCCGGCTGCTGCTCCGGGACACTGGTGGGGCCGCAAAAAGGACCCCCCAGAGACATTTCCAGAAGGCTCAGTCAAGGAGGAATGTGCAGGGGCTGACCAGGGCTGAGACCAGCCCCTGGGGGCGGGACCCAAAGGCCTTAAGACTCGGCTCGGGGTAAAGGCGTGCACAGCACCAGAGCGTGGCAGCAGCGGGTAGGGTACTGCCCTGGAACCAGGGGTGGTGAGAGCGTTTTCTTTTTTTTTTTTTCTTCTCTTTTTTCCCTTGCTTGTTTTATTGCTTTTTTCTTTTGTTGTTTTTTTTTTCTTTTCTTGTTTTCTTGCTTTTTTGCTTTCTTGCTTCCTTTCTTATTTATTTTCTTTCTCTTTTTTCTTTTTCTCTTTTTTCTTTTTCTCTTTTTTCTTTTTCTCTTTTTTTCTATTCTGCTTTTCTCTTTTCCTCCTTTCCTTTTTCCTTCTTTCTTTTTCTTTTGCTTTCTCTTTGCCTCCCTCACTCCCTCTCTCCCTCTCTCCTTGCCTCCCTTCCCTCTTCTGCTTTTTACTTTCTTTCTCTCAGATACACCTTGATTTGACAGCGTTGATTGCAAGTTTCGCTCAGTCAAAAATTCAAGTCAGCTCAGTTGTTGCCAATGAATACTGTTCTACTTGCAAAGACCTCTGCATGATCACGATTACTCCCCTTGCTACCGCACAGAGATTCAGAACAACCCCTGCCTTTACCCGCGGGGGGACAGGACAGGTGGCCAGTGAGGAGGGCTGTGACCTGCAGCAGCCCCTGGACACAGGCCTCCACTGGGCCCCCACTCCGAGATGAAGAGCAAACACTGCTGTGCTGGTGAATGGGGTGGGCATGGGCTGGCAGGTGCACAAACAGGTGAACAGCTTTGTCCACAGCCTCAGCCAGGAATTCAGCACCAGCATCATTTAGCAGGTGGCTGCCTGGGCACCCTGTGGATGCCTGTCCCCTGTGGCCGCCTGTCCCCTGTGGCCAGGATGGGGGTCAGGTCCTGCCCTGCTCCACGGCTCCTCCTCACAGCAGGAGCACCACCATACACTGCTGGATGCCCACAAAAGGGAGCAGCTGAGCGAGGGGGTAACCTCGCATCTGCTGGAGAAAGGCACCTGCCTGGGTTTCGCTGTCTCCTTGTTCTGCCTACTGCTGTCCTTCACTTTCCTCTTTGTTGTCTTCTCATGACAGCCATGCTGTGGCTGTCAGAGCAGGATTGGTGCCAGTACGGGGTGCAGCCCATGTTCTGGCTGACCATAGCCTCTTCTGGCTGCTGGACTTAATCTGCCACTATCAGAGGTGGAGGGGAGCAGGGCTATACTCATTCTGCAGACATAAATGGGATGGGTTACATCTTCGAGATCACCTGTGACCTGATGTCTGCCTGTCCCGAGACAAGGTGAGAAGCTAACCCTCCACGTGTGTTTCCCTCTACACCCTCTCAGCTGCCACCTGCCCTCATCCCCTCACATCCACGCCAGGAGCATGTGGCTTTCCTGCACAGCACCGTTCTGGCATGGTGGAAGGGGTTGGCATGTGCCTTGCTGCCCCTCACCCAGACCGAGCAGATGCTGCCGTCCCAACTCCGGGACGAGACCTCAGTTTTTCATCATCCTGTGCCACCTGGCCCTGCAGTGGCCTGAGCTGAAGCACATGGTGAGGGGCTGGGGGCAGCCGGGGAGTTTGGGGCTGGGGGGCAGCAGGTTGTGACACACCCTGCTCTCTGCAAGTGCTGGAGCTGTTCAGGTGAAGCCTGCTCCTGCTCTTCCTCTTTACCTCTGGCCTGGACCCCTTCAGGTTCTCAATGTCACCCAGAACCATTCCTTCATGCAGTGTTCCTACCAAAGTGAGGCCATGGCCCTGGGGAGCAACTCCATGGGCCCCACTGTGCACCGTGGCAATGCAGGGCCTCCCCCACCCTCTCCCAGCCTCCCCATCCTCCCAATCCATAGCCACCATGTCTGCAAACATGGTGGTCAAGTCCCTGATGGTGCAGCTGCTGCAGAGCCCCACTGGGCCCTGAACACCACTTTCAACACCCAACCCCACTGGGAATGGGACTTCCACGGCCCCAGGGCCTGGCCACGCTGTGTGCTGCAGGGGGACTCACACTGGTGCCATGTCCCCAGCCTGCCATATCCCCACAGCATCACAGGGCAGCAGTACTGGAGCATCTGCCTGCCCCTGGCCCACTGGCCCTGCTCTGCCTGGCCCAAGTCTGCCTGCGCTGTGCCATCACAGCCTTGTACTAACCCAAGATGAGCCTGGCACAGCTGGAAGGGGGTGGGTTTTGGGGTGGGCTGGTGCCCCCAACCAGCCACTCCTCAGCGGTGTTTGCCAGTGCAGTAAGAGAGCAGCTGTGTGCTGCACCTGTACAACAGGCTGTGGCAGTGGAAGCATTTTGTCCACCTGTAGCAAACACACATGGCACATTGAGCATGGCAGCCACCTGGGCTGGTGAGTAGGGACAGGGACATGAGGTGCTGCGGAGGGGTGTGTCACTCTTGAGGTGGCCGATGCAGAGCACAACCACAGAACTGGCCCTCACAGTGCTCCAGGCTGTTCTTGATCACACCTGGGAGGCAGGAGTCTTCAGCTGCCTGTGCAGACCTAGACCCGCTGGCCAAGACCCCGTCCATGGTGCTGGCATGGGGTTCTAGGACAGCCCCCCGCGGCTGGCAGCCGCCTGCCCTGTGTGCTGCCAGCCCCTGCCCGTCCTGCTCACTGGCACAGCGGTGTTTGGTCTTCCTCTCGTACAGCTCCTGGGTGCTGCGGGCCGGCTGGGTGCCCTTGTCCTTGTCCTGCCGCAGGTTGTAGCCCTCATCGCTGGCCACCTGGTCGTTCAGCTCCACGAAGGCGCGTGAGAGGTTCTGCATCTCCGTGTTCAGCGTCTCCCCGCTCCGCTGCCGGGACACACACGCAGACACGCGCACGCAGAGGCTCGGCCCCGCTCCCCCAGCCCCCTGCTGCCCCCTCCCCAGACCCCCCTCACCACCAGCTCCTCCATCACGTGGCGCAGGGGGGCCGTTGACACCTCCCAGAGACCGGTCGTGTGGTTGACCTGAAGATCCACCACGCAGTCCATCGAGCGTTTCGCCTCCATCAGGTTGTGCCAGAGGTTGGCCACGGGCCCTGGTGCCAGCAGGGGTGGCTCAGAGCCCACCAGCTCTCAGGACCCCACTGGGGGGCACAGGGACATTGGGGGGACCCTACCATGGCAGTGAATACAGAGAAGGCAAAGCCAAGCTGCCTCGCCCAGGAACTTGGGGACTATGAGCAGGTTGGCACAGGGGAAGTGAAGGGGAACATGGGGGTACTGGGAGCTTCAGTGATGGCCTCCCAACTACAGCCTGACTCACAGTGGGGTGACTGGTAAGAACAGAGCACTGTCTTTGGGCAGTGGGGTTCCTCATGCCACTCTGGGTGGATTTCAGGGCAGTGGAGGGATGTGAAAGTGAAAAAGCAGGTTCTGATGTCCAAAATCAGCGTGAAGCACAGGTATTGATGCAGTGCAGTGGAGCCAGTCTGTGGGGAGAGCAGTGTACCTGCTGAAAAAGGGGTGAAAGCCCCTTCAAACCTTCCCCAGTGAAAGCTGGGAAAGTCAGGTTGGGATGAAATACTGCAGCATTTTTACTGTGGGGCTGACCAGGTCTGTGCTGAGTGTTCTGTCTGACCAGATGTGTAGGAAGGGGTGCCCACATCTCCCCTGCTCTGTGCCTGGGCTGAGGGCGCTGGAGTGTGGCTCCAGAGAGACGCAGGAGGGGGTCTGGAATTTGGAAGCCATGCCAGGAAGTGTTGGCCAGTTGAGCTATTGGGAAGGTACCCAGAATTCAGCAATGCTGTTTGTCACCTCAGAAAGCCCTGAGTTATCAGTTGGGCTAGAAGGTCTCCCTACATTTTCCACACAGGGTAGCAAAGATCCCCTTCTCCATGACCCTGCCTTTGTCTGCCAGGACAGTGAACACAACTCCTCCCTGCCTCCAGTGCAGCAGAGGCCCCCACATTCATCCCTCAGTAAAGCAGAGACCCCTGGCCACCTTCAACGCCCTGGAAAGCAGAAATCCCAGCATGGAGCACCCAGGACAGCAGAGACACCCCTCCCTCTCTCCCTCAGGATAGCACAGATTCTTGCAGCAATTACCCCATACTGTGTAGAGCTCCATCCCCATCCCTGTAAAGGGGCAACACCCCTGGATGTGAGGGGTCTGCAGGACCAGCCCCTGGAGCCAAGGGATGTCCTGGAGCAGTGCTGGCAGAGAGCCAAAGCCACGGCCATGTGCTTCCATAGCTGCTGCAGAGGGAAGGGACCCTTGAAGCCCCCGCTGTGCCCTTTTCAAGCAGGCTGCTCTAAGGGCCAAGAGGAGACAAGAAGTGCTGGAGCAGGAGTGGCAGGGCAGGTGCTCCCCGTCTCAGTGGTGAAAGAGTGCAGAGCACCCCTTGTTGATCTGCCAGGGCAAGGGAGACCCACACCTCCATCCCTCAGGACAGTGTAGACCCCCACAGCAATTCTCCCATAGTGTGCAGAGCCCCATCTCCATCCTCGCAACAGCAGAGATGCCCATCTCCATCCCCCAGGGCAGCAGAGAAGTCACCTTCAATACCCTGTGCTCCAGAGACCCCCCACCTTCACCGCCAAGTCCAATAGAGAAGCAGTGGTGACCTCTGCCTTGATCTGCCAGGACAGTGGAGATCCCCTTCTGGGTCACCCGAAACAGCCAAGATCCTCACCTCACTTTTCTGAGACACTGGAGGCCCCCCAGCCCTGGCTCCCAGGACAGCAGAGACCTCCACCTGCATCATCCCATGCAGCCAAGAGCCACCTTCATCCTCAGTTCAGTGGAGACCCCTCATCTCCATTGTCCAGGGCAGCAGAGACCCCCTCCTCAATTCTCCAAGACTGCATAGACCCCCACCTTCACCACTCCCAGTCCAGCAGAGACCCCTTGCCTCCATTCCCCTGTGCAGCAGAGGCTCCTAGGAGCTTCTGTCCTCCAGGGCAGTGCAGACTCCTGTCTCCATCTCCTGGGATATTAGGGCCCCATCCCCTACAACCCTCAGTGCAGCATGGACCCTTCATCTGCCAGGACAGTGGAGACCCCTGCTTCCATCCTCCAGTGCAGCTGAGACCCCCTCTTGCATCCCCCAGTGTAGCATGGACTTTTATCCAAGTGTCTGGTTTCTTGCATTTCTGAGAGCTCTTGGACGCCTCACAGCTGCAGGGACTGCAGAAGGAATTGTCTAGGGAAAACTGATGGGGAACGTGCACTGGGAGCCCAGAAAGCCAACACTGTCCCGGGCTCATCCCCACAGTGTGGGCAGCATGTGAGGGGGGATTCTGCCCCTCTGCTCTGCTGAGACCCCCCTGCAGTGGTGCCTCCATCCTTGGGGTCCCAGCACAGGAAGGACGTGGAGCTGCTGGAGCGAGTCCAGAAAAGCCCATGGAGCTGCTCTGAGGCTGGAGCCCCTCTGCTCTGGAGACAGGCTGGGAGAGCTGGGGGTCTTCACCTGGAGAAGAGAAGGTCCAGAGAAACCTTGGAGCCCCTTCCAGTGCTGAAAGGGGCTCCAGGAGAAATCGAGAGGGACTTTGGACAAGGGTCTGGAGTGACAGAACTAGGGGGAATGGCTTCCCACTGCCAGAGGGTAGGGTTAGATGGGATATTGGGAAGGAATTCTTCCCTGTGAGGATGGTGAGGCCCTGGCACAGGTTGCCCAGAGAAGCTGTGGCTGCCCCATCCCTGGAAGTGTCCAAGGCTGGGTTGGACAGGGCTTGAAGCAATCTTTTCTAGTGGAAAGTGTCCCTGCCCATGGCAGGGGATTGGAATGGGATGATCTTTAAGGTCCCTCCCAACCCAAAGCAGTCTGTGAGTCTATGATTTGTATGAAATATGGCATAACCTCAAGCACAGGGCAGTTGCTTTTACATAGGTATGAACAAGAGTGTTGTTACATGACCTACTGGACTAGAGAAAAAAAATGTGAAGAAAATTACTACCACCTTTGCCTCTTACCTGAAGAACAGAAACCAGCTGTGTTTTATTATGGTGAGTTATTCTCAGGTCCTGTGAATTGACAGAAATCAGTGAAAAGTGTGTTCCCTTCCAAGGAAAATGCAATCCACTTTCCAAAAACACTCACAGGATTTTGCATTTCTGTAGTGGTTTGTCACACAGAAGATTTTTGGGGATTATATGGGAATAGAATTGTGTGTGAAGGAGAGACTGAGATAACACAAGGGTTAATTCCCTTCTCACTCTCATTTCCTTATTAGTGCTAAAATCTGTAGCACAATTCCCCATGGCACTCCCTTTGGCAGCTGCTCGTTGCTAAGTAAACACACATTCACATCAGATAAATGCACTTCGGTGTCATAAACTTCCACAGCCATCACATACTTTTGTTCCACTTCCAGCGTCCTCCTGTCTCTTGGGCAGATGGTGAAACTTGAAATAAAACACAAGGTTGGCTCCCAAGAACCATCAACAGCAACTTGGTAACATGATTTTCATTAAGAAATGCAACTCTATTATTGGAAGTTATTAATCTGGGGATTAATAATAGGAGCACTCCTAAATTGGCTTGGAAACCTGAAGTTTGCATTAGGCTTTGTCCCAAAGCAATGAGAGTGCCAGTGATGCTGCTTTCTGTAACAGAAACATCTTCCCACTGCCATAAACCAGATTTTAGTGGGGAACAGAGGACAGGCAAAGGGTCACTGTGAAACTCCTCTGGGCAGGAATCAAGGACTGGAGCAGAAGTGTTCTCGTTCTTCATCCTCTATCCAAGTATCCAAGTACCCTGAATCCAAACACTCCATAACAAAAACAAGCAGCAGAGAAGTGGTATGAAGGCAATTCTGACACATGCTTTCCAAGCTCCAGGGCCCATTTCCTTGTTGTTAGTCTGCAGTGGAGTTAATTAGTCTGATTTAGAGAGAAGCCCATCAAGTGGAGAAACACCAACTTCAGTTTTCAAATCACTGCACTTGAAAAGATGTAGACTTAAGACTGAGCTTCCCACTGCCAGCAGGATGGATGCAGTTACAGAGGGAAAGTATATTCCTGGGAAAAAAAGGAAACATGAGGGTTTTATAATTGAGCTTTTAATTTACTTACTACCTAAAAATCCAGCTTCTACAGTGCAATTAAGAGCAGTTGGGGCTCACACATGGAGATCCTTGTTCTTTTACAGGAATTCTCTCATGATTTTCAGTTTAACGAAAGATAATATGGGCATCCTCAGAGTGCGCAAGTAACTACTCTGTGAAGTTAAAGCATTCAGAGAAACTCACAGTTAGGCTCCAAAATGTCCTGTTTGCCTTCACAGTCTCTTTTACTACAAATCAGGTTGGTGAAGGAAGACACAGCAGATCAGGTCCAACTGGTCCTCACTGCTGAGCTGGTGGAGGAAAGTGATATCCACAAAGATGACATAACGTTCAAGGGCAAGTTCTAATTCTGCAAAAAGCTCATTTGACAAATTAAAGGCATCTGATAATCACCTACAGGAAGGAGAACTCAAAAAGACTAAATGTCATGGACTCTTGGTTGCTGACATAAGTAAACTCAAGCCTCCTTTTCCATTAAAGATAAAGACAACAAGAAGCATTTTTTTCTCAGCAGGAAGAGTTAAAATTGTGGAATTAACAGTGGGAGAGCTTACGTCACAGGTACATCTTTTGATATCCAGAGCTCTCACAGCAAACTCCAGGGGAGAATTGTCCAGAACATTCTTAAATTTGGAACATAATTTCAATGCTATCATATCAACAAGGACATCACAATGGAGTAAACAGCCTATCAACAGGAGAATAAATAATCCCTAATTCAGCATCTACAGGCTCAGGCTCGCTTCAAAACTGGTGAAAAATTAGCACTAATGAAAATAACAAAGAACAAATCAGTGACTTCTTACCCTACAGAGCCTGGGTACAGGCACCGTCATGACCTGTAGGTTCTCACAGAGTCTTTCATTCTTTCTGAAAGTTTTCGTTTCTGCATACAATTCCCTGCTCAATGAATTTGCACTTTACTGCCTTCCATGTTCTTCAGCCATTGCAGCAGAGCAGCCACCAGAGGGTTTGGGGAACAAACAGCACCCTTCTCAACAGCTACAAGGAAGGGAGGGAGGGAGGAAGGATTAGTTTTCCCCCTCCATTTAGACCTGTATCTTTAAATGACCTTAAGAGGCGGCAGAGCACATAAACAAAAGTGGGTTTATATTGTCACTAAAACAAATCCCGTCGTCCACAACACTTTCTAGTGTTTATTCCTGCAATGATCTGCTTCAGAGCATCCTCCCAGTGCTGGGGAGAGCTTCCAGTAGCTCACCCATCAGGTCCTGGAGTGCACAGGCTTCAGCTAACAGTCCCTCTTCTCCAGGTGTTGGTGTGGACACCAGCCAGTAATCTCATGGCTAGGCTTCGCGAACGAAGATTTGGGAAGGCTCTATCCACATTTGCTACAGGCACGCTGGTGGCTTATGAGGCCAATACGTGACAGACATATCCGATTGCAAAAGGCACAGCAGAAAGATTCCTTAGATGGTGTATTCTGCAATACATGGTTCTTTCTGCGTTGACTTTTTTCCTCGAGAGTGATCCTGCGTGTGTTCTCGAAGGAGACAGCTGCGTTATAGATGGTGTGTCTCCAGGCCTCCCGATTTGAGGCCAGAGTAGACCAGTTATGGTGATCAATATGGCCAAGGCTGAGATGTTGTTTCAGGGAGTCCTTGTATCTTTTCTTTGGGGCTCCTCTCATGCGACAGCCAGTGGCAAGTTCACCATAGAGCAGGATCTTAGGGAGGTGGTGGTCCTTCATCCTTGAGACGTGCCCTGCCCATTGCAGCTGAGTTCTCAGTAACATGGCCTCAATACTTAAGAGTTCAGAAAACAACCCCCCTGATCCTGCACAAGCCTGCATCCCCCACCCAGCACAGGCAGGACAGCAGCCCCTCGGCCCCTGGTCTCTGTCAGGTTGCAGCAGCCCCTGGGACTGCTGGACTGCTAAACCAGGCAAGAGCCTCCTGCTTCACAGGCACAGCTACACCCCTTCCCCCAGGGGCAGATCCTGAGCTCAGGGTTTGGGTTTTTTCAGGATGGTTCCTTGTGCTCTCCAAACCTTCTCTAGCTCAGGAAAATGCAGCCTTTCAGTGCCTAAAGGGGCTCCAAGAGAGCTGGGGGGGGACTTTGGACAAGGGCCTGGAGTGACAGGACAAGAGGAAATGGCTTCCCACTGCCAGAGGGCAGGGTTAGATGGGATATGGGGAAGGAATTCTTCCCTGTGAGGGTGGGGAGGCCTGGCACAGATTAACCAGAGCAGCTGTGGCTGCTCCAACCCTGGAAGTGTTCAAGGCCAGGTTGGATGGAGCAGCCTGTGCCACGGCTGGACAACCCTTTCTGTGAGGAAATTTTCCCTAATATCCAATCTAAACCTCTGACGTAACCTGAGAACATTTCTTCTCGTCCTATTACTGATTACCTGGGAGCAGACCCTGACCCCTCCCAGTTCCACCCTCCTGTCAGGAAGTTGCAGAGAGCACGAAGGTCCCCCTGAGCCTCCTTTTCTCCAGGCTGAGTCCCCCAGCTCCCTCAGCTGCTCCTGGTGTTCCAGATGCCTCTCCACCCCCATTCCCTTCCCTGGAATCGCTCCAGCCCATCAGTGTCTTGTCATGAGGAGCCCAAAACTGCCCCCAGGACTGGAGATGCCTCAGCAATGCCCAGCACAGGGGATGGTCACTGCCCTGGGCCTGTGGCCACACACCAGCTCATGTTCACCTGTTGTCACCCGCACCCTTGGATCTTTTTCCAGCTTTCCAGCCACTTTTCCCCAAGCCTTGGAGCCCTGCAGGGGGTTGTGGTGATCCAAGGACAGCACCTGGCCCTTGGCCTTGTTGAACCTCACACCACTGGCCTTGGCTCATTGATCCAGCCTGTACACATCCCTCTGCAGGACCTTCTTGCCCTCCAGCAGATCAGCACTCCCACGCAATTCACTGTCATCTCCAAACTGACTGAGGGACTCACCCCCACAGTCCCACGTTTGTGCTCCAGCCCTAAGAAGACACTGGCAAGTCCACCTCTGTCTGGTCTCATCTCCAGGAGATGGGCACACAGCCTGGCCTTCATCCCCACCCTCATCCCCCACAAGCCCAGACGGAGTGGATCACACACAGTAAAGCTCTGCAGCCAGCAGTGGTGTGGAGGGATCGGTTTTTATTTCAAAAGACAGTAACACAATTTTTCAATTTAGTATCAAAACACTGGATAGGGTTTTTGTCTCCAGATTGGCCCCTAAAACTGCTACAACCAAGCAGCATGCTCAAACCACAAGCTACACGCTGCGAGGGTGGCGATACCGCACTCACGCCTCACAACCACGAAACACCAGCAATGCACAGCGAGATGGCTTGTACCCAATTAAGACAGTAAGAGCAGTCCTGGCCAGGAGGGAAGGTTCAGCTCCCTCCCTCCAGGTAGGCAAAAACACTTCTCCAAGAATACAAGGCTGTTGTACTTAAGCTGTTAAGTGTAACACAGCAATGAGCGGTGAAGCTTGGTGCACCAGCACTTAGTGAAGGCAAAGTCAGCCCCAGGGTAGCAATGGGTTAGAGGGGCTGTGGCTGCTCTAAGCCCACCAGGAAAGGAAGTGGCCAACAGTGGGGGGGAAGGGACACAATCCTTGTGAAGGTTCAATTGTTCAGATGACTGGCTTGGCTTAAAAAAAAAAACAGAAAAAAAAAAAAAAAGTACCTTTCACACAAGTTGCTCCTCCCCAACACAGTTACCTTAAAGCTGAGAAACTGAACTGCACTTTTGGCAAACAGCTCTTGGAAAGAAAGTTTTCCCAACAGGCTTCCATCCCCAGCCTGGCTACTCTGACTCACAGCGAGCACCATCACACCCTTTTCCTGCCCTGCCAAAGCAGGGTGGCCTAGAGCCAATTAACAGAAAGTTAATACCAAATTTTAAAGCCAAGAGCTTTGAAGTGTAGCTCACCAGCCTCACACGATATTTGGAATGTTTACAATGGTTGCTACAAAAAAAGGTAGTTACAAAATGTGTACATCTCAAACATGCTCCCCAAACATTATTGCATTGTTTATTTCCCTTAATGATGCTGTTTGAAGCTCTGCCCAACCTGGTGGCCTTTAACCCTGGGGCAAAGGAGATTTGTGTTTGGTCAAGTTGGCAACAGAACGTAAACTCTGGTCCCCAGGGTTAGAGGGCAGCAGCAGCTGGGCTGGCGCCTGGCATCGCGTGGCGGAGGCGGTGGCAGGGATCTATTACATCTCGTTCAGGTCTAGCAGGGTCTGGTCCAGCATTCTTTGCGTGCAGAGATGCTCCTCTTTGGTGGATTTCAGTTTATCTGGCAGAAAGCAAGAGTTGAGAGTTACAAAGCAGTGTCAGACAACCAAAACTCCTTTGCCACAGAAAGCTTGTGCCAGCCCCTTCCCCGCACGCAGCGATCCTCGGGCCAGAGTAACTGGCTGGGTGCAGCTGGAAGCTCTGAGGTTACCTGGCTTGTGTGTAGCCCTTGCCTCTCACACTGCTGGTGCTCCCAGTCAGCACAGTCATGGTGTGCCTTCAGCCAGAGCCCTAGGCAGTGTCTCACATGCAGGTACCTCCAACTGCAGCCAGCTCTCCCCAGGGCTTCCACACCTCCATAGCTGACCCACATGGCCCAGCAAGGCACCCCGAGAGCAACACACACTTGGAAATCACCCCTAGAAGGTGGCTATGACCCCCTTCCCTCAGCACAGGGCAGGGATGCCAAGCCCAGCAGCAGGGAGCAGACCGCCAGCCTGGAGGGCAGCGGGGCAGGGGCTGGGGCAGTAACAGGCAGAGAGCAAGGAGCAAGGGAGCTGCACCCTGCCCGAGACTACAGGCAGCTGTGCAGTCGATTCTCACATGTTCCTTAAGCCAGGAGGAGAGCAGATCAGCAGCTAGTGCTCTAGGTAGGCTTTACTCCAAAGGTGAGCCCACCCATATCACTGGAGACATCCACACGCTGGGACACTGGATAGACAGGCTGTTGAAAAATGTCCTTTAGGTACAGGCAGATTCCCAAAGCCACTCCCAACCTCCCCAGAGTCAGAAATTGTGCACAGAGAGAGAACAGTCTTCCTCGAGCATGAGCAATGGCAGCGCTTAAACACACTCTGCAGGCACTCAGGACACAGCCTTGGGCTGTGCATTTTGGGACTTGCTGCCAAGATATCCATGAGCCTTCCCAACCCTCCCAGGGCTCTGCAGCTGCATTGGGGTTAGGCCCGGGAAATGACTGCTACCCTACACCTTCTCGGTTAGGACTCCCCTAGATAGGAACACACTACAGGTGTGCAGTGTCTCACAGACTACAAGGTCAGTCATTTATTGGCAGAAGCCATCATTTCATGCATCAGAAATCCTACAGCCATTTACCTAATCACAAATTCAGTTGTAGCAGCTTCAAGCAGACATAAGCCTAACTTCACCCCACCCCTCATTTCAGGGGTGCAGCCATTCTGGTTCCATGAAGGAGCCAGGCAGGACCCCCTGGACAAGCAAACAAGACCGTTCAAAAACCAGCCAAGTCTGGGGGTTACTTCACCAAGAATAGAGTTTACCTTTATATGTTAAAAAAATGCTTAAATAAATTATAGGATGAATTCAAGTGCCCCATTAAAAAGCGGTAATTGCATAAAATTCGCAAGTCTGCCAGTCTTAATGATCAGATTTCACTGTGGTCCACAGGACTGGTGGTTGCAATAAGCTCATTTATGGGATTAGTGAGCCCCTTCTCAGTCACACAGATCATGCAGCGTTAACTTCAGCTCATTAGAGAGCAGGCGGTTTTTCTCAAGCTGGCTGTACAGGCGCTCTGCAGCAGTGACAGGATGAGGGAAACAAGAAGAAGAAAGAAAAAGAGAGAAAGGGAAGGTTAGTAGAGCACCAGGATGAGCACATCAAACAAGCTTGTCTCCATCCAAGGATGGCCTGGGCTATTCTCAGGTGAAGCTGGAAAGAACAAAGGTTTGTCTTTCTCTAATTTGTGCTTCAGCTCAGGAAGATCACAGAGGAAACCAAATGTGGACAGAAGTGGAAGTGCTGCCAAGGATGTGCAAAGGCAAAGAAAGGAAAAGGAGACACCAGAAGACGAGCCTGCAGGCTGGGCTGGAACCCAGTAAGGACAGAGACCTGGGATGTGCTTTAAGCCTGTGTAGCACGTTGCAGAAACAAGTCCTACCACAGCTGAACCAGGAGTAGCTTCCAGAGAGAGCCACACCACACTGCAGTAGGATTGACAGGGTCTGCACAGTGGGACAAGGACACCAGGAGAACCAAGGATGACAGTACCTCATCCCTGGAGGACCATCTTCTGAGAACACACCACACCAACCACTCAGACCAGACAGGACTGAAGGCAGCAACTACTTCTAGTACAGGACAGAGAAAGTTCTGGAGTGCAGGCTCCTCTTTTAGATCTGCCCCAGAAGAACTACATGAGCAGGACACAAGCTGTTGCTGTCTCTGCAGCCATGGCTCTCCAGTCCCTGGCCTTACAGCCCCACAGGGGTCCAGCAGCCACACGCGTCCTCGAGGCTCATGCTCAGCACATGTGTTCATGAGCAGTTCCAGGAAAGGGAGAACCAGTTTGGTCCCCTCCCAGGACCTATCATCTCTCAGAGCTGGGTGGCCAATGTCCTGACACAATTGGCCACCACAGAGAGCCCATTCAGCATCTCTCTCTGCCCATCTGCACAGGCAGGGTCCTCCCAGCCTGACAGCTCCAATTCCTGCATTTAGGGGAATTCCAGGCAGTGAAAAATGCTTACACAACAGCTTCCAGCCTGGCAGAACTGACCAGCACCAACTGCAGTGACACACACAGTGTGCTGCCTGTGCCCAAGCAGCAAGCCTAGAGCACAGCCTTGGGCTTGGGCCTTGGGCTTCTCCTCAAATCCTTGTACTAGGAGGTCCTGGGCACCCTCTGAAGGGGAGCTACACCATTCCTCATTGCTTTCAACCAAGGAATATTTTGCTCTTGAACAAGATCTAGCTGGGTAAGATTCCAGACAGTCAACTGATTCACACGGAACAGTCAAAGCACATTGCCATCCCCAGCGTTTCAGCCCGGTCTCTCCAAAGTGACACCCACACACAGAGGGGGAAGTTCACCTTCAGCCTCACCCTCAGCTTCTCTAAGCCCTCAGGACCTGCTCCAGCTGCACCTCACTCTGTAGGAGGGGGCAGTAATGCTGATTGATTGTCCCTTCTTTAAAGACACCAAGGGACCAAGGCAGAGCCAGAGAAGCCAGTGATTTCTGTCCCACCACAATCCGGAAGTTGAGGGTAGTTGTGGGTGTACCCACCCCATCCTGGCCCACACCTTGCACAACAGCTACTACTGCTGCTAAGGACTCTGGCTCCACGCTGGCTCTGAGCAGGTCAGCTGGGCACCCTGATGCCAGCCTCCAGCCCCAGGTGATCTGGGCTGGTCCTGGGTCCCCAGAGCAGCAGAGGATGGGAGTGAACTGTGCTCAGAAGGACCAGCGACTGTCAGTTGGTGTAACAGCTCACAGCTTTAAAGCAAGCATTGCTGCCTGTGGACAGGGACCTGATAATCCACCTGCACAAGGGGGAAAACTGGAGTGTTTGGCATGCATGACCTTTCCCAGACCTCAGGAACAGCTCCCCCACATGGAATGTTTGCCTAGGCTGCTACCCCCAGTGTTAGGCCTGCTCTCCTCTCTGCCCAGCCCCAGGGCAGCCTCACCAGCCATCCCTGCCACTGAGGGAGCCCCAGGACCTGGCCCTGCTGGTCAGCTAATCTGCATTTGCAGCACTCCCAAGTCACAGCCCAGCTCACAGCAACCAGCCTGTACAAGCCCAGCAATCCAGTCAGACCAGATGCCTCCAAAACCTCCCAGGGCAGACGATGCATCACCCACCCACCCGCCACCCAGCGTGGATTCTATCCGGACGAGCAGGGAAAGGCCCTGCCACAGCCCAGCCTCAGATAACATCACTTGGAACACCACTGTGCAAAGCCATCAGCTCTCCACAGCATGAGTCAAACACAACAGGACCTCCCCGTGAGGAGAGAGGCACTTCTCAAGGGCAGGCTGCCATCTTCCACCCAGTAAGAATCACAGAATGGGTGAGACTGGAAGGGACCATAGTGGGTCATCTGGTCCAACCTCCCTACTCCAGCAGGGCCATCCACAGCACAGGATTGCATCCAGACGGTTCTGGAGTATCTCCAGCGAGGGAGACTCCACACCCTCTCTGCACAGCCCATGCCAGTGCTTGGTCACCCAAACAAGAAAGGAGTTTTTCCTCACGTCCAGGTGGAACTTCATGGGCATCAGTTCCTGCCCATTGCCTCTTGTCCTATTGCTGGGCACCACTGAGCAGAACCTGGTCCATCATCTGACACCCTCCCTGCAGAGACTTGACCGACACAGATGAGGCCCTGCTGTCTCAACAGTTGACAATGGAACACCAGGCTGGAAGCCTCCACACTGACAGAAGCCCTGCCCCTCCCACAGGACCCAGACCCCCCAACTCCAGCTGCAGTTGGGTTACTGAGGAGTTCTAGGTTCTTGCTTTGTGCTTACAGGGCACAGTTACTGCCCCACATCCCAGGAGAGTCACACCATACTTTGAAATTCCTTACAGGAATGCTCCCTCCTTCCCCACCCAGACCTGGCACCAAAGACAGAGTGAGAACAGGTTGGGGCATGCCTGGACTATCCTGACTGCCAGTGCTGTTGTGTGGAGAACAGAGGGGCACAAACCTGAGGAAACCACGGCAGGTGTCCTGTGTCACCAGAACTCTGCTCACGAAGGGCTCTTCGGGCACTGTGGCAGATGAACCAATCCAAAAAGGAAAAAGTATTTGAGTAGCCCCCACGAGGCAGCACATACCGTTACCACAGGCTGACCAGTGTTTATCATACCACACAACGAGCAACAGCGCAGCAGTGACGCGCGCCAGGTGCTCCCAGCCCAGTGGCAGTGCCCAGTGGAGAGCTCCATGCCACGCTCCCAGAAAGATCCTGCTGCCCTCAGCCCCTGCACAGCAAGGGGAGGGTTCTACAAAACATGGGTTCCCTGGCTCGGGTGCTCACAGCCCTGCTGAAGTGCCTCCTCATTCCTGAAGCAAGGGGCCTCACATCCCTCCCTGTGCACAGGCAGAGCCTCACACCCAAACCAGTCCTGCCCCGAGGGAGACCAGCCAGAGCTCATGCAATATTTATTGGCTTCCACGCCTTGGCCTAGTGACTACCAGGTGTGTGACCTCCCACTGCAAGCCAGTGCTTGGCAACTGGTGCTGGTGAACACTCCAGAGCAGGCACGAATGAGGAGTGTCTTCAGTCAGGCACAGCTCCAGGGTCTCCTGCTGCAACCCCCAGCCTCCCGTTTGACCCCACAGGCCCCATCTGCAGTGCTGCCATTGCATCTGGGAGCCAGCAACACAACGCAAGGGAAAATCCAGCATGCTAGTGAGGTCTGTGTTCCACTGAAGGTGATACTAGTTTGAAGGCAATGCTGAAACATTTGTTGCTAAAGCAGCGAGTGGTCACTAGAATCCCACTTCTCAAAAGCACCAGCCATTCTGTTCCATTTATATAAGAACTGTTTTCCTTAAAAAAGGTGACATCATGCTCGAGCAAGAGGCAAGAAAAATACAAAAGGAGCTTTATGGCTCCACACAAGATATGCAGATGAGAACAACATCCTCCCAGCTCCCCCGACACAGAAAGGGCAGCCCCTCAGAGCAGGCTGTGTCTGGCACATCAGGTCACACAGAGGGAGCTTTGTTTGGGAGCAAGAGCAGCAGAACTGGGGGGCTGCTGCTGCTGTCAAGCTTCAGTGTCTTTACAGCACCCTTTCCCAGGGATGCCCTGTGCACAGTAACTGGAAAAAGGTACTGGAATTCAAAGTGAGATGAAGAGAGCGTGAATGCAGAGTGCAGATGTAGATCAAGCCACCAAGCAGAGAGACAAATCCAAAGTGGAGTTTGGAATCGCAAGACTTATCTGTGTGAGACAGAAGGAGACACTAATTTTAAGAGAAGCTTCGGTGTTTGTGCACAGCAAACTCTGCCGAGGCAGCTTTGGGACACTCATGTTAAGGCTCTTCTCTGAGGGGTGAGGACCCGTCCTCTCCTGGTTAGTGCAAGGACCACGCAGAGCAGCTGTTAGAGCAGCACCCACTGCAGATCTGAACACAAAGCTGCAGAGCAAAGTTGCAGAAACACATGAGTTCAGCTACTTCCACAGATCAGTTCATGATCCAGCCCATCTCAAGCCTGTTGTGGCAATTCCTAAGGAATCCACTTGAGCGCTATCCACAGCCTCTTCCTGAAGGAATCCCGAGACCATGGCCCAGTGGCTCCAGCAGACAACAAAGCTGCTTTACCTCAGGAAGCCTTTCCCAGCAGGACTGGGAATTGCACTCCAGGAGTTCAAGTCAGAACCCTTTCAGGCCAGCACAGCACTTGGTTACACATGCAGATCACGAGGACCTAGAGTTAGAGGACGGCATGCTGGGGCGCCTTGGGCAGATCTGTAGAAGTAACCTGGGACGGCACAAGCGCTGCCGACTCTCCAACTACAGAAACCACAGCAAACCAAGCAAGCGCTGGCGGCCCAGGCTGCTGAAGCGAGAGGCAAACGCCAGCCAGCTCATATTTACATGGAAGTCATGTCATTCAGGGCGTGGTCCAGTTCCTCACTAATTGCTTTGTACTTCAATTTCTGGGCATAGAGCTCATCTAGAAGAGGTTTAGGAGGAGAACAAAACGGAAACAATGAGGGAAGGCAGAGGAGTTCTTCCAACACTCTGGGGCAGGAAAAGCAGGTGGGACTCAGGAACAGAAGAAAATTAAGTTAAATGTGGAGCTCTCAGGACTCTGTGCTCGTCCGCAACAATAAACAGGAGGGTTCCAGCAGCCTGAGGACAATCTGACCAGCAAGTGCCTTCCAGGATTACAATCCAGCTCCAAGGGGAGCTGAGTCAAGCACTCAAACCACATTAGCTTGTAAAAACAAGTTGCCCAGCTAGGTCAGCAGGAACCAGTGACAGGAGGAGCAGCAGGGAAGGGCAACTTCATCCACTTAAGGAGAAGTTTGCTCCACCTAGGGAGGGCACTGATCAATCGAGGTGCTTTCTTCTCACCTTGTGTCTCAATGCAAAGACTGGCTTGGGAGAAGTCAGTCATGTAATAGAGCTGGGCATCAGAAGGAATTCCTATCCAGCAGGAAGCAGTGAGGCAGGGCAAGTGGAACAGACCAGCCACACCGGTGTTCTCCATCAGATAATGGAGCAGCCAGGCAGCTCATGGCCTCTGGGGAGGGGCGGGCCTGGAGCTGTGCTGATGCACTCCTGAGCCCTGCAGAGCCAGCACAGGCTGCTGCAGCTCAGGCTGCTTGGGCTACAGTACAGCTGGTCATGCTGTTAACAGCCTCACAGAGCCTGGGGAGCTCTGTCAGTTGTCACAAACTAGGTCACTTCAGCAGCAAGGCTGGAGACCAAAGCCAACTCTCAATTAACAGGTTTCGAGGGGAGTATGCAGGGATGTGGTGGAGTTTTTGCAGTTCCCCATAGCAGTTTGCCCTGGATCATGAGGTAGCTCAGATTGCTGCTTGACTGCGGTTCTGGAACAGCTCAGCTGACACCACTGCTATTTCTAGATAATAAAGCTCCAGACAGTAGGATGGGGCTTTGTATCTCCAAGACCTGGCACTATAAGACCACAAAGGCACACCTGCGGTCAAGGCAGAAGGCCTGTAAGGGATATGGTTTACCAGCACCACCACTCCAGACACAGCAATCCATAGGAAAATCTGGCCACAGCCCCAGATTTAAGGGAGGCAGCTGGAACCTTCTTCTTCTGCGGCCTGGGGCAAGGTTCTGCAATGGCTGGCCTCAGGAGCGCTCCTGAAGGATTGTGTGAAGGAACGGCAGGAGGAAAGGAACCCATCCTTGGCACTGTCTGACCACCGCACTTCGTGGATGGGGCTGCTGGTGAGTTAACCTTGATCCAGGATCAACACTGGGGAGTCTGAGTCTTCACAGGGGCTGTTTCAAGACTCACTGACTCCTGTGGTTGGCTGGCAGGACATTATCTGCAGCAGCCAGCATGTGCATGACCTTCTGCATGCAGGGATGTTATTGTGACTAATTCCTGCAAGTTTAGGTGTTTCTTTCCTATGCCACTCCTTAAATTGGATTAAGCTGGAGCATAGGGATCTAGTTACATTCCTGAGGACATCATCACCAAAACACACCAGCTACCAGTTAGATAAAGCAGGTGTCTGGAAAAGGAGCTTGAGATCTGCTGCAGTACAGCTGGGGAGCTATTTTCAGAGCACATACACAGGGCATGACTCTTGCAAGCCTCACCTTGGAGGCCAAGTCAGGTCATAATCCAAGTACTGAGGAGTACAGCAGCCTCTGCACTCTCCAGCTACCTGGGAGACAGCCTTCCTTAGCTCCTCACTCCTCACCACATATTCCTTGGTTTCCTATCACCAAAATGTACCTTCCAAATCATCAATGGTCTTCTCCAGCTTGGCTACAGAGCGTTCAGCAAATTCAGCGCGGGTCTCCGCCTGCCAGATGGAAACACGCCACTTAGTGTAAGAGCTCTTCAGCAAAGGGCATCAACTTGAGGACATGGAGTCTCCCATCTTCCATGTTTCTCCCCCATCAAGCTAAGGCCAGATTACCCAGCTGGGCCATCCTGACATGGTCACTCACCTCTTTGAGTTTATCAGTCAGGATCTTTATCTCTTCTTCGTATTTATCCTCTTTTTGAGAGTACTGTGGAAAAGAAGTTAGCAATCAGCAGCCCCAGGTACCTCCCACTCCAGAAAGCCCACAGCTACAGAGGGAGACAAACTCCTCACTGCAGCACACATGCCCACAGAAACTTCCAACTGGGAATTGTTCACATCCCTGCCTGTGTCCAACAGGACTGGGTCAGGTAGCAAGTCCCACATCATGCACAGAACACAAACCTGGGCACAGAAAAATTCTCATCTTAACATCTTAGCACCTTAAACATCCTGGCTGATGGAGTCTGCCCCAAGGCAGGGAAGGGCAGCCAAGCTTCCTGCACCCCAGCTTCCACAGCCCTCTGCTGAAATCCATTAGCCCTCCCAGGAGAGCAAGCACAGCTCTCCTGGCTTGCTTAGGATTGCAGTTGCATCGTTTCCATCCCAGTGGGTGCTCTGCTGTTCACACACCCTCCTAGCACTACAGCAATGTTTCTGGCCCTGGGACAGGCAGCCCTACCTTCTCAGCCTGAGCCTCAAGAGACTTGAGATTGTTGGTGACATTCTTCAGCTCCTCCTCCAGTTCGGAACATTTACTGTGGGGTGTTGTAAAGAAAGGGGGGGAAAAAAGGAAAAGAAGAAGTGGGAGGGAAAGACAGGAGACAAGAAGTGAATCCACATGCAGGGAAGACCAGGAAGTTCTTTAGGAGACTGTCTGAGATCAGACTGGATGGAACCCTGCTTTGAGGCACTTGTGCAGAAAGCAAGTTCCCTTTTTGCCTCCGAGCTCATGTTTTAAGTATTCTCCCAGCACATGTACAGGGCACGAAGCTGAGCAGCAAGATGTGAACACAGGTTTCTGCCAGACCTGGAGTCTCCAAGGAGAAGCTGTATGTCTAGTGTGCTGTACAGTAGGAAGCTGTTCAGACAGGGATATTCATGGGCAGAGAGAACAGAACGTTCCAGGAGAGAGAAAGGCGCAGTTAAGCTGACGGGAGGAGCGTTGTGAGGAGACCACAAGAGTTCTGGTTTAATGGTTCAAGAAGGGAAAGGTTAGTACCTTTTCTTCGGCAACAGACAGACACTTCAAGTTCTGGTCCATCACTCTGATCTGCTCCTGCAGCTCCCGGCAATGACTGTTAGTGATGGTCACACAATGGCACAAGCCAGATGGGGGCAAGGTCAAAAGGAGCACCAAAACCACAACACCACAGAGCAAAAAAGGGGGTGGGGGGAAACACAAAAAAGTCATGGTCACAACATGCACATCTGGGCAGGAAGCACAGTGCTGCTGCTGCGTACACACCAACTGCGTTAGACAAGGCCCAGAGCACGGAAAGGTCCTGACCAGCTCCTCAAGGATCAGCTAAAGCATCCGGACACGTGAAAGAAGACCAGGGGATCTGTGCCTCTGCTCTGAGCAGAGGAAGTCCGGCTTGCTGCTCAGCAGTGCAGGAGCCTGGAGCGCTTACTGCAAATACCTGCAGAAGCCAGAGACCAGCCTCAGCCACAGCTCTGCCCTCAGCCATCCCATGTGCTGCTTCAGCCCCCAGCCCAGGAGGCCTCTGCTGCTTTAGGGCAAGCACTGTGCCCTGTGGCTACGTGAAGGATCTCGTGACTGCACGCACAAAGCAGTGCTGGTGAATGCTGTTGGGGAGAAAGGCTCTTTGGCCTCTGTGACTGGGGAGTGTCTCCATGCGAAGGGGCAGAGCAACTATGCTCAAGGCAAATCACATCACAAACTCCTTGTCCTGAGTGGAGCCAATCCTGTTTCAAGGAGAAGAGTGCTTCCAGCCCTTTCCTCTGAGGACCTAAACCCACCCGGTGCTTCAGGCCTTGTGTAACAAGGTTAGCAATGCAGTGTTAGTTCCCATGCAGAGGCAGACGTGCCAGTTACATGCCAGTGGACTACTCACGACTCTGCGAGCTCAGCTCTCTCTTCAGTACGCTCCAGATCTCCCTCTATGATCACCAGTTTCCGAGCAACCTGGAAGGGAGAATCAGAATCAAGAGGAAGGAGGATGATTTTGCACTTGTAGGCTGTGCACAGCAGTGAAGGGAACAAATGCCTGCAAGAGCTGCTGGAGCTGCCAGAGGTTTTTGGCCAAGCAGAGCACTGATGTAGCTCTGCTGAGAGCCAGGCTCTGCACAGAGCTTTGCTGAGGAAAGCCTTGACAGCAGGAAGAGGAGTTGCCTCTCCTAGCCCAGGTCAGCTGTACTAGAGCATCCAAGAGTCTCACCTCCTCATACTTCCTGTCCGCCTCCTCTGCGATGTGCTTGGCTTCCTTGAGCTGGATCTCCTGCAGTTCCATCTTCTCCTCATCTTTAAGAGCTCTGTTTTCAATGACTTTCATACCTCTGTCCAGAAGTAAGCACAGGGAGGAGAGGTGTGTAAAACAACCCTCGACAAGCCAGCGCTGAGATGAGTTTCAGAGCATTAACAGCGCTACCCTGGAACCACAGTGCTTCCTGACAAGCCATGACTCCTCTGAGTGCAGAGGGTGGCACAGGAAGGCAGATACCGCTGGGCTGATGTGAACCTCAATTGCTCAGAAATAACTGTTCCTTGGAACATTCCTCCAGCAGCTCACTGGGCTCCTGGGTCAAGGGAAGTGCAGTGCTGCTGAGAAGAACAAGCCTGGCTGTCTTAGGAACTCAGCAAAGCCAAGTCAAGCACTTCCCCATCTGGAAAGCAGGAAGAGCCAAGTCCATCTCCATGGCAGGCCACCAGCCAGGTCGGGCTGCTCACCATGGTGTGTGCAACCGAGGAAGCACATCAGCCAGCTGTAAGGGGACCACTACTCGCTGAATTAGAGGCCAGGTCAGTGGACATCTGCCAGCTGGCAGAGGCTGCAGGAAGAGAGGCTGCCCCACCTTCACAAGGCAATGGTGTCTCCAAACCCACTTATTTCTCCTCCCTTGGAGGCAGGAATGCATGGTAGCACACAGCACTTCCTTGCTCCTTAGCTTCAGGTTCCAAGACATTCAAGGCCATCAGCAGCCTCAGGTTCCAAGACACTCAAGGCCTTCAGCATTGTTTTAGCTGCTCTGCGTAAGCAGGCACCGACTCCCACATCCAGCCTTGATGTGGGATCTCCTTCCCCCACTCTGGGAAGCCCAAAAGGTTGGATGGCACTGGGCCCTCAGTCAGAAACATATCCAAGATGTTTGACAGAGCATGAGCAGGAGCCCTTGCTCACCTTTCGCTCTCATCTGCTGCCTTCTCTGCCTCTTCCAGCTTCTGCAGAGCCGTGGCAAGGCGCTCCTGAGCTCGGTCCAACTCCTCCTCTACCAGCTGGATACGGCGATTCAAAGATGCCACTTCTGCCTCAGCCTGGAGGGAGCAGAGGAGGGGACTCAGCCTGTGCAGGTTGAGCAGCTCAGGCAGGGCAGCTGAGCTCTGCCATCGGGTCAACATGGGAGCCCTAAGCAAACCTTCAGCCCCTCTCCCAGATGCCTGCAGCACGTTTAGCTTAACAACACTTCCTGCATGCTTTGTCCATGCTGCAGCCCTCCTGCAGCCTTCTCCCTGCCAGCCTGAGCTGTCCTGACAGTTTAAGCCATAAACACTAAGGAGATGACTTGTGCCAAGGGGTGCCTCTGCAGCTGCTGGGATCCTGCCAGGCCATCCATCACAGCTGTTTATCCACCATGCCAGAGCGTGGTGACAGCTGCCACTTAGCACAGAGTCAGTTTACTCACACATCTGGACGCCAGTGAGCATTGCTTGAGGCAAACCCTCTCACCAGCAAGGTGAGAAGGATTAACAGGTTCAGGGATGTGCCAAGCTATGTCAGGTGCTGGCAGGCTAGGTGGGCCACCAGTGCTGCCCAACCCAGGGGCCCACAGCCCCAGAAGAGAGCCTGCCCTGCTCGAGGCCTCCTTCCTCCCAGTGAGTCACTAACAATCCAGAGAAGGAGCAAAAGCCTCCTCCAGTCCTGAGACAGGTTGAGGAGGCTGTTCCCCAGCAACAGCCACCTCGGTTCAGCCATAGGCACCAGGAGCTGGTGAAACTGTTGACAGCCCTCAGGCATTTGCCAGAAATGTGACCACAGAAACACCAGCAGAGATCAGGGGCTGTCCCATCTCCCAGCCACTGTGATCAGCCACAAGGCCCCTTCTCACAGCCCCATCCATGCTAATCCCAGACAGAGACCAGGGGAGCCCAGATGCTTTGGGGACAATGACACCCACTGGAGCCCCCTGGGGAATTCAGAATCCTGGTCCCCAACAGGATGACAAAGGCAGACAGGGCTGTGGTCATTCCAGGGCAGTGCTGTGATCTTCTACAGAGACCTGAGCACAGGCACATGCCAGACAGACACGAAATACCCTAGCTGAATGTTAATAAAGCAGCCTACGCAGACACACTGCTCCTCACCATGCCGAGGAGGGAGGAGCAGAGCAATGAAAGGTGCCAGTGTTACAGTGGAGCCCAACACCAGTTGCATCCAGTTCCCAGAGGGGCTGTCCGAGCTCTCCCCCTCCTTCTGCCACTGAGGCACCCCCTACCACATTTCCAGACTGGGCTGGGAGAGCACAAGCAGCAGAGGAACTCCCATGCAGGCACATCCCACTCCTCACCCAAGAAGCCCACACCCTTGTGGGTGCCCAAAGCCAGAACCTGCCCCGCCTGAGGGGGAAGTGGTCTGCCCAAAGAGGAACACAACAATACCTTAAACAGAACTGGGAAGGAGACTGCCTGACATATCTTTTGCCTATTAAAGGGGACACGAGCTGTTGAGGTGGATAACTTTCACTTTTCCTCTCCCAGGGGGTGGGGACTCACCAGCACAGCAGGCCTCTGCTTCTTCACCCTCTGAACTGTATCACTTAGCCCTGACTTCCTGCAGGCAGTGCTTAACCCACCCAAAACCTACTGCTGCTTTTGAGGAAGTGCCTCTCCCCCGCTGCAGAAGGGCCCTTACACCTCCCCTTCTGCTGCTCCCCCCTGGAGGCAGCCAAAACTGTCAGGCTTCCCCGGACCACGGGGTGAACTTCCAGGTGACTTCCAGGCAGCCCTGCTGCAAGTGGCACATTCCTGTTACTCTGTGCTTCCTTCAGGAAGGTAGCCCTGAACCAGGGAGCACCTGGAGCCCTGCAAGCCAAGGGAGGAGCTCGCCCCGGCTTTTGGGACTCACCATCGCTTCCCCAGCCCACAGAGATCCAAGAGAGCTCCCCAGGACCCGGGATCAGTGCCAAACTGGGAGCACTGGTTGGCTCCCCTGATGGAGGCTCAGGGAGCTGGGAGAAGCACGCGTGTTCCCATGACAACGCTGCTATTACAAGGAGAATTCCTTACGTGGCTGCGAAAAAAGAGCCCAGCTGAGGCCCAAGAGCTTCTGCATGGGCCTGGGCAGCAGAGCCCAATCACACAGTGCTGTCAAAGACACGAAGCTCGGGCACTGAGGGGAGAGGGCTCAACTTCAGCAAAGTCACTGCAAATTCACTGAGAACCACATTCAGATTCGAGCCGGGACTGGCCCCGTGTCACCCCATCCCTGTGCCCACAACACACCGGCCTTGCCTGTGCTCCCAGCCCAAGGGAGCCGGGCACACTGAGGTGCTGCCTGTGTCACCCCATCCCCGTCCCCAGCCGTGCCGGCGTCCCCCGGATCTGCCAGCTCAGATCCTGCCGTGGTTGCTTCGTCCTTCCTTCCTTCCAGGCCATCCCAGCCAAGCCCCTGCGCCTCCCCCCGCGGCTGCCGGTCCCGGAGGCAGGATGCGGGGCTCGGGAGATGCTCCAGGGGCTTCTGCCCGGCCGCAGCCGAGGGACCCCGCTCTCTCCTCCCTTCCATCTTACCCGCGCAGCTCCGGGCTCGGGGCCGCACAAGATGGCCGGGGCCTCTCCCTCCCCCCGGCCGCGGTCAGCCCCGGGACACGGGGAACGGCGAAACGACGCCTCGCCGCCCCCCCCCCCCGCTCCGGTCCCCGCTCAGCACCACGTGCAGGTCCCAGGGACCCAAAGAGACCCCTGGCCACGGGGCGGGACCCCCGGGGCGCAGCGGACCCCGCGGGCGCTCCCTGCGGCTCGGAGCGGGACCCCCCGGCCCCGGGCGCGCCGCCACCCCGGTCGTGCCCCAGCGGGGAGGCCCCGGCGGTACCTGCTCGCGGTTGCGGCGCTCGGCCTCCACCTCCCGCTGCAGGCGCTCCGCCCGCTCCTCCGCATCGTCCGCCTGCTGCTGCAGCACCTGGATCTTGCGCTTGACCGCCTCGATGGTGGTGGCCCCGGCCATGCTCGGTCCGTCCGCTCCGGCCCCGCCGCCACCCCCGCACCCCCCGGGACCGCGCCCGGTCCCGCCGCCCGGAACTGACGGCACTTCCGCCCCGCCCCGCGCGAACGTTACCGGGGAGACGGGGGGGGCACCGGTACCGGGCGGGGACATCGGGATACACCGGGACACACCGGGACCGGGTGGGGACACCGGGATACACCAGCACACACCGGGACCGGGACACACCGGGACCGGGTGGGGACACCGGGATACACCGGCACACACCGGGACCGGGACACACCGGGACCGGGTGGGGACATCGGGACCGAGTGGGGACACCGGGATCGGGACACACCGCGGCCGGGGACACTCTGGGATTGGGACACACCGGAGCCTGGGGCACCGGGACTCCTCGGAATCGGGGCACGCCGGGACCGGGACACACCGGGACCGGGACACACCGGGGCCTGGGGCACCGAGACCGGGACTCATCGAGATTGGGACACACCGGGGCCTGGGGCATTGGGACCTGGACCTGGGACACCGGGACTGGGACTGGGACCAGGTGGGGAAGGGACACCGGGACCAAGACCAGGCGGGAATAAGGACACTGGGACCCGGACCTGGTGGGAAAGGGGCACTGGGACCGGGCCGGGGGGGGACACCGGGATCTGCACCGCAGGCGCCTGGGTCCACAGGGACCTGCCCCATATGGGCGTGGGGGCACTGGGACCGGCCCCATATGTTGGGGAGCACAGGGCCCAGAGGAGCCAGGCCTGACCCCACACGGGCCCCCCTCCGTGGGGCCAGACTCCTCGGTGCCACCCATCCCTCAGCCCCACGGGCCACATTTGGGGACTGCTGGGCCACAGGGGCTGAGCTCGGGCACTGCAACCCCCAGGACCCCACAGCCCTGCGGCAGATCCTGCTCCCTCCTCCTGCCCAGGACTGGGGCTGTGACTGCCGGGGTCCCACTCTACTCCCGTGTGCCAAACCCCAACATCTCGACGGCCTGAGCCCCTGTGAGAACCCTCTAGTCTGAGGGCAGACGATGGTGCAGACAACACTGCCAAGATCAGTGTTCCTTGGAGCCAGGAGCCGTGTCTCTTGGTGCCGTGAGGGTTCTTGGAGCCCCTCAAAAGCTCAGTAAATACACCACCGAGCCCCGTTGCTGCCCTCACTCCCCACAAAGCCCATTTGGCAGGGCTTCGGGCACATGGATAGAAGGGAAGGGTTTCAGGCTGCTGCTTCCCGACGTCCTCAGCAGCTGGGCAGGTGGATGCTGCAGGGCCCCATTTGCCTGGGCTGGCATGTGCGGCATATGCAGCACAGCACATTTCCAGGGATGAGGTGGGAACTGGAGGCACCTGGGAGGCAGCTCTGCCCATCCAGTCCCTCCACTGCCTGGAACCTGGGGGAAACTGGGGCAGCCCCAAGGGCCACCCTGAGGTGGCAGCAGCCAGGAAAAGGGGCTCCAGATACACAGAGAGGGATCCACAAAGAAGCAAGTGGGGATGTGGTGACAGCAGGAAAATGCCAACAGGGAGCAGAGGGAAGCAGAAAGGGTGTGAAGGAGGGAAAGGGATCCCAGAGCTCTGTGATGCCTCATTGAACATGTGCCGACTCCAGTGCAGGGATGGCACTGCCACCGTGCTGGGACAGAGAGCTGCAAGCAAAGCTGCAGGGTGACAAACGTCCCAGGGTTCCGGAAAGGCTCCAGAGCTCCCAATAACACCTTGACCCCCAGCATGGAGCCAGAATGTGCCACTGAGAGCAGCCCAGGTGCTGTGCCGGGGCTCAGGCACTTCTCTGTGGGCACAGTGGCAGAGGACAGTTCCTGCCTCCTCTGCCCATGGAGGGAGAGGAGCTGCAGGATTTCTCCTGGCTCTCACAGGAGGGAAAAGCTGCATCGCCCCAACGCTGGACCCTGAGACATCCCAGCCCCACGGGGAAGTGGCCCCTGGCTGCCAGGTCCTGGCAAGTGATGAGCGGGGCCAGATGCCTCGTGATGGCTGCAGAGCGGCCAGTGGGTGAAACCCTGAACAGCTGGTGCTGTTGTTTTCCTGTAAACAGTGGCGGACAATAGCTGGGCTCTGCAATCCTCACACTGCCTATGCACCTCCACCTGTCTTCTTCCTCCTCCTCCCCCTCTTCCTCTTCCTCCTCCTCCTCCTCCTCTTCCTCCTCCTCCTCTTCCTCCTCCTTCTCCTCCTCCTCCTCCTTCTGCTCCTGCTCAGGAGCTCGACTCCTCTGCCCACAACTGTGATTCAGAGTTTCCTGAGGACATGTGTCTCACTCTTGAGGGGCTGCTCACTGCCTGGCTCTGCCCTCAGGACATGTCTTTCACAGGGTCATTCTCTGCTCCCAGATACCCACACAGCTTTGCTGGGAATGCACTGAGCCAGACAGGGACCTTCCCGTGTCCCCAAGGCATAGGGAAGGGCTGCAGTCCCATCAGGAAGGCAACGAGGGGAGGGCAGCCCTCAGCTTCCACCTTGCACCCCATACGTACGTCCGCTGCCTTCTTCTCTGCCAGCTCCAGCTTCTCCTGGGCATCTTTCAGGGCCTCAGAGTATTTGTCCAGTTCATCCTCTGTCCCCTTTAGCTTCTTCTGCATGGCAGCAAGCTCGTCCTCCAGCTGGAAGGGCAGTAGTGTCACCACAGGTGGACACCACTTTGGACCCCTGCACTGTGAGAGAGCCCTGCCTGCCCCATCCCAGGCTCAGCTCTGCCCCACAGCATCCCTCCTGCCCCATCCTTGGGACCAGCACTGCCCCACAGTGTCTGTCCTTTTCCCACACCCCACCAACTGGCAGGGGCTGAGCCCTAGGCAGCCCTTGGGGTGCCCTTGAGCTGCAGGACAGTGTCAGCTGTGGCACCCTCGTACCCCAGCCAGAGTCTGTGTTGGGTGTTGGGTCTGGGCTCACGGTGAGCTGACACAGACAGAAGCCGCCTCCCAGCACCCATGGGCTGGGGGCTGCTGCTGCCTGCCCTACCTGCTTGCTCCGCTCCTCTGCCTGCTTCTGCTCAGCCTCCGCCTGCTCCGCCCGGTCCAGGGCATTCTCCTTGTCCAGCTTCAGCATCTGCATCTTCTTCTTGATGGCCTCCATCCTCACTGGGACACGGGCAGCAGCGGGTAGCTGAATGCGGGACTGGCAAGGGGTGGACAGGGCAGTTGTGCTGCCTGTGCCCCACTGCCTGTTTATCAGCTCTGCCCAGCCCGAGGGCTTTGCCTTTCTTGGGCTGAGCCGCCTCCCCACCTTCCCAAAAAGTCTGTGCTCGGGACCCATTGTCCGCCCCAGGGGGTCCGGGTGGCCACGGCCTTATTTGGGCTCCTGAGGACAGCTGGAGTGTTATAAAAAGCAGTGGCAGGTCTGGGAGCAGGGGGTCCTGTATTGTCCCAGCTGTGCCCCTGCCCCCCATGCAACAGGACACTCTGGCTGGTGCCACGAGGACACTGTGCTCCCACCCAGCACTCCTTCAGGATGTCGAGCTGAGTCCATGCAGCACTAGCACAAAGTCTTACCCTGCCGCGTTTGCCCTCCACCAGGGGCTTAGAGTGTTTTGGTGGCCCTGGGCTGACATTTACCCCTGCCTGGGGGTGGCATGGAAAAGGGCGAGCTCAGCCTGGTGCTATTTTGGGAGCAGGGGTTTGGCAGCAGCCCCTGGCCCAGAGTGTTTGGCTTTGCAGGGAGCAGTGGGACAAACTGAGCCCGGCACCAGGGGCAGAACCCCCCAGGAGCCTGCTGAGCCCTGAGCCCAGCTCCAGCCATGCTGGTGCTTGGTGTTGAGGCAGAGGATGCTGTTGGCAGCTGGAGGAGCAGATTCCCGAGGCGCAGGGAGGAATTCTCAGGGCACGCAGCAGCACTCCATCCACAGCCAGGGGATTCATGGCCTCCTCGTGCCAGCCTCGAGGTCCCATAAGCCAGTGTAGGATCTCCCATGGAAGAGACTCACTGCTCCCACCCAATGACAGATTTTGGGGGCTAAGGGAGTCAGCACCTAGGGACCTGGGGAACAGAGACCTGGTGACAGCTTGTAGCACCCTGGGCAGGGCCCTGGGGGAACAATGCCCACCCACCAAGGACCCCGAGCAGTGGCTGCACCTCCATAAATAACCCCCTGTGCTAGGGCAGCAGAGCCAGCAGTGGGCATGGGGCCACGGGCCTTTGTATTGTCATCATCCCCAGCGTGAGCAAGGGGACAGGTGGCAAGTGGTGACCCCGCTGCCATCCCAAACCTCCGCCAGTCCCCAGGACAGCTCCGGCCTCCCCCTCTCAAGCACCATGGAGACGGGCAGACAGGTTTTATTGCGGCAGTGAAAGGGCTGGCAGGGGCTGCAGGATGAGGTGCAGAGGGACCCCCCAGTGCAGGGCAGGGCACAGGTAGCATCTGGCCAAGTCAGCGCTGGGCATCCCTGGCGCTGTAAGAATATGTTTGATATTTAGTTGGTTTTCTAATAAAACAACCTAATATCAAACATATCAGACAGAGGCAGGGGCAGATGGAGGCAGGAGGAACCACAGCTCAGCTGCCTGCAAGAGAAAGAGAGAAGGAAAGGCTGAGAGCTTGGGGGGGTGTGGTATCCAGGCATAACCCCTGGGGCACTGCGGAGGCAGCACCTGGCCTCACCGAAGTGCCTGGAGCCTGCCGGGCAAGTGCACCGGCACTGGGCTGCTCGGGATGCACTGCCAGAGCAGGAGGTGTCCTGTGGCTGGGATGAAGCCGAAGCAGGACAGTGCAGGCACAGTCTCCCAGCATGGCATGTCAGGGCAAGCCATGCCATGGACTGACACGGCACAGCATGCCATGGAAGGCCACGCTGCCCACCCGGGTCCAGGGGAAACCCATATCCATCACCGTCTTACCTGGGCTGGCTTGGAGGGCTCCGCAGTGCTCTGGCTCGGGGGTCGCCTGGCCGCTGTTTATAACCGCACTGGGCTGCACCCGACGGGGGGATGCGGCCAGCGAGCGCCCCGGCCCTGCACACGTGGCCTCGTTCCCATTAATTACCACCCATTGACATCCCCCTGCCCCTCTGCGGACCCCTGCGCCCTTGCAGCCGAGCGGTGCCGCTCAATGCGGTCGATGGCCCCGCACCGCCTGCTCCTGCCTCCGGTCACACTCCCCATCATTAGCAAGGCTGTCGATACCGGGGGCCAGCCCTGGCCTGCGGGCCCTGTGACACCTAGGGGCTGTGCACGACCCTGCCCAAGGACGGGCCCCATCAGCACAGGGGGGCTGTGCCCCACATCCCCTTGCTTTGGGAGAGCTGCTGGGACCCACAGGAGCGTCTCCTCCATGGGGCAGCTGGAGGGGCTGTCACCCCACCCCACTCGTGTTGGGGATGTGACCCCTCTCATGCTGTGTGACAGAGGCAGCACCCTGCCCCACACTGGGGTGGCCACTGGGACCTGGGGGGTGACATCCAGCCACAAGGGCACACGGGGTGTCTTGGGGTGCTGGAGGCATGTGTCTCCCCACACCACAGTGGTGCTTTGCTGCAGCAGGATGCACCAACCTTGGGAATGGCGTTGGGGGCTCTGTGGGGGCCCAAGCTTTGGGTGATCAGTGGGCCAGGATGTGGGACAGCCAGAGCCCTGAGTGCCATGGGGAGGACAGGGGCACAGCCTGGGCTGGGGGGTCAGGGGCTCTGGCCCCACGGGGTGGCCGCAAGGTGAGGTGGCAGTGGGGACAGCAGGGACACACGTGGCAGCAGCGGTGCCAGAGCCGGGGGCGCGCGTGCGGCAGCAGCTGATGTGATGCAGCCCGACAGCTGAGCTAATGAAGGGCTGTGGGTGGGGGGTGCCGGCCCAGCGGCCCCCAGCCCTGTCAATAAGTAGAGCCAGGGCAGGCACTGATGGGCCCTGGGGCTGGGAGACACCAAGGTCGGGCACAGGCAGCAGGGACAGGAGGCCAGGGACAGGTCCCCCCCAGCTGGGAGCAGACAGTGGTCTGGGGGCACCTGAATGTGGGGACAGGGAACATCACACCCAGCCCAGCCAGGCTTCTCTCCCTGCTGCTGCAGGGCTGTGCCACATGGCCAGGAGCACCGTGGCACACGACAGGGCACGGCAGGACCTGTGCTAGGAGTGGGACCCAGCGCGGAGGAGCACTGGGGCTGGCAAGGCATGCTGGCCGTGCTGCCATCTCCTGGCACAGCCATGGACAGGACCAAGTGTGCAGGGTGCAACCCGTGGAGGATTGCGGGCAACATGTCTGAACCCCAGCCACAGGAATCGTGATGAGCTGCATCTTCCCCCCACCACTGCCCCAGGCTGTCCCACGCCCCACATGCAGCAGACACAGCCCCCGTTTTGCTCAACATGTTTTATTCCCAGCCAGAAGCCAGGGGATGCCAGGCCAGTGCTGCGCTGAGCACTCAGAGCCGCTCTACATAGAAGGCTTTCCCCAGCCGGCTCAGCTCCTGCTGGTGCTGCTGATGCTCATCCTGGAAGAGTTGGTACAGGGCATCTTGGCGGATCTGCTGGGCACAGGGGCTGTGCTGAACCTCCACGTCACCCTGGCTCACCAGTGCTGGGGGACACTGTCCCCTAGAACGTGGTGGAGCAGGACGAGGGGGCCATCCCAACCATCCAAGCAGCACAGCGCTGGGAGGACCCAGCTGCATCCAACCAATGCCAGGCCTCACCGCTGCCTGCTCCCTGCCTGCGAGATGCAGCTCCAACTCCACGTGCCGCTTCAGCCGTGACTCCATGATCCACTGCAGCACCCCGTGGGCTGAGGCCCAGCACCGTGAGTGCTCCCTGGGCCCCTGCCCACAGCTGTGGAGACAGAGAGTGGGCAGGCCGGGGATGTCTCCCCCATCACCCACGGACCCCCAGCATGGGGGGGGTTGGCCCCTAGGGCTCTTTGCCAGCTCTACCTCTCCAGCAGCCCTGTGCCAGCACTCCCCTTCTCCTGGACCTGCAACCAAAGAGCACGTTTGTGGGGTCTAGGGTTTAACCTGCACCAAGGGACACGGCACCCCACTGTCTCCACTTGCTCCCAGGAGCCCAAGGACAGCTCCCACCTTCCCAGCCCCTGCTCTGTCCAACCTTCTCCCCCTGCAGGGAGCAGCTCTGGCTGTTTGGCACTGCCATAGCTGGTGCCACAGGGACCCTGCAACTGCCCTCTACACGGGCCACACCCATTGGATACCCTGGCAGTAACGGCAGCCTGGTTACCATGGCAGTAACGGAAGCCTGTTACAGCGTTCCAGTTACTGGAATGGTGTCATCCTGGTTACCATAACTGCATGCCGGTTACTGTAATGGCATCCCAACTACCACAGCTGTAATGGCAGCAACCTGGCCACCATAAACAGTATCCTGGTTACCTTTGTAGCAGCACCTTGGAGGGACACAGCCCCGGATCCAGCAGCAACGGGCCCCTGCAGTCAGAGGCTGGTGGCACACAATCTGCTCAGGCTAAACTGTCATTTTATTAAACATAATTAAAAAGTGCCGAGGCCTATGCGAGGTCTGTGCCCTCCACCCTGTGCTGCCCATGCCGTGGTGACGGGTGAGCTGCCAGCGCTGCCCTCGGCCTGGCAGACGCAGACTCAAGGTGGGGGCTGCAAGCTCTCGGCCCTGGGGGCTCAGCAGCTGCTGGCACGCGAGGCGCTGGTGAGAGTGGGAGCAAACACCCCCTTGGCAGGACAGACGGGACACTTGACGCTGGTTTGTCCTCTCAAGACGTCCCCAAATGCCCAGTTGCAGTAGAATGAGTAGAAACTGCAGCCTGAAGCAGCAGCTTGGCTGCGGTGCTGAGAACGGGCACCAAACTATTTACACCCCAGCTGGGCACACAGGCAGGCTGGGCACACAGGGCTGACAGCAGGAACAACAGGGACACGGGGAAAAGTGTTCACCCTTGAGAAAGGACAGGCAGGTGGCTCCAGATCCCAAGACCCACATGGACAGAACGGACAGACATCAGTTCCCGCCAGCTGCTGTGGCGAAGGACGGGCACAGGGGGGTGCTGGCTGGGATCCGTGTCTTTATAAATAAGATCAAGCTAATCAGTTTATTCACAGGGTCCAAGACGGTGCAGGACTCAAAGCCTGGAGTGTCACAAGACTGTGGCAGAGGAGGCTGTGGGGCCAATCCCCTCGGGCTCAGCAGGCAGGTACACTGCTCTGGAATGGGCTTCTGGCAAGGGCCGAGTTCCAGCAGTCGGAACGGAGATGTGGTGTGAAGGGGAGATCTGAGAGCGCAGCTGCTTCCTCCCAGTGCTGCCTGCACACGCACTGCACCAGGCCCCACGTGCTCACAGGGTGCTCTCCAGCGTGTTGTAGTTGTCCTTGAAGCTCTTCAGCTCCAGGAAGTGTTTGGCACGTTTGCTCTTCTGGCTGGAAGGCAGGTAGGTGACCTGGATGGTGGTGGGGTTGGAGACTTCAGGGGACAGGGTGAGGTCCTTTGCTGCTGACTGGTGCTGCCGCTGGCTGCTGCCCCCCCGGGCCTTGGTGCTGTGGGCAGAGAAGAGGCACTGTCACCGCTGCCGCCGCCCCAGAGGAGCCACTCAGCTGCGTGTCCGTCTGTCCGACATGAGGCAACTCTGCCCTCGGGGTGACGGCGCTCACTGAGGTCTTGAAATCTAAGGCCAGTGGTCATGCACAAAGCCCTGGCTCAAAGTGCCAGGGACAAGTAGGAATGTGGACTGTGACCATGGAACAAACCCAAAACTCCATTAACAGGCAGGCTGCAAGGAGGGAGTGAACTCAGAGGCACGGACGGGCACAAACAGCCCCCGTCTTGGACGCTGGATGTGCCCCAAAACCTGTCTCTGTTCACACCTCCCCCATGGGCTGCTATGGACCAGGAACCCACTACCGTGCCCGGGCAGCAGCACTTACATGTTCGCCAGCTCGTTCAGAGCTTCCTGGTACTTCAGATATTCTGCTTTCCCAAAGACCTGGATACAAACAGAGAAGATCACGGAAAACCCAGCTGAGGTTACAGTGTGACCTCAGCCCCAGCAGCCAGGCTGGAGCACAGGAACAGCCCCACACTGCTGTGGGGATGCAGCCAGGCTGGAGCACAGGAAGAGAAGGATGAAGCCAAGCCACAGGAACAAGGGATGCAGCCAGGGCGGAGCACAGGAACACCTCACAGGGCCAGCAATGCCACACCAGCACTCACCCCAGTGCCATAGCGGGCACTTTCGTACCCATCCAGCAAGGTGTCGATCAAGGCTTTGCGGATGCCTTTGAAGGAGGCGCTGGAATTCCGTAGTTCCAGCAGGTAGGCACAGAAGTTCTTCCCTATTAAAGACTTTGGGTACCGGCCCTCTGCTTGAAATGGGATTTCTGTAAAAAGGCACAACACAACTGGCTGAAGCACAGGTGGAAATGCTTGTGCT
This sequence comes from Lepidothrix coronata, assembly GCF_001604755.1. NCBI lineage: Eukaryota > Metazoa > Chordata > Aves > Passeriformes > Pipridae > Lepidothrix > Lepidothrix coronata. The sequence continues at coordinate 6,876,306 of NW_016690203.1, read as the reverse complement.
CACCCCCACAGTCAGGAGCTGCTGGCTGGATAAACTTCCCTCCACACCTGCTGCCCCTGTTTGCCGGATGACCCCAGAGCACGGGGCAGGCTGACCCTCAGGCCACCAGCCCTGGGGGGGAGAAATGACTGCTGCTCTTCAGCGAGGACCTGGAGCCTCCCCACAGGGCTGTTGACACCCTCATCTCCCTCACTCAGGGTCTCTCTGCACCCTCTTGCTCCGAGCTCCCTTACCTGATGTCCTGATTGCATCCAGTGCCTTCATCCTGTACAGGTAGTTATAGCAGCCTGGGAAACGGGAAAGAACAAACTGAGAGCTCTGCAAACCTTGGAGGGAGGCGGAGAAAGGGAAAACAGGAGCAGAGACACCATCTCATGTGACAGGACACCAACGTGAGCAGCCAAAAATGCAACTTGGCCCCAGGGGAACAACAACTGTGGGACAGTACCTGGTGTCTCCAACTGCAGGAGCCGGCCATCGTCCTCAGCCAGCAGCCGTGGTTCGTACTTGATGTCCTGCACCCTTGATAGTCGAATGTCGATCTCCTCCTTTAAATCCTGCACAGCAGGAAAAAACCCGACATGTTCACTTAGATTGTGGGATCACAAGGATAAGAACAGGCCTTACACAAACTGCTCCCTCCCCGCTGCCCTACTGCTACTCCACGGTGGCAGCTCTGCTGCTGGAGCAGCCCCTGCCCGTCCCTCAGAGCACAGGGGATGGAGTGCACCCACCTTGGGCGCATGCTGTCCCACAGGCACGTGGGGGCCGCGGCGGGATTTCATGGCGAAGCGCATGATCTGGCGCTTCACGAAGATGAAGAGCAGCACGAACACCTAAGGAGCCACAGCGGGGCGGGGGGTCAAGCATGAGCCGGGGGGTGTCACAGATAACCCAGCCCACCGACTCCCCCTTCTCAGCCCTCCAACCCCAGCGGGCACAAGGGTCTCGCTTCAGTCCCCCGGGAGCCTCGCGGACACCCAGCCCGGCCCCACAGACCCCCAGCCTCCACAGAGGCTCCCACCCACGTCCTCCCCCCGCCTTACCGACGCCAGGAGCTTACGGGCGGTCCAGCCCAGGCCCCTGAGGGCCCCGAGCCAGGCTCCGAGGGGTTCCCCACGAACAGCCCGAGACCTGCCCGACGGGCGCGTTACGGACTCCACGGGAGTCTCGTGGACACGCCGGGAGCGGCCTCACCGGGGCCGCACGGACATGAGCGGCCCGGCTCCGCGGACACGCCCGGAACGCCCCGCACGGGCACGTCAGCCCCGCGTCGGCCCCAGCCCACCCCGCCGGCCCTCACCAGGCTGCCGTAGGCCATGACCAGCACCACGTTGACCCCCGAGAGCCAGTTGCTGCCGGCCCCCGCCATGCCCGGCCTGGCCCGGGGCCGCACAACATGGCGGCCGCGAACCCGCCCTGCAGCCCGCGGCACGTGACCGAGGAGGAGGAGAGGGGGGAGCCGCGGTCACGTGTCCCCGCGCGGCGCCAGCGCAGCGCGCGCGGCCCCTCCCCGCGCGGTCACGTGCCGGGGGCGGGGCCGGGGGAGTTGTCAGTGCGGGCGGACCCAGGTAAAGTTGCGGCGGCGGCGGTGGCGGCTCCGGTACCGCGCGGCCCCCGAGCCCGCCCCTTCCCCGCCGGGCACCCCCCGCCGCTGCCCTACGGCCCGCCCGGCCCTTCCGCCGCCACCGCCGCCCCACGGCCCGCCCGGTCCCGCCGCGCTCCGGAGGCGGCTCCGCGCCCCGGCGCCGCCGCTGGGCCCCGCGCGGCCTAGTGGGCCGGGCCGCGGCCGGGGGCTGGCGTAGCGCGCGCGGCCGCCGCAGGTGAGGCGGGCGGGCGGGCCGGGTGCGGGCGGGCCGGGTGCGGGCAGGCGGGCGGCAGGGGGGGTGAAATGGCGGCCGCGGCCATGAGGGCGGAAGCGGCCCGAACTCGCCCGCCTCCCTGGTGCGGGCCCGGCCTGGCGCCGCCGCGGGGGCTCCCGCCCCGGCCCCGCCGGCGCCCTCCGGTTCGCTCCGGCCCGCTCCGGCCGTTCGGCCCCCATTGTGTGCCGCGGGGTCGGGCGGCTCCGGGCCCTGCCGCGCTCCCGCGGCCCGCCCGGCCCCGCCGGTGCCGACGGTAACAATGGGAGCCGAGCTCCCGCCCCGCCGGGCTCCTCACGGGCCGCCGGGCCCGCTGCCGGCACCGCTCCTCGGTGGCGCCCCGGGGGCCGTGGCCGGGGTGGGCCCCGCGGCCCACGGGAAATCCGCGGGCGACGCCGGTCCGGGGGTCCTAGAGGAGCCCCGGCCCGCGAGCGCGGCCCGCCCTCCAGGTTCCTCCATTCCGGTCGGGGGGCTCTGCCTGCGCCCTCCGACCGGAGAGTCTCCCCGGTAAAGCGCTGCCCATCGGTACCACCACGGGGTCTCTGGTGGCATATCCGGAGGTATCTCCCCAAAAGTTCGTGCACTGCACGTGCGGGGGGTGACTCGGTCTGCAGCTGCCATGTTTTTGCTCCGGGGAAAAAACTCTCACACCGATAACCCTCTTTTGGGTGCTTGTTCTGCCTCACAGTGTGGGAAAATCTTTCCAAATGCTCTTTGCCCTCTCTGGTCCTTTTCTCTGGGGCTTCGAAGCCTTCTGCAGTTGTTAATTAAGCATTGTTGGAATGGGCTGGAAATACCAATTTTTCTGTATTTAACAGATAAGGGAAACTGAGGCTGGGATGTGCCAGGACTCGCCCAGCGGCAGCCAGCAGATCTGGCACAGCCATGGGACCCGCAGATCCTGGTTCTGAATCTGTAACTTACCTGATGTTTCTAATAAAATGAAGTTTGTTACATTTTTGTATCCCCTCTTCTTCTGGAGACTCCACACTTCACCTGTGTAGCTGAGGCTCTCCTCCCTAGGCCTGGCAGGCGGGCAGTGGTGTGGTCTGAGAAGGAAAAGGGGTCAGCCGAGCACATCACGTTTGATGCAATGTCTTTGAGCAGAGGGTGTTGTAGCCTGTAGTTTTGTTTTCCCTAAGCCCTGTCCGAGGGCAACACTGGCCCATTGACCTGTAGCTGCCCCCTTTAATGCCAGTGCTGTGGTGTGGACTGGCTTTTGGTGAGGACAGCTCCAAACTGGAAAACTGCGCAGGCGTCAGAATAACCATGTTCCATGCTTCAGTGCTGCCCCTAAGCCAGGCTCAAGTTCCCCCACTGAGGAATAAGTTATCACTAGCCAAATTTCTCTTTCCTTAAGGCAGCTGTGGAGTCTGCATGGGGGCACTCCCTCACCTGCCAGCCTTGGCAGGGTCAGGGCCTGGCTGAGATTTCTATTGTAGATGTTTTTTGCACGTTAGAGGACCCAAACACTGGTGTTACTTGTGGCAGTGATGGCAACTGGGCAGAGCAGAGCGTGGCAGCTGCTGAACAAAATGCCTGGGTGCTGCACAAGGTTTGAACTCAGCCTGCTGGAACTGTGGCCCAGGGGAGCTGCAGGTTGGGTTCCTGTGGACATGCAGGATCACTTCCCTCTGCTGTCAGGTTGGTTTAGTATGACAAATTGTGCATGGAGCTTGAAGCTGGAGGAGACATAGCGATGGTGAGCAAAAATAAATAACGTGGGGAAGAAGCCTGCACGGAGGGGATGGCTGGGGGCTGGAGGCTGTCTGCTTCCACCTCGGGGTGCTCTTCCCCCACAGCTTGGGGTCTCCTGATGGCCGCACAGGTAGCTTGGATCATTTCCTGATAAGAGACCTTGGCACTGTATAGTAGGAAAACTGTGGTATTAAGTTGCCATGAGGTGTGGGTGACTACAAAGGGGGGATTTCAGGGGTTTTGTTGGGAACTGTGGGAGCAATGGCACAAAAACTTGCCTATGGAGAAATGCTGGGCACAGGTTGGAGCAGGCACGGGGGGTATGCATCCAGTGCAGGGCAATATTGGTGTCTCCCTGCTCTCAGGAAGCATTTCTCACCCAGGCGGGTACTTGCAGACTTCCACAGGAGATTCCCCAGTGTTTCCTGGGATGTTTGCTAATGCTGCTGCTGAGCTTCCCTGCCTGGCACACCAGGTCTCTCCCTGTGCTGCCCTGCCCGTGTGCACAGGTCGGATTGTCCCACTCAGCTTTCCTCCTTGCTCTCATGCTCCATCCATGGCTCCTTCCCCTGTCCCAGGCACCTGGAGCAGACCCTGCTGCTTTGGGGGAAGGCTTCACGCTCTTGGTAACGAAATACAAAACTGTGAGTTCTGTGATTATTGAGATTTCGGGGGCTTGGAAGTTGTGAGTCCTGCCAAGTGCCATGGGATGTCACTGGCATTCCTTGTGCCTGGAAGGCGCTAGGCAGGGTAAAACGACTCAGTGCCAATCCCCTTCTAAACCACCTCCCCTCACCTCCAGCTTGGGCTCTGCCCTGAGGCCCAGTGTGAGGTTAGAAAACTCCACTTGCTTTGGACGCTCATTGGCCTGAACTCTCCCTGGGATTTTTTGCCTCAAGCAGTTATCTAATGATGTTACTGGCTGTTGCTTGCTGACATCTAGTTCACTTTTTGGTATGTTTTTAATCTAGAAAACTTAGTATTTCCAATTTGGGGGAATAACTGAAGCATGCAAAAATAGGCAGTTCTGCAAGGGCAGGTTTTCTTTAAAAAAAAAAATTCCATAGGCCTGTAGCACCACTTATTCCTGGAGTGTTTTTGCTTCCCCTGCTCTGCTTTGAAGGCAAGAAAGGAGAAGTAGTTGAAGTGTCTGAGGCTCTGAGATGCTCTGTTCTCCAAGTGAAGTTTCTTTGGTGCTTTCTTCAAGCATTCCTGCTCCATTTGATGGCCACAGACTCACCATGAGCTCATGGCAAATCCGTGCTCGCTCACACATGTGTTTCAACAGCAAGTCATTAAACCCTTTGCCCCAAGTCCGGGAAATGGCTTCAAACTGAAGGAGGGTTGATCTAGATTAGCGAAGGAAGGGGTTTTTTTACAATGAGGGTGGTGAGACCCTGGCACAGGTTGCCTAGAGAAGCTGTGGCTGCCCCATCCCTGAAAGTGTCCAAGGCCAGGCTGGACGGGGCTCGGAGCAATCTGGGCTAGTGGAACATGTCCCTGCCCATGGCAGGAGGTGGGACTGGATGAGCTTTAAGGTGCCTTTCAACCCAACCCAGTCTGACTCTGAGTCTACTTCTTGCTCCCATGTGGATGCAGGAAATGTTTCATTTGGAACAACCTGCCATGGAATTGGCAGAGAAATCTCGAGAAGTGCAAGTGGCTGTTTTGTGCTGGGAGCACATGGTGATGGCAGCCTGGCCTGCCATGGTTTTAGGGAAGTGGTGGGGAGGGTGGGGGCCTGCGACGGGTGTTCTGGCTGTGTTGCCCGTACAATTGTTCAGTCCCTGGTGCTGCCTTTTGGTTTTGGTTTCTAACAGTCTGTTCTCTCTTCTCCCCAACCCACCACAGAGTTCTACCTTGTAAATACTGTTATTTGTATATACTGTAAATGATGACATCGGTGGGCACTAACCGAACCCGGGGGAACTGGGAGCAGACACAGACACAGAGCCAGATGCAGCACAAGCAGCGGCCGCAGGTAAGGGCAGTGTCCATGGAAACCAGGTAGCTTACAGGTGGAGACCTGGCTCTCCTGCTTGGCCTGGTGCTAATGGGTGGCTTGCCTAAGAACTGCCAGAGCCAGGTTAATTGGGCAGCCACTGTCGCTGGTGTTTGTGTCAGTGTCTCCGAGTGGGACCCGACGCTGAGATTTGGTTTTGTTTCCGTCTGACTGTTCCCTCCTCGCTTTAGTGAATGCAAGTGGCTGAGAAGCTGCCTGCAGTGGGTCTTGGTGTTCTGGTGGTGGTAAGGTTTGCCCCAAAACAGAAGTGGTTCAGGTGGCTGCTGCTCCCCTGGTGTCATAAGGCCAACCAGCAGTACCTCCCTTTCTTTCAGAATCCCCTTGTTCCTTTTTCATCTCACTTTCCCCCTGGACCTGTCCTTTTCTGACCCTTGTTTGCACCTTTTCTTTACCATACTGATTCCTTTCCAGAAATCTCAGAGAAGTGGAATGGCCTTTGGAGGACAGTTTGGAAATGGGCTGCTCTGACCATGCTCTCTCTATCCATCTGATTTCTTTAGGCCACTGCGGAACAGATTCGACTTGCACAGATGATTTCGGACCACAACGATGCTGACTTTGAGGAGAAGGTGAAACAAGTGAGTGTGGAAAGTGAAGATGAACCCTGACGGGGAGGCAAGATCAATACTGGAAGGACTGCGAATGCTGAGGGGGTGGGAGGGACACATCTGGCTGCTTCCTGAATTTCCTTGGACTGGTTTTACAGAGTTGTATCATAGAATGATTTGGGTCAGAAAGGACCTTCGTGCCATGGTCCAGATTGTTCCAAGCCCTCTGCAACCTGGCCTTGAACACTTCCTGGGATGGGGCAGCCACAGCTTCTCTGGGCAACCTGTGCCAGGGCCTCACCACACCACCCTCCCAGGGAAGAATTCCTTCCCAATATCCAACCTACCTTTGGCAGTGGGAAGCCATTTCCCCTTGGTTCTATCACTCCGGACCCTTGTCCAAGGTCCATCTCCAACTCTCTTGGAGCCCCTTTCAGCACTGGAAGGGGCTCCAAGGTTTCTCTGGAACCCTCTCTTCTCCAGCCTGAACACCCATGGCTCTCCCAGCCTGTGTCCAGAGCAGAGGGGCTCCAGCCCTCAGAGCACCTCTGTGGCCTCCTCTGGTCCTGCCCCAGCAGCTCCACGTCCTTCCTGTGCTGGGGGGCCCCAGAGCTGGAGGCAGCACGCAGGTGGGGTCTTACCTGAGCAAAGCAGAGGGGTAGAATCCCCCCCCTCACGTGCTGCCCACACTGTGGGGATGAGCCCGGGAAAGTGTTGGCTTTCTGGGCTCCCAGTGCACATTGCCAGGTCATGTTAACCCACATCTCCGAGTCCTCCTCCTCTGGGCTGCTCTCCATCCATTCTTCCCCAGCTTGTGTTTGTGCTTGGGGTTGCCCCGATGCAGGAGCAGCACCTTTTGCCTTGCTGAATTTCCGGTTTGTTCCCACAGGTGACAGTGTTGTACTGGGAAAAGGGGGTTATAGGTTGGGTCATGGTGAAACAATGGTAACTTTCACACTCTCAGTTACTCCTCATTGAGGGATGCAGTTAAGCTGAGAAGGCTGGGGAGACTTACAAGCCCTGAATTTTTTTTTTTTTTTAAGGATTTCTGGTTTGGGATTCAACTTGCCTCCTGAGAGACCCATAGACATTTTGATGCCATCTTAGTTTGGAACATGTTGACTGTGGTGTTGTCTTCTTTACAGCTGATTGACATCACAGGCAAGAACCAGGACGAGTGTGTGATTGCTCTGCATGACTGCAATGGGGATGTCAACAGAGCCATCAATGTGCTGCTGGAGGGCAATCCGGACACGGTAGGATTGGGGCCTGTAAATCTGGTGAGGCCTAGCTCAGTGTCACTGCACATTTGCAGGTGAGGCATCCTGTAATGTCAAGATAAGGAGAGCCACGACTGACTAGTTCCACAGGAGCACGCAAAGCATGACTGTGACCTGACTACTGAACGCTGCTCTCCGTGGCCTTGCACGGACTGTGAGCTTGGCCCTAGGCTCGAAGGAATAGAGGGGGAAATGCAATAAGTCATTTCCTTCCTATTCGTTTTGAATCCAAGCAGTTTGACAACAGTGCAGTGGCATCTGTATGTACTTTCACACCACTGAGTGTGAAGGAACGTACCTTTCCCTACCAGGGCTGTGTGACCTGTGTTGAAAGGCAGGTATGTGTCAGGTCCTTTCTGTCAGAGTAACATAGTTTTTTTGTCTCTGGCCCTAAACACTTCTCAGCAATGTCCTGTCTGGTTTGTGTGCTGCTGCCCATGCCACAGTTTTGAGGGTCTTTTCGCGGTTTGTTTTCTGTGGAATCGGGCTTGGCTGCTGTCCTTCACACAGGTGCCTCTCTCAAGCAAGCCGAGGTCAGCTCCGAGAACAAGTGAGCGCTTGCTTAAGAGGAACCTTCTGCCTGTGTGTGGGGCGTCATTCCTTTTGTGGTATAGATGGCAGATTTGCAAGTTCTCTTACAGCCCAGAAAAAAGCCTATGAGTATCAGATCCTCCCAAACTGCCACTGATCACAGGTATCCTCCTGGCACCCTGGTTTGGCTGGAGCCAACTCAACTCCTTGTAGAGTTGAGGCTCTGAATATCACTTCTCAATATTATCTATTAGCTCATTTTTTTCCCCTGTGATGAACCCTTGGGGACAGGGGAGTGAGCCGGATGCCCCAGACTATGTTGTGTGTATCGCAGCTGCTCCCCAGTGTCAGGTGCTCTGCTTTGGCACCGGCCAGGTTCCATACAGTGCACGTACCCGTTCCTCCTTGTCTTTAGAGAGCCCTTGCCATTGACAACTGATCAAAAGATCTATTAGAAAAGCTTTTTAGAAAAGGAAATAATATGGATGTGCATTGCTGAGGCATAGTTCTGCCATGATTGTATTTTTCTCCAGATCTCTTGTAACCCGTGACTTCTAGTCAGAGAACAAACCTCTGCCATCACAGCGATTTAATTTCCTAGAGAAACGCATGGCTCGGGAGAGCAGAATCCAGGACAGGGTGCAGCACCCGGCGTTGTGGAGCAGCACTTCCTTTATGGGAGCAGCTGAGAGGCCCAGCAGCACAAGGTGTGCAGGGCAGGGTGTGGAGAGGCAGGCAGGGAGCAGGTGGAGAAAGCCCTAGGCTGCCACTGGTCCAGCCCTGTGGCCCTGCAGCTGCCACATCGCTGAGCACAGGCAGTCCCTGCACTGCCATTGGTCAGGTGTCTTGGAGCTGCTTCTGGCCTGAATTCAGCTTGTGCAGCAATCCTGGAAAGGGAATTTTTGGAGAGAAAACAGCCCTGCTAATTGCTTGGGTGCACTGGTGCTGATGAGGACAGCTTGCCTGCTGAGCTAGTTACTGGTAATGTATTTGAAACAGTAAAGGAGCAGGTGTTACCTTAGAATTGGATTAGGTTTGGTTTAAATTACAGTATGCCAAGTAAACATTTCCCAAGTAAACATTTTTGTAAGTTTTCTTTAGAGCAAGATACCTATGGAGGGAGACTTTGGGAGCCTTGGGTTTGATGGCAGTTTGTACCACTATGTTGTTGGGTGTTTTGTCCTCCCTGCATGCTGCCATCCAAAACCAGCTGTTGACTTGCCTGCCAGTTGTGTTTTCAGGTGATTGTCAATGACTTGTGACTATTTTTAATTGTTTCACCAGCATGCAGCATCGGTTTAAGAGTATGAAACTGCTGCAGACTGTCATAAAATAAATGAGTGCAGGCCCATGGCAGTGAGCTGGAGGCACACTTAACTTTTTACAGTTGAACTTGAGATGAGTTGAATTCTGTGATGCTTCTCTCCTGTCTGAGCTGCTGTTTCGGGAGGGGTTTTGTTAATCACTCTGCATGTGAGAGAAGAACTTACTCCAAAATGTTGACTGCAGAGCACTATGGAACATTTACCTGGGTTATTCTGAGAGCTCTTGGTCATCTGTGTGAAATGGCAGGGTTTTTTCCCCTAAACAAGGTAAATTTATCCATGCTTTCAACTCTGGAAATATCATGCCCTCTCTACTGAAGAATTTTAGTGCAGAAATAGAAAAAGTCGTCTCCTGTTACTTCAAACTGCATGCCAGTCAGCTGTGAGAAAACTTTCCTTGAAGGAAGAAGCTATGCTGTGTGTAGACTCCTCAAATAAAAAATTGGTCTGGAAACCATTTCTTCAGAGACTCTTGTTATATACCCTGTAGCATGTTTAAATCTCTGTGTATTTGCATCTTGCATTGATAAAGCTATGATTAATTTCTTTCCCCTCTGCAAACCTTCAGCATTCCTGGGAAATGGTCGGGAAGAAGAAGGGTGTCTCAGGACAGAAGGAGAGTGGACAGACAGAGCCCAGTGAAGAAAGCAAAGAAAACCGGGAGCGGGAGCGGGATTTCAGCAGACGACGTGGCGGGCCACCGAGACGGGGGCGAGGTGCCAGCCGTGGAAGAGAGTGTATGGACCTGCCCTTTCATAGCCCCCAAAACTCTCCCACTGAAGCACTTAGTGCTGTGTAACAGCTGTCTGTAAAGCTTCTCAAGCAGGCACATCTGTGAGGAAAACCATTCGTATGTATGTGTGTGGATCTGATGCGTTCTCACTACCATCAGATTAAATCAAAAGTTCTGGGAGCCTGTGGTGACGTGGTCCCCTGTACAGCCACTGCACTTTGGGGTTTGAGGTCTGGTCTTGTACCCCCACTAAAGGAGAATGAGTCTTGAAATTGTCTTTGCATTGTTTTGTCTTTCAGTTCGGGGCCAGGAGAATGGACTAGATGGTGGGAAGAGTGGAGGATCTTCTGGAAGAGGCACAGAAAGAGGGAGGCGGGGACGTGGCCGAGGCCGAGGTACACATGGGGTTTGGGGTCCGAGGGGGTGGGAGGAGAAGAATGGCAGCAGTGTATCTATCTTCCATGAGGTTCCAAAGCCTCGTTTATGGGAGGAATTGCCAAACTGAAAATACACGCTTTAATTTTCCTGTCCTTATGCTTATCGGTAGTGTTTACATGTTGCTTCCCCATCCTAAGCATGCTAGAAACATCACCTAGTTCTTGCATCCCATCTGTGGAGTTAGAACAAAAATTGAGCTTTGTTACAGAGGTGGGAAGTTAAAAAACCCAAGATGACTATTTGGCAGGTGGGTCAATGGCTTGTTAGCAACAGAACCTGCATCCTTGTTCTTACATGTGTGTCTGAGCACCATCACTGGCTTGAGCTTTAAATACTTGGTGCAGAAATTTATTTTTCCACAAAATCTACTGCTCAGAAATTGTTGCTGAGGTCACACCCTGCAAAAATCAGAACCTGGGATTCAGTACTTATGGTTTGTGCCAGCTGGAAACCTTATCTGAGCCTGGAATCATGCATTGCTAATCATGCTGCCAGCCAGCTGAGGTCATTCCCATCTGTCTAAAGACGATGCTGGAAATCCCATCAACTCAGGAAGGTCCTCTTCACTTCCATATTCTGGGCATCAGAACTCTATATGTTGTTCAAGTGTTTCTTTTTCCAGTGACATAGAGCCAAGAGATGCTCAGAAGTGCCTATGTCTGTGTATTTACAGGTGGCTCTGGACGGCGAGGGGGAAGATTTTCTGCCCAAGGCATGGGGTAAGTTTCACTGGCACAAACCACAGCAAAGATAAGTCTGTGCATGAATAGTACTGTTTGTGTCAGTCATTTGTGTTCCCATTTTTTTTTGTTAATAAGTCCCAAACTGCATCATGCTAACTTAGATTTGGGGGTGGCTAGCATAGCTGAAGCATCCCTGTGCTGAAAGAACTGCCTTGTGAGACTCTGAATAACATCCGTTGCTTTCAAAATATTTAGCCAAGAGAGAGTGAACATTTCCATCTTTGTATTTCTTATAGAACTTTCAACCCTGCTGACTATGCTGAGCCAGCCAGCACGGATGAGAACTATGGGAATAGCAACAACAACACGTGGAACAACACTGGGAGCTTTGAGCCGGACGATGGCACAAGTAAGTGTCAAACGCACATGTGCTGGTTTGTGTTGAGAGGGTGAGTGGATTTTGCATCCATCCAGTTGCACTGAGGAGGTTCTGGGCAGGTCTTAGGCTCAGGGATGGAGGAATGGGTTGTTAGTTCAGAGATGAATTTCAGTGACCCTAATTCTTTGTACCTTTGCACATGTTTTGATGATTGCCCTGGAAATGGGGAGCTGGATGATTGCTGTGGGGTGCACGACAGAGGCACAGGAACATTCACCTCTGTTTTCCAGTAGAAACCATGCTACTGTTTGGAAGAGTGGGGGTTTTTTTATGAACTGTAGTGTATTAAACAGGTCCAAGTTCTCCTGATGTTAGGTGCATCCTCCAGAGAATATTACTTGGAGTCAAATGTCTTGCTCTTGATTTTGGTACTAGGAGCATTCTCTC
>NW_016690203.1:6855465-6864352 GCF_001604755.1 Lepidothrix coronata | reverse complement strand
CATGGTCATCTTGCTCAAACTGCGGTGGGGCGAGACTTTGTTACAGAAACAAGATGAAAGGAATCTGACCTCCTTCCGTTTTTGAAGCCAGCATGTGTTCGGTGGACGGTTCTGAACACCCAGCTGCCCCTGCACGTTCTCCTGCATTGGAAAACTGGTGCCCTGGGATTTGTTTCACACACACACAGTATCGTGAGATACAGCAAACTCAGATTGTGCAGTGTGAGAATGGGGCAGTTGCAGGGGACAGTCCTTGACCATAAGTAGCCTGTTTGTGGAGTGAGTTTCAGAGTGGTTTGGTTGGCTTTTTTATGGAGCAATCTTGCACCACTGTGAAGTCAAACTGTTTTTCCACAATTTCTGAGTATTCAAGTAAATACCACATACTTGGGTGTAAGAAGCGTTCACACCCGTGTTGATGGTGCTTTTGGCCACCTCAATATTGCTCGCATTAGCTGAAAGACTGATAGCTTTGGAAGGAGAGAATTAAAGTCCTGTAAACTCGGATACCTTTTACTGAGCATTGTTAGTGTCGGGGAGGGGGTGGGAGCTTGTTTGTGTGTATTTTGGTGGGTTTTGTTTTTTTGTTTGTTTGGATTTTTTTCACAAAACAGAGAGCTGTGGAAGGGGGAAAAAATAAGCCTGTTTTTTGTAAAACACGAGCAGATTGAGTGATCATCTTGGCAGTTGAAAAAGGGCTTTAAATACTGGAGGGAATAGTGTGGGCATGTGTTGGGGGCAGTGGGTGCACTTGGCTCCGCAGGAAAAGGGATGGGAGTGGACAAGCTCTATATGCTGGAAGTTTAACTGACTAGTGGGAACAGGCTTCTGTGTGGATGGTTTTCTTTTTTTCTGTGTTGGTGTTTTGTGGAATTGTGGAACAAAGTGGATTAGAGTGTGGTTGGGGGGAATTGAAGATTTTTCTGACAGAACAAGTTGAATTTGCTCTAGTACTGCAAAGCAACTGTAAAGTTTATCGTGCAACACCGCTGGTCACCTGTGTTGTGCATGGTCATTTTTTTCCAGTTTAGTAGCCACAGGCATCTCTTTAAATTAACAATATCCACAGGTACGATGTGACTGGTGTATGTGGGGGCAATGAAACTCACCTTCACTTCTTTAAGTCAAAATTTCACTGGTTGTCTTTCTTTTCTTTTTGTTTTGTTTCAGGACTTGATTTCATTGGGGGTGAGGGGTCAAATTATCCCCGAAAATTTGACACTGCTCCTGGTACGATACATCCAGGTGCACTAACTGCCCCGGATACCTTTACTTTACAGCTTTTTTAAAAAACCCTGAAATATCTGTGGATATGTAATTCTCTCTCTCAGTTTGTTCATTTTAATGAATACTTGACATTTGTTCTGACTGTGCTTTTACTAATGCTGACACCTTGAATATAAATTGGGAGAGGCTAACCCCAACTCCAAATTTTAGCTTCAGCCACTGCTTCTTGGTGCCCAGAGCAGCTCCGTGTCCACAGTGCTGGTGACAGAGCATCCCACCCGAGGGCAGGAGGCTTGAGGCAGCTCACCTGTTATTCCCTTTGTCTTGCATCCTGAAAAGCTGTGACTTGCTGTCGCCCCCGTGCCATTCCTGCAGCCTCCCTGCTGTTCCTGCTCAGGGCCACAGCTGCTGCAAGCAGAATGGGTCCGGTTAAACTCTCTCCGTGCTTTGCTTCTGCTCACAGCCACCGCTGGGTGAGCAGTGCCCAGTGGCTGCTCTGGCATGTTCCTGCTGCCCAGCTGCTTCTCCTCGCCTCCCTGCAGTTGAAGATGATGGTGGATTTTGAGGTGACAGGGATGCTTGATGTTAAAGCTACTCAGTGCCTGGCCACTTTATTTTCTGTTCTTGCACCTTTATGCCTTATGAAGCCAAGAGACACCCATGAGATGATCCAGTTTGCTGAATCCCATTGGTGTCCATAACAAGGCCAACATCATGTTTGACTGTCTCCTCTATCTAACCTGAGGTCTTGAGACTAAGGAACCTTCCAGAGGAGTTTGCCACTTAACTCTTGAAGGTCAGGGCAGGAGGAGGAGTGTTGAGGCTGAGGAGTCTCTTTAGCAGGGGCCCAACTGGCAGGCAGACAGTGTCTCTTGGTTCTCACCTCAGGATTAATCTTTAACTTCCACGGGCAGCACAAGGCCATCTGCTCCAGAGCTACCATTGTGGTTTTGCTGCCCTTTGGCTTTGTTTGGATTTACATTCCTCTGAGGTGCAGACTGGGGGCCTTTGGGTCTGTTGCCCTTCCAGGCTGAGGCAACAGGCCTGTATCCAGTTCCTGAGAGGCAGCAGACTGCCTGATGGGCTGTGGGAGGAGCAAGCTAGATGCTCATCTCCCAGTTTAAAATGAAGAGACTGTGTTTGAGGAGGGATGTGGACATCTTGGAGACACAATGGGATTTTTTTCCTTCACCGCAATCATATTGGCACATGTTGTTGGCTTAATTGTATTTTTTCCTCTCTTCCTGGTTTGAGGACCTTAAAGACCAGCAGCTCTTTGAAGGGCTTTCTGAAAGCAGAGAGGAGGGCTCGCTGTTCAGAAGACAACCTTTCTGAAATGGTGTTAGAAGGGTCAGAGTATTGCTTGTGTTGCAGTTCTCCCCTTTGGAAGAGCTCGATGGAGAGCAATACGCTTGGTTTCTTTAAAAAAAAACTTCCCACTCTGTGCTGGCTGGGTGCTTTCTGGAGCATTCCTGGTCAATGCCTGGTTGTACATGGCAGTTCTTTGTTTTTCTATCTACCCCTTTGTATGCAGGGAGCACAAGCTGTGCTGAGTTGGTGCCCAATACTGGAGTAGACTTGCCGGGAAAGCCCCGTCAATGGCTGCTCTTCATCTGCAGGGTTTCCTTCTACTTTTTGTGTTGCTTTTCTTTTCTTCTCAGTTTCCCCAAACAAGCAATACTTAAGAGCCCTATGCTGTGCTCCTGCATGCACAAAATCTTCTTGGTGCAACTCTATTGGCTTCCTGCTCTGTTGGCTACCTGCAGGTACATGCAGCTCCCTGTTCCACCTCTTGGGTAAGGTTTGAGCTGGAAGGATCTTTCTTATCCATTAAAATCTGGACAGCAACCTTCCTGCTACTGCTGTAGCAGGAGGGCACAGAAAATCTGAGAAATGGGGGAATCTGGGTTTTTAAACCCCAGATGTGTTTTGCATTGACTGTGTTGAACTCCTGATGCTTCTGGCTGGGAAGGAAGGGGTAGACTAGCGTGCCCTGAGATTCTTGGCACTCTGGGAAGTCGTGTTTTATTAGTATCTTTATTTCAAACTTCAATATGAAAGAAAATAAATCCTGGAAGGCTTCTTGAATTGGCTCAACTTGTCAAGCAAAACAAAACAAAAATGAAAAAATAATAATTCACTGATAAATACTTATTTCTTGCACTAAATTCCCCACTTCTAGACAGGCAGTCATTTAAATACGCAGTTAAAGTGTGTCCTGCAGAAGAATCCACAATGGTCTTCCCCGCATGCTATGTTTTATGCTCTAAAAGGCTTTCAGCCTATAAAAAGGCTGATGCCAACTTGTTCCGTCCCTGTAAGTGTCTCCAAGATTAACCCTGTTGGCCCTGTCATGTTTTGTTGATCTGGTTTGCGTGGACTGGAAACCAGCTGTGCAAAACAGGGCTGGCTTTATGCTCTGAGGTTTTTGCAGATGTGAAATCTCCTGCTCTCCTCCCAAACCAAATTTCAGTTGTTAAATGGATTCAGAAGTTGCCACATAATGTTTGAAGTACAGAGGTTAAACTCTATGATGGAAGCGAGGGTCAGAACAAGTTGAAGATGCAGTCAGGGAAAACTCTTTTTATTTTCTGGTAAATCTTACTTGCTTAAACTGTGCTGTGGATTGTGGCTGAGGTCTCCAGCTTTTCTCCCCAGTGCTTTGAGCATATCTCTGCAGCTGGTCACAGAAAATGCAGGAATTGCTTAGTCCCTCAGATTTTCCCTTCTGAATCCCATTTGCATGTGCACAGGAGGTCCTGGTGCACTGAGGCTTCAAGACTTTTTTTTGGCTAGGGAGAGAAGATGAATCACAGGAATGCTCAGTTGTCCCTAGGTTTTATAGGAAGGTAAGGTTTACCTGGGTGGTGAGATCCTGTGCCAGAGCTGGCAGGAAACTTGTGAGGGAGGTGCTCTGTCCAAGCTGCTGGGGTAACACTGACTGCTCCCAGGTGCACAAAGCTGTAGCTACTGCAGTACAAGGGGAAGTCAGGAAAATGGCACAAGGAGACTGGGGATGGTGCTGGAGCTTCCTTGCTAAGCTCAGCTCCCCTGTTGGGTGTTGGGAGGTGTGTGTTGCCCTATCTGCCAGCCCAGCAGTCCCTCTCTTTCAGCTCAGCCTGGGGCAGCAAGGCAGAGGTGGCCCTGTCATGGTACCTTGCCCAGGAAGCATGGGTTGGGGTCTACTGCTTTAACCTGCTTGGTTGGCAAATAGAAATCCTCCTGGCTACCTGCAAAGCTCCCCAGTGCTTCTCCAGCTCTTGGAGGCAGAGCTTTGATGAATGCATAACTTCTGTACCTGTTGTTGTCCTTGTAGGTGCGTGGAGGGCAGCGACAGAAGAATGGGGCACGGAGGACTGGAATGAAGATGTAGGTACTCTCCAAACCCTTCTCCTCCGTGCATCTGCCAGCAGGCTGCTGTCCTGTCTGTACACAGAGCTCTAGGGGAGCTCAAAGCTCATCCTCCCCCAGCCTATGGGCAGAACCCTAGTTAGGCTCCCAGTTCCAGGAGCTATGAGGAATAAGTAATTATCACAGCTTCAAAAAGATATGTGTAGTAGAGCTTGTCATAGGAGCCCAGGACAGAAAGGGATCTCCTAGGGCCTTGAGGGTGGTCCTCTCATTTCCTGTAACTGTATGATGGAATTCTTCCAAAAACTGGCCTGACTCCACGCAGGACTCTTGCTCCGTCCCTCCAGTGGAGTGGCAGTTGGGGAAGGTTTGCCTTTGATCTCACCATGTGCCATGGAGGAGGCAGCAGTGGTTTCCTGCATGTCGTGTGCCTCTGCTTGTCCTTGTGACTTGGATGGAACAGAAGCTTTTGACTTTCTGACTTGCTCTTTGGCATGCCTTGCCGCCTTTCATTCTCTACTTGATGTCTCCTTCAGGGGAGAATGGATGCTGTCAGCACCAGCTTTTAATGCCTCTATATCAGTTTCTTCTGAAGTGGGCTTCAGTCCCTCTCCAAATCAAGGGAGGACTTCTGTTATTGCAGATGGGAGCAGGGTTGAGCTTTTTTAGTATGATTGTTACTTTTGCATGCTCATTTTGGCTCAGCCAACAGACTGGGCAAGGAGGGGAAGCGTTTGCTTTCTAGGCACTCTCTGAGGGAAGTGCTCCTGCTGTGTTTGGAGACAGGAGCGGTTTCTCTTTGTTCAGTCAGGTCTCTGCTAGAAGGGAGCCTTTGAGAGCCCCTCTTGCCTTCAGTGTGTATGAGATGCCCCCAGGGGTTCCGGGTTTAGTTTTTTAACTCTGGCGCTTTAGTTTCTGGTGGTTCCTCAGCCTGGAATAGAAGCTGTTCATGTTCAGATATGTTCCAGGCTAAATCACAGGTGGTCACTAGCCTTCCTCTTCACCCATTCTTGAGCAATGTTATTTTCCCTTCCATAGTTGAAGTAGATCTGTTGGTCAGATCATCCAAGTGAGCCTGGATCATTGGAAGCTTAAGTGGGGGTCCAAAGTTTCTTCCTTTGGCTTCTGTACCAGTGCTTGCACCTATCTGTGCAGGGAGTTTGGCAGATCCTCGCTGCGTGCCATCGACTCGGAGCACCAGCCCAGGGCCCCAGGAGCCCCAGTGGGTTTGTGGACTGTGGGAAATTTGTGGAAGTATTTTAGGGTTTTTTTTTCACTGGCAGGTGATTTGTGCACCGAGAAAAAACAAATAAAAGCTGATTCTGATGGGAAGCAAATGCTAAAGAAGTTTAAGTCTAAACACTTGAATTTCTTGAGGTTTTTCTCTGGCCTTTTGTTTCAAACATTCCTGTGCTTTATGTCACAGGCACTGTTCCAAGGCACTGTTCTCACTTTTGAATTCTTTTTCCCTTTTTTATCTTTCAGCTATCAGAGACAAAGATCTTCACTGCCTCCAATGTGTCTTCAGTGCCTCTGCCTGCTGAGAATGTGACAATCACAGCTGGACAAAGGTGAGTGCCCATGGGGATGCCGTTTACCTGGGAAAAGTGGCACAGAAGTCCTGGAGAAATTTCCCTTCTTTGACTAAACCTTGCCAGCTAGCTAAAATGCAGCAGCTCTGAACAAGATGAGGTGGATTTAAATGGAGAAGTTGAGTTAGTAATTTCTGGGTCCTAATCTTGGAATAGAGTTTTCCTAGGCTCTGCTGCTGGTTCTTCAGGTTTGGGGGCATTTTGCTGTGTTAAATGAATGAAAAACACGGTTTAAAATCAAAGGCTATGCAGGGTCTTGCTTGATCTCCCTCTCTCCTTTTGAGGTTGCTACTGGCAGTTTTGAGTTAATGTTCTGAAGATTCCTTCAATTTGTGAAGTTAAAGGTGTGAGGCTGGAGGGGGAATTCTGCTGTAATGGAAGCTGAAGCTCATGGTAACCTTATTGATTTATCCTCTTTCTCTTCGCAGGATCGATCTTGCAGTCCTGCTAGGAAAGACACCATCTTCTATGGAGAACGAGTCAACGAACCTGGAGTCATCCCAGACTCCTTCTCTGGCCCAGCCACTGGTGTTCAGCAATTCCAAGCAGACTGCTCTGTCCCAGCCTGCCTCTGGAAACTCCTTCTCTCACCACAGCATGGTAAGGAAATGCTGGTCTCTGCCAGCGGAGATTTGATGGGGGTTGCTCATTCCCTGACATTCTCTGTCTGTTTGGGTAATGTGGGAAATGCAGTCCTGACACCTGCTTGCTGCTTGGGACTGGCAGAGCCAGATAATTTGCCAGTCAGCTTCAAATGCAGAGGCCTGCAGTTCATTGCTCAACTTGAAATAATTGGGATAATTCCCCCCCTGTTGCCCTTGTCTGATTTGCAACACATGCTTCTTTCCTGCTCAGAGGAAAGGAAAAACTCTTACAGTCCAGGGCTTGCAATTTCAACAATTTGAGAAGTGGAAGTGGTTGGGAACTGGTGTTGGATGGAACTGGGGGGTGGAATGGTGGCATCTACTGGCAGGAGAGGGAAGGAGGCATTGAGTCAGAGTCAGAGATGTGCAGGGACCTGGGCAGATGTTGCTTTGTGTAACTTAAGCAAAAAGAAATAAAAATTGTGCACTTACTGGTGAGGTAGTTGAGGAAGGATTTTCAAAACCACCTTAACATAGAGCCAAGATCTCCAGGTGTTTCTTTTTTAGTGCAACTGAATGCATGAGAATAATTGAGTACATTTTTAAGATTCTGTCTGTTAGCTTTCTTTGTAACCCTCTATGGCTGTACCATGCTATGAGTTGGGTGAGAGATGATCATGCCTGCACTCACACATGATGGAAGGCTGGGAGAGAAGCATGAGCCCTCTCTGCCAGCAGTGTGTGTGCATTTGGAGCTCAGGAGTGTTAAGCTGAGGCACCCAGTGAGAAGCAGCAGGGTACAGTGCATTCAGAGATGTACCTGTCCTCTGAGCCAAGTTCCAAGCCATGGGAGATGTTGACTTTGTTATCTCCTTGCTGAAATTGCAGGTGAGCATGCTGGGGAAGGGGTTTGGAGATGTCGGGGAGGCCAAAGGCAGCAGTACCACAGGGTCTCAGTTTCTGGAGCAGTTCAAGACAGCCCAGGCGTTGGCTCAGCTGGCAGCTCAGCACACCCAGCCTGCTGGGAGCACCACTGCTGCTTCCTGGGACATGGGATCCACCACGCAGACCTCGTCTCTGGTGCAGTACGGTAAGGAAAAGGAAAAGCAGCATGGCCCCCCTAGAGTGGGGAGAGTGTGTTCCCCCCCGGAACTGCAGAGGCAGCAGGGGAAGGGACTCAGCAGAGGAGGAGATCGCAAGTTTGCAACCAAGCCAACTGAGCTGGAGAAATGAATAGAACGGTGGGAGCAAGTTTGTGAGACCAAAATATAATAGTGCGTGTGAGTCTCTCCTGTTCCTTTTATACTTGGAGCAGTTGAATCCATCATTCCAGCATGCTTCAAGGCCAGGGATCTGGCATTCCTGAGCCTCTCACAGTGTGCAGAACTACCTCCTAAGGTAAAGTTGTGCCGGAAAAAGGCCTGAAAGGGCACTTCTGGAGAATAGGTCCTGAATACCAACACTTGTCAGTCTCCTCTCCCTGCTGACCTGATGTTATCTTCTAAGGGAATTCGACTTGCTGTTAAATGCCAGAAAGTAACTCTACCTCTGGGCTGGCCTGAGGGAATAAACAGGGATTGAGAGGCTCTTTTCAGATAAGGTGCAGAGCTCTGCTGTGGTCGAGTGCTAGTGCCATTTCCTTCAGCTTGTGCTTGTTGCAGGGAAATGGCTCTGGTTCAAATCTAAGCTGAAGAAAAATCGAGCCCTGTCCTAGTGACAGTGAGTGTTGACAGCTTCTGATCTTCTCAGACAAGAAGCCACAGAGGAGAGTTGGAGAGAATAGAAGCTGTTTTTTAATAAGCTGTGTAAAGGCTTAGTGGAAGGGGGAAGGTGGTGCAAAGACCTGAGGGTGGCAGCCCTGAGCAGTGATGTTGCTTGGAGATACCCAGTCCCTGCAGGGGAAGGAGCAGGCAATGGAATACTGGAATGCTGGTAGAAACCCGGGGGGGGGGGGGGGGAAGGAAGCAGCATCAGGCTGGTGCAGTGTCTCCACACAAGGGACTCTGGAGTTCAGCTTTTCTTGGAGAATGGAGGACTTCTGCCACGCAAGCTGATTTTGTCCTGTAGAGATGGTGGAAGGAGCCGAGGGGAGAAGAGCTTAAAAAGGCTTGGCAGTGGTGGTGGTGAGAGCAC
>NW_016690203.1:6853432-6855373 GCF_001604755.1 Lepidothrix coronata | reverse complement strand
GCAGGGTCCCCGTTTCGGGGGGGCTGCCCCGGGGGGGCTGCAGCAGCTCCAGGAACCGGGGGGGCTCCGAGGGGGGATGTTGCTTGGAGATACCCAGTCCCTGCAGGGGAAGGAGCAGGCAATGGAATACTGGAATGCTGGTAGAAACCCGGGGGGGGGGGGGGGGAAGGAAGCAGCATCAGGCTGGTGCAGTGTCTCCACACAAGGGACTCTGGAGTTCAGCTTTTCTTGGAGAATGGAGGACTTCTGCCACGCAAGCTGATTTTGTCCTGTAGAGATGGTGGAAGGAGCCGAGGGGAGAAGAGCTTAAAAAGGCTTGGCAGTGGTGGTGGTGAGAGCACAAGGCTGGGAGTGGAGATGCTGGGGATCTCTGCTCTCTGATTTTAACAGGCTCCAGGATGACTCATAGTAGGAAACAAATTTATTTTTCTTGGTAAGTGTCAGAACTGGATTTAGTTTTAAGGCAACATACCCTGCTAACTCACCTCTGTCTCATCCCATAGATCTCAAGAACCCAACAGATTCTTCCGTGCATAGTCCCTTCACTAAGCGACAGGCCTTCACGTCAACCTCGACCATGATAGAAGTGTTTATGCAGGAGAAACAGCCTGTGGTGACGGCCTCCACAACCACACCGGCACCCCCATCCTCTCCGCTGCCCAGCAAAACCAATCCTGTGCCCCAGATGTCCCCAGGGTCCTCGGATAACCAGTCCTCAAGTCCCCAGCCAGCACAGCAGAAGCTGAAGCAGCAGAAGAAAAAAGCATCATTAACATCAAAGGTGCGGATTGATGGTGGGGAAGGAGGTGTCAGATTGTGTTAGAGCTACAGAAGCATCTGTTTGGGCTAGTGAGGGAAGGTCTGGGGTTGCCGTTCCTGCTGTTAGCATGGGGTGTTTGTGGGGGTGATGGAGTTACACGCCAGCCTGGGTTGAACGGTGTAATTCAGAGGCTGCAAGCCTGTAACTGCCATTGTGTGCTGGGAAACATGGGCACTAAAGCAGTTCTCTGTGCTGATCCCAGGGAATGACTGGGCCGTTCCGTTGTTCCTCCCTTGCAGATTCCTGCACTTGCGGTGGAAATGCCTGGCTCGGCGGATATCTCAGGGCTAAACCTGCAGTTTGGGGCGTTGCAGTTTGGTTCAGAGCCTGTTCTCGCTGAGTACGAGTCGACGCCCAC
This sequence comes from Lepidothrix coronata, assembly GCF_001604755.1. Classification (NCBI taxonomy): domain Eukaryota; kingdom Metazoa; phylum Chordata; class Aves; order Passeriformes; family Pipridae; genus Lepidothrix; species Lepidothrix coronata. The sequence goes on along the minus strand of NW_016690203.1, from coordinate 6,854,195 downwards.
AACCAGTGCTGCCGTTAGCCAGTCTCAGAGCAGCCTGTACACCAGCACGGCCAGGTGAGCGCCAGGAACCGTTAATCCAAGCAGGCAGCTTTGGAAGGTCGCTGATCCCATGGACTTGAGTTGTGCTGCATACTAGTAGACCCTTTCTGACTGTGCTATGGTCACAAAGGGGGGACAGTGTATGCAACAGCAAAGCGTGAGTTGCCAGCAGACTCATCGGGCAGCTCTGTGGCTGTTTCGGCCTGCGGCACTTGGACAGAAAGCGGAGTTGTCCTGCTGCCCTTCAACTGTGTTGCTGGAAACACAGAAGGGGAATCCCCAGCGCAACTGCTCTGTGTCCCTGGTGAACAGATTGAGTGCTTTGTCCTGCTTTTTGCCTGGCAAACTAGGACACAGCGGGATAGGTGTATCTACGGCGCCTTGCCAAAGCGATGTGTCTCTGTCTTCTCTTGAGCTGACCCTCAGTAGCTGGCCAGTCTCTTAAGTGCTGGGCAGTGTGTGAGGCAGGGCTGTGGCTGGGTGCCAGCATCCTCCCGTGGTTGGGCTACCCCTGCTCTCTGGGCGCGTTTCTTGGCTTGGCTGCTTCATGCGGTGCCTTTATGCTGATGCTTGGTGCTCTTTATCTTGGATATTTTTTCTCCCCCCTTTGTAGTGAATCTTCATCCACGATTTCATCCAATCAAAGCCAGGAGTCTGGTTACCAGAGCGGCACAATACAGACAGCAACATTTACCTCCCAGAACAGCGCTCAGGGACCACTGTA
>NW_016690203.1:6843028-6851613 GCF_001604755.1 Lepidothrix coronata | reverse complement strand
TGTCTCAGGGGAAGCTGAGTGGTTTATCAAGTGGTTCTCCAGCCTCACTGTGCGGCTCATGAGCTCTCGTGAGAGCTCTCATCTGGCTGCTCCCAGAGCCCTCAGCTGTGCTACGTACCTGGGACTGGTGTCAAGTAGATTGCAAGGTGTGTGTTGTGTCTCACGCAGTTACCCTGCTAGAGAGGGGCGTGCTGGCGAAGGATTTAATTTCCTCTTAAAGATTTGGTTCTTGCATGCTGCACACCAGTTCAGTAACATCAGGTTTGGCTAATGAACATGGGTTGAGGAGGTTGAGGTGGTCTTAACTACCAGCAGCAGAGAAACTTCTCGCACTAATTTCTCAAATATACACGTGGGGGTCGTGCTGTCATGGGGCTAGCTGACCTTGGAACTGACCCCAACACAGTCTGGTGACATGTGTTGGTAGCAGGACCTTTTCTTAACTGAGGAGGGAGTGTGGGAGGGAGCTGACACGAGCTCTGCCTCTGGAAATGCACAGCTGTGATGCCCAGTACTCCTTTTTTCTCTTCTTTCTCAGAATGGTTTCAGTTCTGTACAGCCCACGCCGTTACAAACCACGCAGGCCGTTGAAGGTAAGTGTCTGCCAGCACAGCAGGTGACCTGTGTCTCTTGTGCTGCTCATGTTCTCTGCTTCAGATGAGAAGCTTTATCTGTGCTAATAGCAGGTCCTTTCCCTGCTGGACTAATTGCTGCCATTTAGATTATTTGCTTGCCTTGGAACATTGAGCTTTCTGTTGATGGATCCATGAGATCCTTGATGAGTCACCAATGACAATAATTTATTCTGCTTTTTTTGTAGAAGACATCTGTAGGTCTTGAAGCTCTTTGTAGAGCCAATGGCAGTGTAAAATGAGACATAGAACACAATCACAAGTGTGTAACTGGTTGGCAGCAGTGAGGGAATCCCCAGATCTCCTGACTCCTTTGGCTGAGCATTTGCTGGTCCCTCTGGAAGTTGCCAGTAGCTGCCCCTAACCCAAAGCTTTTCTTTTCAGGTGCTACAGGCCCCGCAGTGAAATCCGATTCCCCCTCTGCTCCCAGTATCACACCTCTCAGTGATGGGGTGTCTGCGTCGTCCTTGCTGACAACAGCCAGCCAACACTCGACAGCTCTGAGCAACCTGAGCCACAGCGAGGAGCTCCCCAGTACAACCACTGCCCAGCTCAGCAGGTGAGGAGCGTCGGGGGTGGATTTCTGGAGAAGCAGAACTAGAAGCAGAAATCCATACTAGACATCAGAGACCGTCTCGTGCAGTGAGGAAGACTGAGATGACCCATCCCATCTGAGTAGATGGGGAATGGGATAGTGCCTCTAATAGTGACTCTCTCACCTTGGTTTGACAACTTTTTATTTCTCCTCCCGCAGTGCGTTGCCCACCCAGCAGAACAGTCTGTCCTCATCCACATCCTCTGGGCGAACATCAACTTCAACTCTCCTGGTGAGTCTGGGTGTGGTCTCGCGCTCTGTGCCCCGTTCCCACTTGGCTTGGCCAGGTTGTCTGGGGTGCCTGACCTTGGGGCTGTGGTTGTGACAGAACCTGCCAGGCTGCTGGCTGTCCTGCTGGAGTTTGGGTGCTGTGCGGAGAGAGGATGGGGGGTTATGTCAGAACACTGTCTGTGCACCTGTGGCTTGAGGCTGTTGACCCCCTGCTTGTCTCTGGCTGAGCAGTGGCTCTTTTGGGTCTATAGCAGCCCTTGAAAGCGCTACAGAGTCGCAGCCACATCAGAGCAAACTGGTAGCTGATGCAGTGCTGCCAAATGTCTCTACTGCTGGAGCTCTCATAGTATGGAGTCTCTGGGTATCGGCTTCTGCAGCAGAATAAATCTCCCTGCCACAAATGTGGTGTCTTGCCCTGCTCCCCCCAGCAGAGAGATGTTGGGGCACAGCCACAGGAGAGGCTTGAAAACATTAGGGGTTGGCTGCTGTCAGGACTTTGGACTTAAGCCAGGTGCAAAGCAGGTTTCCTTGTAGCCTGCAGGAACACCCAGGTGCAGACACAGCGTGTATTTTGCGTAGACAGTGTCCTGTGGTACCTGTGCACTCTGTTCCACCTGCCTGGTCCCCTGACTCTCCTCCCTTCCTTCCCTAGCACACGAGTGTGGAGGGTGAAGCGAGCCTCCATTCTTCTGCTAGCACTTTCTCCACCTCCTCCAGCACGGTGTCGGCCGCGCCGCCGGTGGTCAGTGTTTCATCCAGCCTCAGCAGCGTCAGCAGCCTGGGCCTCAGCCTCAGCAGCAACTCCACGGTGACGGCCTCCACTCGAAGCTCCGTCGCAACAACATCAGGTACTTTCCTGGGTCCTGCTGTACAGGAGCTAAGAGAGTGAGTTTCTGCTGTTTGCTTTACTGTGGAACTTTCTCTTCCTTTGTCAGGAAAAGCCCCTCCTAATCTCCCTCCTGGAGTCCCACCGTTGTTGCCTAATCCATACATCATGGCTCCAGGGTTGCTACATGCCTATCCAGTGAGTAGAACAATTGCTTTATGGTAATGTCATGCCACCAGATCCCTCCCAGCTCCCTCTGCAGCAGGGAGGGATGCAGGATAGTGGGGAGACCAAAAACTGACATAGCTCGGTGGGGCTGCCTTGGACAGGTGGGGTTTGAACCTCCTGTTTTCCATGAAATCCACGTGCCTGTGGGTGTAAATGTCTGTCCTCGTGACCCCAGAGCAGAGTCTCTGTACTTATTCTCAGCAGCCTCCCCAGCCTTTGGGGAGCAGCAACCCTTGGCAGAGCATGGTGCNCATGGGAGCATGGAGCTGTGTTAGAAACATGCTGTGACAAAGGGCAAACACAGTCAGGGCAAGGGTGGTGACTCCCACGAAGTCTAGGGGTGTGTCACAGCCCTCTCCTGAAGTTGAGAACAGATTTTGAGGAAAAACTGCTCAGGGGCTGTGCGGTCTGGAGCACTGTCCTTTGAGCAGCTCACAGGAACCCCCAGCAGCATCAGCCTGCATAGGGAGTGGCTGCCTGCACCTGGGGGGTCATGGGCTGCTGACCAGCTGCTTTTGGCTTTATCTCATGTTTATCTAAATGTTTAATCTAAAATTAGATAAGTGTCTTTATCTAGTCCATCTGCTGCTCTTTTTCTAGCCACAGGTGTACGGATACGATGATTTGCAAATGCTCCAGACGAGATTCCCATTGGTGAGTAGTGCAGAGTGACAGGGACACACCGCTTCTGCTGGCTCTGAGTGCTGTGGGGTTATAGACAGGTCAGGCTGTGGGTAGTCCCAAAGAGCTGGAGAAATGGGGTGCTGGATGGCTGCACCTCTTTGTGACAGCCGTCAGAGTTAGTCAGTTGCTCCTTGACACGTGGGAATTTGGGTGCATGAGTTACTCATCAGCAGTATCTCTTGTGGGGCCAGGAAGCATGAGAACTACAGCAGCAGGGCTGTTGTAGAGATTCACCTCTGATCCTTGACTTAGGCAGTGACTAAATACTTCTTAGAATGGGCTTTACTTAGTGATAGGACATGTCCATTTTCTTTTGAAGCAGAGGGGAAAGTCCAGGCAGTTTAAAGACTGCATACCAGTAGACCTTATCTGGTTCTTCTAATAGCCAGATCAGGGGGACGGTGCATGCTACAAAAACCTGGGGCTGCTGTAGGTCATGATCAGCCTGGATGTGGCTGGTTGAACTGTGGTACCCTGACATATCTTGCAGCTGCAGGACAAAAATTCCTCTGTCCCAAAAGATACTGCTTTGCACCTTTAGACAGAGCTGATAAAATATCTCCATTTGTTTTTAATCATCAGGATTACTACAGCATCCCATTCCCCACACCCACCACCCCGCTGACTGGAAGAGATGGCAGCCTGAGCAGCAATCCGTACTCTGGTAGGGAAAAAGTCTGCTCTAAATCCCATTCCATCAGGGTTTGTGCTGCTGCTGCTGGTGTCCTGTGCCTTTGTCTGCTGGAGCTACATCTGCGCCAGCCTCCTGCACTGCCTTTGTTTTGGAGCATGTCTCGCAGCTAAATTCTTGTCCTTGGACATCTGGTTTTGTCAAGGCCTGTTACAGGGAAGAGGTGGGCGAGTAGGAGTTAGTGTGGCAGTTGGAAAGGGAGTGAGGGAGGGCTGACAGATTCAGCAAGGAGTACAGCTGGGGAACTGCTTTCCAGGTGGTGGTGAGGCCAGCACTCAAGCACTGCGAGTAAAAATACAAAGAAGCACAAAGTATGGAGAAATTAAGTTTTTTATCTATGGGACAGTCTTATCAAGAAAACCAGCGGGACATTTGGGACCTGTCAAACTTGAACCAAGCACTCAGCGGGTGCCTGACTGCTCACTGACCTTGGTAGATGCTTTATGCACTGCCAACCTGCAGTGGGCAGTAACTGTGCTGAGCTTTCACATGCTTTAGGAATTGTTGCACTTGGTTTGCTATTTTTGCACTTGGTTTGCACTTGAGGTTTGCTATTTTTCCAGCACTGATTCTCCCTGGCTTCAGCAGGAGCCAGTTTGTGTGGAAGTGCTTTTGCCCAGCTGAGGCTTAAATGCCAAGCTTGGAGTGTGGCCCCATGTGAGCTCTGAACTGGAGAGTTTTTGCATAGAAGAACCAAGCGGGTGCTCATGAAGAGCAGCACAGGCAGCTTCGCTTCCCCCAGCCCTGCAGCCAAGCCCTCCACAGCCCAGGCAGGGAACTGGGTTGTGTTCAGTCCTGCTGCTGGTGCACAGAGAGGGATGAAGGAGAGCTGTAGCACCAGGCTCTGCTGCACAGGCAGCCAATAGCAGGTTTATCCAGTGCTGGATTGTGAGCTGACGTCAGGCAGTGCAGCACAGTAGCTGAGCTACTGTGGGCTTCCCTTCCCCCCGGTAGTCCTCTCAGGGCCAAGGACTAATTAACAGCTTTGCCTTATCAGTGTGCAAAGGTCTGAGGGCTTGTGAGGGCAGCAGACTTTTGCAGTGGCAGGAGGGGGAACTGATTCAAGTAGCTGTTTATCAAAAGGCTGGGTCAGCTTTGGGCTGAGCTGGAACAGGCCAGGATCTGGCACTTGTGTTCTTCACTCTCACCTCCTCTATTTCAGGTGACTTAACAAAATTTGGCCGAGGTGATGCCTCTTCTCCTGCTCCTGCAACAACTCTGGCACAGCCTCAGCAGAGCCAGACCCAGACCCATCACACCACGCAGCAGACGTTCCTGAACCCGGCGCTGCCTCCTGGCTACAGTTACACCAGTCTGCCGTACTACACAGGGGTACCAGGGCTCCCAAGCACCTTCCAGTATGGGCCCGCCGTGTTCCCTGTGAGTTTCCTGGAGGCAAGGTGTGGGATTTGGGCAGGGGGGTGGCACAGCAAAGCCTCTCCTCACTCTGCTCCTCTCTGTTCTGTAGGTTGCTCCTACCTCTTCCAAGCAGCATGGTGTGAATGTCAGCGTCAACGCATCAGCGACCCCTTTCCAACAGCCCAGTGGCTACGGCTCTCATGGGTACAGCACTGGTAAGAGACCTGTTGGAGCACCTTCCACGGTAGCAGAGCTTGTTCCCAGTCTCCCTGGCTGTGCTGGGGACTGCTGTCTTCCGGCAGTAAGGGAGGAGAATGCCTGGGGTGCCACTCTCATGTCATTCAATTATCCCTGGAAAGGCCCAGGATTGTTCTGCATCCACATCTGGAGCGGTTTTGGGAGATACAGAGCACTTCATGCCCTCCTCTGTGCCCCACAGTTGAGTGGCTGGGGCCTTGAACCCCTGTCGGAAGCTGAATTGTTTGGTTTGATTCGATTTGTTGGTTTTTTTAACTGCCTCTCTGTGATCAATAGAACAGCAATTATTCTGGATTTGAATTCATTTCCCACCAGTTTGGCAGACACTTTCTAGGGAGGTATCCTTGTGGTGGTTTGAAACTCCCAAGAAACTAATTTTTAAGTTCAAGCCCCCCTCCCACAGTTTGCCCCTGTGAGAGGGTTTAGTGATGGTATGGACTTGATAATCTTTTTCACCTCATGTGGAGAGTTTTCAGACAAAACACAACCATTCGTTATTGGGGGAAGGGGAAAATATTTACAAAGGTTTATTTACACCCACATATATATTACATTAAATTAAATTTCTCCTTTTCTTCAATAAAAGTCCAAGAAGAAAAGAGAAAAGTCGTTCTGACACTCCTCAGGCCACAGTTCCTTAATTTCATTTCTTTGTGGCACTGGTTAGTGTCCTTCATTTTCCTGAGGCAGCAGATTTAAGTATGGCAGTCAGGATTTTTGTTCTTACTTTGTGGAAATTCCAAGCCCGAGCCTTCGGGGGATTTCCTTGTAGATCTTCACTCCTCTTGGGTTAGAACATTGAAGGCAGCTTTCAGTTCAGTCTTACCAAAGCTCTTCTGCTCTGTCTCAGCTCGCCAGGATGATAGAAGCAGCAGCAGCAGCAGCAGAGGGCACGGCCACCTCCTCCGCATTCCATCCNATGGATAAGAGAAATAGCCACCACAAGCGACAAATATGAATCACACATCTTAAATGCAGTGGGAACGTGTCCTGCTCTCAGTTTATGAGAGTTGGATAAGATCCTACAGTTTCTCACCTTCATCTCTGTTAGGAAACTGAAGCTGTTGCTCTGAGATGTGGATATTATAAGGGTTACCCAGACATTTTTTTATACCCCACCTAGTTGATTAACAGCAATATCACACACAAAATCAGGCGTACAAAGACGCATAACTTTACGAGGAGATCTGGAGACTTTCTGCTGAGCAAAATCCCAAAAACTTTTAAAGTCCCGAAGGCAACAGCAAGGCGTTCATTGGCTTGAGGATCAGATCTGTCTTTAAGGAAAAGTTCATTAATACAGCCTTTTACTGGCACAGTGGAAAACTATCTTTACCAAAAAAAAAAAAAAAACAGAAAAGCATCAACAAACCCATAGCTGATGTTCCAAGAGCACCAAAACTGTGATAAGTTCATGACTTGTTCTTTAAGATTACATAAAACTTTACTGAGCAGTTGATGTTCTCCATATTTTCATGTAATATTTATACAGAGACAGAGATAAAAATTTATAGATGATTCATGATAAAGTACTCAGTTATGAATAGTGTGTGTTCTAACTTATTCTAAATCCAAGATTAAGCAAGGGACTTTCAAGGGTGTTCTGCTTTTTAACCTATAAAATAAATAATTCTTCTGAGATACCTCTTTGTTCCAACATTAATTTATGATTTTTTTAATCAGGAATTATTGAAAAGCAGTCTCTAAGTCATATTAGTTTGTTCCATAAGTGATCCAACTCTCCTAAACAACCAAGAAAATGCTTCAATTTTCCATCATGTGTCTTTAATAAAAAGTGTTTTGTTTTGAAGAATGAGATATACTTGTCTTGGTGTATTAAATATTTGTCTCTGACACAGACATATTTGCACTCTGAGTGATAACTTTCATTCTCTCTAGTTTTCAATTTTGGATTTTTCTATAATAATCAATATCACACTTCCTTTAAAGTACACGTTTTGCTATTTGCAATTTCAGGAATATTTTCCATGTAAAGCCCCATCTCTAGGTTCCAACTCTTGCACACTGTAGAAAAACCAGGCAAAGCCATAAAACAAGGTGGGCATTGTGGATTGTACTGATGCATTACCTATGACCATGGTTCATCTGGCTGCTAGGTTAGCAGGTCACTGGCATGGAGCCACCAAATTTTAGAGAATAGCCTCTCTCATGGTATTTTGATATTTCCCCTTCTGGATTTGTCCCAACAGGGAAGTGCTGGAGCATATGAAAACTGGGAGTGGAGCTGGGAAGCTAACCAAACTATTTCAAACCTCAAATGTTTAGGTTAGATGCTTATGTGGTCTTAACCAGCTCACCCATCCCTAAATATTACAACATCAGGAATGAGGATTTAAAAATACAAAAATGATACAACAGTGCCAGCCACTCTTAAGTACATTTCACATTTCTTGCAATCAGTTCTGCACCAATGAGCACACTATGTGAATACTTGGGGTATAGTTATAAGAATAAGATTTTGCCTTTTCCTAATTCTTTTTAAGCTTAGCATTGTAGGTTGACAGAACATACTATCCATTTGCTGTCCTTGCTTCTAAGCTGCTGAAGGAACAAGCTAAACAGGATCTGCTAAATAGCCAGATACCAATGCTGGGAAAAAACCCAGCCCTATATTCCAGCAGAGAACATGGCATTATCCCGTATGTGGCTCAGGTCTCACTATCTACAAAAGAAAAGTAGTAGTTCTGTGCAAGACCCCGGTTTTGGATGTACAAGATCCATCAGTATAAAAAGACAATAAACATTCCTCTACAGGAAGGGGAAATCTTGCAGTGTTTGAGAGGGGTTTTATAATTGTAAAGCACATTTACTGTAGTGCCATAACAACATCCCTTAGTTTTGGGGACTTTTAATCACAATACTGAACAAAACAAGAGTACCAAAAAAACCCAAGGGTCTGTTAGCTGGAAATGAGCAAACTGATTTGTTCTTTCCTTTTACTTACATTTCAGTGATGGCATCTTCATTCACCAGTTTATCCTCCTTTTTTGTGCTAGGCACAGATGCCCAGGCACTGGCAGCCAGGGCTGCAGGGACAGCCTTTGTTGAGAGGTCTGGGCT
>NW_016690203.1:6838264-6839553 GCF_001604755.1 Lepidothrix coronata | reverse complement strand
GAAAGCATATCTGGAAAACGAGGCTTTTAATTTTCAGGATGTTGGAAAAATTATGGCAACCCCAGTAGGCAACAGGGCAATCCCAGGAGCAATATACTGCTCTCTTCTCAGACACATAAAGTTTGAGAGACAGAAGTCACTAAAAAACCCACAAGTACAGTATAACCCCTCTGTTAAAAAACCTGGGTCAACAGCAGAGCTTCTAGGATCTGGTTTATGGTTTGGAGCCTTCAGATTGCTAAAGCATACAGTGTTGAGTGATTCATTGTTGTACTATGCACTGCATGTCGAGGGAAACTGTTGCATAAATGCTTGCGTAACTCATTCTAGAGGACAACTGAAGTCACAAAACATGTACTGTAGAAGGCAGATACACAACCATAAAACGTTCCAAAAAGCTATGAAATAAGTGTAGATTTAGAATTCTGTGAATATATATGCTTCTAAATACACAAAATGTTTTCAATTATATTTTACTTGTCCATTTAAGATTTTTTTTTCTTTAAAAAATATCTTAGTTCTAGAGATTAAAAAATAATTTCCTTCCTAGGAGTATTGAACTTAACATGAAAATGTGAGACTTGACAAACACAATGATTAATTTGGGATCCTATTAGTAAATATCTTGCTTATTTGCACATACCTTGTTAATACCAAGGGACTAAGTGGGACTTAATAGATGTTTAAAAATAGGTGTGAAAAGCAAAATTAAGTTACCAAATAAACATTGAGAGAGGCCTTAAGCATTAAATACAGGAAGTATTGCTTTTATTTCTGCACCTTGTGTGAGGAAAGTTGTTTTTATTCTATCCTTAGTCTCCACAGATTTTTCTTTTGACATGGTGTCTGTCATGGTTTGAGATAGCCTCAAAATCCAATCACCTAGTCTAAGCCCCCTCCCACATCTCAATCTAAATGTGAGATGGGTTTTTTCCAGACAAAACACACCAGACTCAGAATGGGGGAAAGGGAATATATTACAATGACTGTACAGAGAAATACCATATCACATTATACACACGATCACAATATCTCTACCATGACATATAGTATTTACAATGGATCAGATCTCCTCTCCCCTCCAAATAAAAGTCCAGGAGAGAAAGAAGGACAGATCCCTTCCAGTCTCTGAACAGCAGGAGCATCTTCCAAGGCAGCAGATTTAAGTATGGCAGTCAGGATTTTTGTTCTTACTTTGTGGAAATTCCAACCCCGAGCCCGAGCCTTCGGGGGATTTCCTTGTAGATCTTCACTCCTCTTGGGTTTGGGTTAGAACATTGAAGGCAGCT
>NW_016690203.1:6827731-6838184 GCF_001604755.1 Lepidothrix coronata | reverse complement strand
GGGGGCTGGGAGGGAGCCAGAGGCCCCAAGGGGCTCAGAGCCCCTTCCTCGTGGCTCACAACATGGTCACCTCCCCACAACAACCCAAACTACAACTCATCTCTTCCGGTGAGCTTGTGATATGTTTACATTTTCGCAGGAGCGCCCATTGGGCAAAACTTCAAAACATCCAGGGGTTTCCACCCCTTGGGGTCTACCACTTTTCAGCCTCTGGGGGAAAAACCAAGGTCCAAACCACCACATATGTAAAACTAGGTAGCTACTGTTAGAAATTAAATTAATTTACCATCCAAACAAGTTTTACTTAAGAATCAATAATTCTGATTTGCATACTTATGCAGTATAAAAGTATCTGGAATTTCTCCTCACTCGAGGAACAGTATTTCTCTATCTAAGAAAAGTGCACATTCCAAGAAATAGCAAGCTGATACACAATATTTCAAATTCATATTCAGTCTTTTGTGAGCTTGGAACAATTAGCCTGTTGGCATATCTGAAAACATGCCTGTGTACCTATTTGGTCAGTTGCCCACCTGATGTAACTTAACAGAATCGCATCTGCTTCAACAATAGGCTACCAATTTTCATAAGTAAGAGTATGACCCAATTTATTTCCAAGAGAGGGAATAGTAAGGTAAGACATGTATGCCTTTCATGAAACATTTTCTTGCTACAGCCCAAATAAAAAAGTCTGTTCTTTAAAAAAGATTGCATCAGAAAAAAAAAAATCATTTCCCACTCCTAGTTAATTAGTTTTAAATTCTTAGTAGGTCAGCATCTACTTCAGGGTCTTCCAAGTGCATGTTGTCTCATCTATGTTTGTCTTCAAAATTATAAACTCCTCAGGGTATGCTTTGTGCTTCTCTGTGTTTTGTTCAGTGCCGATCACATCATCAGAGATTAGCAAATAATTTGTACTATTAACAATAATAAATACTATGTGGCAAGATGTTCTCACACATGCCTTTTGCCTGTGAAGCATGGCATAAGAGAAGATGGCTTGGAATGACTTGGCAAGAAGCACACTTTTCAGAGTATTGAAAGGTCAGGTCCCCGGAGAAAGAACACTTCAACACCCAATCAACTCACTACAGGCAAGCAATTCTCATGTAAGCTGTTCGATTCAGAAGAGGGATATACTTTAGTTACTCTGGACTCTTCTGTAGGCTGGGCTTTCCCCTCTCTTCCCTGTCTGTAGCAAACCAGCTGGGGTAACTAAAGTGCAGTAAAGTAAAATAAACAGATCTGCAAAGTGCTGAGTCCAGTCATTTTCCCCAGGAGAATCTATGCAGCTCTGAGGCTTTACTGGAGATTGTAATTAACACCTGACTGCAGCATGTTTATGAACAAAGGTGGGGGTGGGGGAGAGAGACAGAGAGAGAGAGAGAGAGAGAGAGAGAGAGAGAGAGAGAGAGAGAATGGTTTCAGCCTTGAACTGAATGATTTTGAATTGGTTCAACTTTTAGGGGTTAATTTGGCAGTGGCCATGACTGAGTATAACATTGAAATGAAAAGGAGCTTGGGGCTTCTTGCCTGCTCCTCTCCCCACCATGATCTAGCTCCTAGTACAAAGCATGTGTTTCCATTTAATACTGGGTAGGAGTCAATTGATGTCTGCATTCTTACTCAAATATTTATTCTTCTGTGGTATTATTGAGTGTTTTTCAGTTAGATGTAGCTCACTTCTACCTCAGATTATCTTCATTTCTTATGGTCACATTGCAGCCACAGGTTTTTTGAGAAAAGCTCTATCATCTCCTAAATTGAAGCTGTACCATATTTCTAAGTCTCTCTTCTTGTTTATAGATAAAATCTTTAAAGTTCTTCCAGAATTAAAAAGAAAAATCTCCCACTGACACTAGCAATAAGTCTAACAGCAACATTCATCTCAGAATGGCTCCATGAGCACACCCACCACATTCTCTCCATCTTTAAGGAGAGTTTATGTAAGTGTTTTACTCTTTGTTTTTGACTGACCTTCACTCAGCTATGGTATCTCTGTTGACATCAAGATCTATCTAAATTTTCGCTTCAAGGTTCACCAAAACAAACTTGGAGTTTAAACTTTGGAGCAACTGTATTTTACCAGCACTCCTATAATATTTAAAATCACAGAAACCTGTTGTGATTAATAGATTGATTTCCACCATCTTCAGTAATTCACAAAACAGGCCTGCTCCCTATATATCATGCTTATGAACAGCTCCACCTATGACATTTATTCTGAGCTCCCTTGATATTCCATACAGTCTAGTCAAGCATTCTGAAGTAACACGTGCATTGTCTAATCAAGTACAGCGCATAATGAATACACAGCAAACACTTGTGTCAATACTGATACTCCTATGAATAACTCCTAAAATCCCAACTTCAGACCTGCTATACACAAGGCTTACAGTTTCTTCTCTATATAACCAGGAAAAGCAAAAACTTCAAAAGAAGCAGGATGCACCACTCAAGTAACACCTGGGCCTACCTGCTTTCTGTTGCCCCAAGTATACTGTGTAACTTTGGTAGCATCCTCTTTGTTTCACAAATGCACTGTTTTATTTCCTTCCCTGAAGCTCCTTTGCTGAACTGTTCGTTGTGTGAGATGTTCTAACTTATTTATCTATTTTCCACAATTTTGCTACAATTTTGTGTTAGCAAAAAAAATCCAAATATTTTCTAAGGAAACTATGCCAAAGGGTAGTAAAAGTACACAAATTCTCTGCCTTTTTGTTCAGCAATTTTTAATCCTAGTATATATGGCACAGCTTGATGAGTCATAATGTCAAATGAATCAAAATTCTAACCTTTCTACAGTAGAGACAGAGAATGTAAAGCACTGTGTGCCTATAGAGCACTAATAAAACCAAACCAATAAGAAAATAAAATGTCCTAATAGTTTAACCTAATGACCATTTTGCTTAGCCTTTTCCCCAGTCACTGAGATTTCCAGGAATTTGGTCAAATGACTGACAATATAATCAAAATGATGGTAAACAGACTGCCTGTTTTACAAATATCTCCTTGGGCAGCCAACCTCCAGAGTAATGCCTTCTGTTTCAAAAAACTCAAATGAATTACTTGTGGCATTTATATGCCCATCAGCCACAGCACTGGTCTGAGCAACAGTTAGGGAACCATTTTCCGAGAGCCTGGTTAAAGGCTACTTGTCTTCTTGTTATAATTAGTGAGAGATTCAATCTGGGAAGCTTATTATTATAAATTTAGCGAAAGTATGTTAGGCAAGTCCACTTTATCATAGCCACACAATAATATTCAATTTTGCTGTCTCTTTTCTCTAGATGTGCTTCTTTCACTGGCAGTACTGAGATAAGCACATACTAGAAGACCAGCTCTTTTTTAAGTTCTGTATCACACATTTTAAAGCAGAATTTGCTGTGATGAGCAAATCCACATGACTCCCTGGGCCTTCAGGGGAGAGTGTCTTCCTTATTCCCTGCCATGCAGGATCTCAGGACTCAGTTCAGTTTTCCAGCTTTCACTGCCAAATATTTAACCCTGTAATTCAGTCACCAAAATCACAGTCGAAGTCAAAGAGTCCACAGGCAGGTTTTGTGTGTATGTATGTGAATTTTGTCAGGCCTTAGTGACAAGTTACCAGCAAGAAGACCACATCCTTGGTGCTTTGCCTAAGGAGGGGTGGTTTTTCGTGGTTTTTTTTTTGGGGGGGGGGGGTGTGGGGGGGGAGTTGTGGGGGGTTTTTTTGTCTAGCTCCTTAGTATTCCTAGGAACAGAAAGGTGTTGTGAATGAATCCACTACTCTCTTCTTTTGCAATTTTCCATAAACACAAGCAAAACCACACATTACACCCTACCTTAGTGCTGCTCCCTATGCAACTGACCATTCCTGGGAAAGATGAGAAATATTAGGAAAAGAATACTTGTTCAGAAACTTTCCTATTAATCTTTTTAATGATTCATGTGCTCCCACCACAATGTTGTCCAGCAGTCATACCTTTGCTTGATTGTCTAGAACCTAAGCAGCACAGTGCACCTTGAACTCTGACTCTCTTAAGAGGAAAATGGCATTCCTAAGTGTCAAATCTGTGCTTCACAGATCAAGACTTCATAATCTCTTTGCGAGTGACTCACAATTGTCCTTATTTTTCTTGGGCAGAGTGATTGGAGCCTATTATGATTTAGGAATACAATGAGCACCTTCATGTGGAAATTTGGCTGTGTGGACTGAAATCTGCTTTCACCAGTGTAACTTCCTAGAACCTTCAAAAGGTCTCTCCTGTTTATGAAACCTACAGCATTAAAAAAAAATAAATTGAGAAACATTAGACAAAGTTACCATTTTCTTATTCAGAGTTCAGAGTCTACTTTTAAGCCTACAGAAAGTGGCAGAGAAAAAGTAAGTAAAAAATCATGCCAGACTATTGAGTGTGGCTTAAGCCGCAGTTCTGCAGACTTATGAATGGGTTTAATTTTGCACATACCAACATTCTCATTGATGTTTCTTCAACTAAGTTAAATCAATGCAGATATTTGTGATCTTAAGTTTCAGCACTTGACTATTTACAGAACCAAATATGAGACTGGTACTGTCACTTTACCTCTGCAGATTCTCCCTTACTCAGTTCAGGACTCTCTTCTCAACCTCTGTGGAATTTGGAGCAGACCTTCTCTGATGCTGGACCAGAGCCTTTATTTGTTTATTGGAGGGTAGATACCTAGACAACAATAGTGGAAATGCCATCAAGAAATTGCACTTGTATTTTCAATTAAATTAAATTAAACATTTTTACTAAGTAGCGTAAAGAAAGTAGATTTAATAATTGTTAGACCTTTTGGATCAAATCCAATGGATTCCCTCTACATTTATGAAATGGAAATAGAAAGTTGCATTTGTCCATCTCGCTATTTCCCCCCCCTTTTTTTTTTTCATATTGTTTACTTTACCACTAGGAAGACACAAGAATGGCAGAGGAAGAGGTGGGCATACAGCTCTCTCCGCTTCATATACAGGTAAGCAAAGTTGACCAGTGAGGCAGGAAATCACCAGCTGCATTTTGCAGCCAGGACTCCCGCTCCTCAGCCTTGAGTCCTCACAGAGCTCCCTTGAGTGGTGTGTTTCCCCCACAGCTCAGCTGAGATATAAGACTTCATTTGCTCAGTCTTGTCCCTGGAGAAGACAAACAGCCCCAGTGCTGGTCCTTCACCAGCCAGCACACGCTACAGTCGTGAAACAGACCCAAATGTGCCTTGTCTGGGTACATCTTCATTGTTCAAAAATTAAAACGTGCCACAGCAAAAAATAGTATTGTCTCCTCAACATCCATACACAGTTCAAGAACATTAAAACTATTCCAGCCTCCTCATCTCTTCCCTTCTGGGAACAGAAATAAATGAGGTTTACATTAGATTATGTCTGACTAGTGTTATTGCCAAAGGTTTGGAGACTAAAAGTGCCTAGCAAAGCTAAAGTGTATTATGATACTCCATAGAGAAGTAAGGCTTTCTCAAGGTCTCTACTGCCTCTTTCCATTTACCTCACACTTACCTTAAATATAACGAGCTGAAGGAACTCTGCACCTCCCACAAGGCACTCAATATGTGAAACCATGATGCCCGTAGACAGTCAGCATCTAAACCACACGTGAGTTTACAGAGCAAAATCAATGCTTTATGCCCTGAAGCAATTCTGTAAGCCAGGGCAGACTTTGCAAAATTAGAATAATAAGCTGTCTGTAAGTAGCTCCACTAAATAAGAAAGCAGCTACATTTGTACACTGGCTCTAAGAATTTGGGGGTTTGCATACAGACACCATTTTATGACACCTGGGAGGAAAAAGTGAATTCTAAGCTTGCCATTTATAGGGTTCCAAACATATCTAAGATTTAGCAGCAATACTTGATTTAAGTCCAATTTATTTGGGATTTGAATTAATTATTATTTTGAAAAAGACAACTGAATGTCAGGGAGCAGCACTACAAGATGAATAGAAATGCATATGTAGATTAGGGTTAGAAGGAAAGTAGTTTTCTTATGAGATTTTGTGGGGGAAAAAGTTACTCTGCATATTTACAAAAGGAAAAATGGGACAGGAGAATGGTATCTTTTGGCTAATTGAAGCATACATCCAGGAAATTGAAAAGAACTAAAAGATGTTCAGCATCTTAAACAAAGCAATATGTTTCCCATGTTACTAGTCTATAAAACAAAAAGCAGGCACAAAAATGAACTCAGAAGCTGCACCGCTCCATGATGGTCTGCACGGGGTTGAAAGTGCTGAATGGAAGTTTAAAGTGATAGAGAATGTAAAATAGAGGGGAGAAGGGAAAATGAGAGGAGAAAGGAGGGAAACTCCCAGTAACTGAGAAAAGACTTCCTAATAACTCACACACACACACTTTCCTCACCTAGACTATGAGCTGCTTTCAGCTGATACAGCCACAGTCATGCTTTCATCTCAGTTGTCACTGATCTGAGGCTTTTTATCCACTGTCAGATGGCACATGCCACGTGTCAGGCAATGGGTTTTTTTAGATTCAATTAAAACAAACTTGAGTCCATCCAAGAGGCATCCTGTCCCAGCTGCACTTCTGCTCTGTTGTACACTCTGTTTCAACCCTACTGGAGACAATAAAAGGACAGAGGATGGAAAGATACACTCTTTTTTAATTAAAATCATTTGTATCATGTAAAATACTCAGGACAGAAGCAAGAGGAGTTTATAAATATCAGCTGAAATCAGCCTCACAAAGCAAGAGCCAATATTTGCATTTGTATTGTTTAACATTGTTTAGGTTGGAAATTATAGCAGTTTTCTGATTAACTACCTGCAGGCATGCACCAGTTTGACCTTTTGCATGCTAAATTGCACGCACTAAATTAAATTTTCCCCTCTCTCTTACTGAGATAAACAAGGCCAGTTACATGACTCAGGCTGCCCTTTTCCTCCTGTCATTCCATATGCAAAGTCAATCCTAGCTAGTTAATCCTCTAATTTAAGAGCAGACTTCTGTATTTTTGTAAGTGATTAGAAGGATTTTGTTTCTTTTAAGCCTTTGTGGATCAATAATTTGTACTCAGAAATAAGAGCCAGAAGCATCAAAATAACATAAGTTTCCTAATAACAGGTTTGCATGAGTACTTCAGAGGGAGTTGAATGAGCAATGTTCATTACTAACTCCTTATAAGTTTGATGAAACAGTATCATCAGCAGCAATGGTTGATTAGCATACTTCTCCAGAGAACATGAGAGCAAAAAATAAGAGAGGAGAAAATACCACATTCAGCAGGTGATAAGTTGTCTTATTTTATAGATAATAGATTAGAAACTCTTACATCACCTCTACCTATTCACAGTTTCAAATACTAGAAACTAATTTGAGGAATATTTAAATTACATCATTGCTCAAACATTCCCATTATATACTCGGTTAAAATTATTCTCCAGCAAATCATAAGGAAATGTAATCAATTTTCAGACTGCATTGTTGAATTTACTTAGATGAAGATTATGCGGAAAGTAACAGGCCAGGCTTTGGAGGAAAATAAAAATCTGTCCTTTTACTCAGTGGAAACTAGGAAAGATTTGTATAATTCTAAGATATGCTCTACTTTATTATGTAGTGAACTAAGAAAATTTAGTTGCTACACTAAAACTGAGAAAGGGACTTGATGCTTCGTATCTTTGATTACATCACCTCACAGAGGAAATACTTTGCTTGTCTGTGCAAAGGTAATTTCAGACCCCGGCTTCTTTGAATACGTAGAATATGCAGCAGTTATAATCTGCCAGTAGAGTACATTGTGTCTGAGGTTGTGCAATGAAAGCTTATGTTCTGTGCCATAACATGGATCAAAGAAACCCCAGGTCTCTGTTCAGTCCAGCCATGCACAATTCAGCAGCAAAAAGTCCACTGTTGTCAGCTGTAGTTGTGACTGGCTAAGCCTGAGTTAACTGCAGTGATGTACCAACAGTTTTCAAAGCCTTGTAGTCAGAACAAAACTTTAGAAGAAAAAACCTTTAACGGAGACTCCATGTTGCACAAATCAATCAGCTCAGGATCTTTCAAAACTTTTGATAGAATGGATTCTTCTGGAAAAATGGTTTACAAACACTATTCACTATCACTCTGATGAACTCTTGTTGCAAACACATCTATCCTCTCTTTTATAATAACACATAAAACAACATTATGCTTGCAGATTACCATAGCTGTTTTCACAGAGAAGTGGTGATTGGAAAGCATTTATGTGTTTGCTGATGTTTTGATAAAGTTTTGGGTTTTTTTTTCTAATTTCTAGTCAAATATTTTGTCTTTTTATAAAAAAAAAAAGGATTGAGGTAGCCTAACATTACCCTGCACTTCATCCACCTCTTCCACACAGGTTCTCTCAGTGAGAAAAAGAACAAGAGCCAGCATGATGTCACTAAATATCTCTCCTTAAGCCATAAATCACAATTTGAAAATTTCAGCTCTGCTTACCTGATATAAAGAAAAGCAGATGGCAAATCATATATTTACCACGTCTGCATTAGGATTTATAGGACATAACTATTTAGTTATATCAGTTACTGTTAAATTTTACTGGCTCTCTATATTAGTATGTATCTGTGGGGTAAAAAGCATTCTAAACTGATCAAAAGAAACCAATTATCATGCAAGAGGATGTTTTTAACTACAAGAGGAGTTCCCATTTGTTACATGGACCCTCTGCCATTTATTGAAGAACTAATGGCATATACAATCAATTCCTTATTGAGTTAAG
Organism: Lepidothrix coronata; assembly: GCF_001604755.1. NCBI lineage: Eukaryota > Metazoa > Chordata > Aves > Passeriformes > Pipridae > Lepidothrix > Lepidothrix coronata. The sequence goes on along the minus strand of NW_016690203.1, from coordinate 6,829,450 downwards.
GTGTATAGGCATAAATCTTCCTGATCCCTGAAATACCACCTATACAGAGGTACTGTTTTGGTCTGTATAGTTTTGCAAAGACATCCCAAATGTACCTGCTGTAGGAAAATAAACTATTTTTCTTAACTTGACAAATCTGAGAACAAAGCCAAATAAAAGGGCCATAATCTAACCATACTGCACAAAGGCCAGCTATCTTGAATATGAGTTGCACCTGCTCATCCTAGAAAATGGTTTGGACCAAGAATTTACTGCTTTATTATCATAGCCAAGCTAGGTTGTATAGAGACCGTGAAGTCAGAGATAAATGATTCATCTCTCTGTTTAACAAGTTATTCTCAAAAAGAATAAAAGGTAATGAGTTGATTTGTGTTTAGTTGTCCCACTACAGTATATGTTCATAAATACGCCTTTTCATTGTACATTGAGAGATATACTTCATTTATTGTATATAAACATACATGACATTTGTATCAGCCATGGGTGCCCATAGATACCACGATGCACAAAGAGCAACAAAACCAAAACCCAGACAATGTGCGCTACATTGTAAAACAGGCAAAGCCAATTTCTAGAAGTTATCAGTACTGAAAATATAAAAGAAGATGCATTTCTCAAGATTGTATCCCATGAGCTCAAGTTCAAAGATTCCATAAAAGAGACCATGCTGGGCCTTGTAAGCATTAGGTGAAGAGACCAGAAGGGAAAGGGACTAACCACATCTCTATGAAAATAATTTTGAAAGGCAAATAATTTAAGCAAACTGATGGCAATCATCATAACTGTGAGAAAGAGACAAGATTAACTTGGGAAATTGTCCTAGATACCCATCATCATTTGTTCAGTCCATAGCTCAGTGTTATTGTTATAGTTTCACATCGTTCTTCTTTTCTGTTATAAAAAGACACAATGAAATCCATGTCTTCTAACTTACCATTTACAATTTTGTACGGATCTTTACTAGATCCATATACCAGAATCATACTGAGCAAAGCTCTTTGACTGTCTTTGACTTGTTTTCACATATATCTGTAGGTACATATGTATATGTGTGCACTAAGTAAAGCCATAGACAATATGGCTTTATAATCTGTATAATTGGATCTATTGTGTATGTACATATAGTGCATTAAATTTTAATTCTGCTGTCAAATGTTTTGCAATATCCTAATTTCAGTTTGTAAACATTAAAGGAGTATTTGGTTCTACAAAACAAGATAACAGAAAATTAAAGAGGTAATTAAATAAATAGTAAGATAAAAAATTTCTCTATATATTCTGGTTGCATTAGTCCTGTAATATGTTATAGCAATATGGTACATATTTTTCTGCCTGTAGGGTATATCTAAACTGCTTCTAGTACTCAAAAAGAATCCTGTCAGGGGCCTGGGGCACATGGTTATCCCAGGAACCACCCAGGAGTAGTTTTTGAGTGAGTAAGAGAAACACATAGATCTTCACATTGAGACAGGATACACACGTTTTTCAATTCCAGACCTCTCCTCCCACTGCTCTTCACATATGCTTGCACTTCTGACCTGAACCTCCAGCAGTGTGTGTGGAATTTGTACTGTATGCCACAATGTGACTGTGTTACTTGTTATTGTGTTTCCTAAAAAGGTTATTGCCTGGTACATCTCTTTTCTTCTTTTCTTTTCTTTCTTTTTCCTTTCTTTTTTCTTTCTTTTTTCTTTCTTTTTTCTTTCTTTTTTCTTTCTT
>NW_016690203.1:6697502-6827721 GCF_001604755.1 Lepidothrix coronata | reverse complement strand
TCTTTTCTTTTCTTTTCTTTTCTTTTCTTTTCTTTTCTTTTCTTTTCTTTTCTTTTCTTTTTTCCCTTCCCTTTTTTTTTTTGTGACATTGTATCCTTTTACAATGGAAATAAATTATTACTCTTGGGTTCTGTTTCACTTAGGCTTTGTTAATTAGCCACAGGTGGGGCAAGCATAATTTCACATCAGCCTCAAGGACCCCAGGTTGAAAGTCAAGTGAGCTTCAGCCTCTTGAGTAATATCTTGATTACTTGATAGCTTCAGCAACTGAGAGATTTGTTTCCACAGTTGGGTCCTGATAGTCTAATACAAGGGAACTGAGACTGAATAAACAGAGGATGATATCTTGGGCCTATAGAACCGAATGAAAAAACTCTCATTGCTCCAAATAGCCAGAAACTTTACTTCAGGCCTGCAGGACAGCACAGAAAATGTGAGCATTTCCTCCAACACCAATTAGTTTTGCCCCTTTCACTTTTCTCTGTTTGCTTCCACTTAAATTGCTTAGAATTGGATGAGGCAGAAGTATTTCCTTCTGTGGCACCAAGATTTATATATGAAAATATTATACCAGAAGGATCCACATAATGCTTCCAATATTTCCAAGCACTGGCATATATAATTTTGTCTTGGAAGTGAATATGAAAAGGTAAAACCACCTAAGTTTTCTCACAGGAAATATGTTACCATAGGGAATATGTACTCTTCTGAGCCAGGTAACTTTGCTCTTGAGCGAAGGTGAGCAGAACTGGATCAAGGGATTAGCAGCATAGGTAAAATTAACTTCTGTTTTCCTCATGATAAGAGCGAGGCTCATAGGCTATCTGCCTGTAATCAGATCTCCAGGATGAATGCCCATTTTTTGCCTGTGCCTAAAGATGGCCTGAGATGCAAGTAAAGCAAAAAAATGGAAGAGAACATACAGAGATCTCTTTCTTCCTTCCTACTCCTAATAATCTCTTACCTTTCCTTCTCCTCAACTGGCCCCTCAGAAAAATGGGGATAATCTGTCCACTTCCTAAGAATATTAAGTGCATGACCCCAAAAAAGGTCATAATCTCCATGTGCTAAAACCTACACCGCATACAGTGGGTGTGATCCTCGGGTTAAATATTTTGCAGTTTTATCTAACAATATAAAGGGCAGCAGTGAAGAGCAATAAGGTCCATTTCTCTGTCCATAGAGAACTATAGAGGAAACCTGTTAAGTGACCTGCATAGGAACATGAAGGAATTTGTGAAAGAGTCAGAAATTTAACCTAGATCTCCAGGAAATCAGTTCAGTTCTTTTACCATGGAGCATATTACTGTGTAGAAATAACTTTTACCTCTATAGCAGACTTTTGGCATAAGCCTGAACAAGCAGTGAAACTCACATTTGTCCTGAAAAAGGACAGAGCACGTAATACTCTCTTCCACGAGCTATAAGCTATCAAGTGAAGAGCAAAAGTGCAGAATTAGCATGTGAATTAATAATATCACTCTGCTAAAAAAATTAATCTAATGGCATTTAAAACCTTTTTTACCAGGCGTATTTTTGTCTCTTACAGATGAATCTCGGCAATTAGGTACTGAGTTAGTAAGCTCCAAATTAGTGAAATTTAAACTGCAGAGCAAAGTATATGAGGTGATGGTAGAAGTTAATAAGCCAGAGGACAAGCTATACTTCCAAGCATAACCTTTGACCGAAGGGTTAGAAGTCAAAGGCAAATCTAGAAACAGACTGGCTCTTTAAAGCTTCTCGTTGGGTTACAGGAATGAACTCTACCTGCTCTGTTTGTTTTTGTCTGAAAACAAAAAATCTTCAGTTTTGCTTAAGCTTCAGTGACTGCTTCAACTCCTGCCATAGACAGATATGAGTCTGTGATAAGAAAGCTCTCATTTATGCTACAAGGTTGCCTGTGTCAAAGGAGAATTAACCAAAGAAAGAAGAAACAGATACTATTTTTCACCAGTTATAAAACTGAGGCTTTCATTCATTCATACACGTTCTTAAATTAGTCAGCTTAAATTAGTCAGCTGTCCTTAAAGGCCAGCATCCTTCATTTTCTATAAACACTTTTGTGAAAGCTTGGCAAAAAAAGTAACTTTAATCTCAAATACCTGGTTATATGTAAATACTTCGATAGCATGTTTTCAAGTCTACAGTTAAGTCCTAACAAATTGAAATTAAATTTTTTTAGAGTCAAACACAAAGTACCAGAATAACATTATTACCAGTAAAATACTTGCATAAGCAACAAGGGAACAGAGATACCTCACCTGACTCCTGAAGCTAGCCAAAGCAGTGGAAATTACCAATATTTTTCATGAAAATGACTGCAAATTAACTCAGAACAAGAGTACTCACTCATGTAACTGACAGCTAATTTCAAAATAATGAATGTATTTAAAAGTAACACAGTTTTTAATTGCAAACTTAAGAAGGAAAAATAAGCAATGTGCTAAATAAATTGTTCATTTGGATTGATTCATCCAGATCTAATAACTATTTGTCTCTACAAATATTGTAATTAGGCATAATCAGAATTAGCCATAAATTAGGCATAAAACACCAGAAAGAAATGAGCCACAAAAAAATGAAGCACTACTGCTTCTGTTTCAGTACCAAAGGACAGACTTCATAACTCTCTGGCAACCCCTTCTAGCTTCAGATACTCCTGCAAAAGCAGAGTTTAAACTGCATTTTGCTGCCATGCATCATGGTTGAGACCTACAAGATCAATTATCGAATGACCCTAAAAGCAGAATGAGATGCTTACTCTCCCCTCTTCTCATTTTTCCCCTTTGTCTCTTTGGAAACCCAGAACCAGAAGCGTGGGTGAAAGTTTCTGACTGAAATTGCTGCGTGAGCAAAACCTACAGGCTCCACGATGCTGCTATATATGGGCTGGGGGGAAAGATGATGGGCCTGTCTCAAAAGAGCCGCCAACCATCACGTCTGAGAGCTCCTCTCAGGCGTCCTCAGCCTAAACATTTTATGGAGTGGGGGGTCGGAGGTCACCAACTGTCAAAACACAGCACAAGTCACGCTGTGCACAGGCGAGGAAACTAAGCAGACGGCAAAGCTGGAGTTCAGGGGCCGTACTGCTCAATGCGCACCACAAATGGCAAAGCTACCCTTAAAAAGTAACAGGCTTTTTCCCCTAAATCTTTCTGATTTTTACAAGTTGAGCTCAAAGTTAAGTGGGCGTGAGTTTTAAAAGATCAATGCACATGTGGAATTAGACTATTCTAAATGTCTTTTTTTTTTTTGTAATGGAGGAAAACAACCACCAAACTTTGAACCGACAGATTTAACCAGCAGCAAACTCCAAAGCACCAGGTGGTTTCATAAACCCAAAGGTTCATAAATCTTTTCTTTAAAGTTTCCAATTTCAAAAAAGAGCTTGTTCTCTTTGTGGTTATTTTGCAATTTTTCTCCCTCCCTCCCCCTTCTTTCCTGCCTTTGGGCGGATGACCTGCCAGCCCCTGACAGCCTTTTAAGCTTGCCGTGCCGGCTCCTGCTGACTCTGCCGGAGACAGGCTGCCCACTCATGGGGCAGTGAGCTGTGGGCATGACTTCATCTGCCAGGAGGAATCACTGGGAAAGGGGCTGCACAGGGGAGCCGTGGTTTCTATTTTTAAACACTGCCTGTCGCATAGTTCAAGAGTGCAAAGAGTTCAAGCATTTAGTGAATCTGCTCTTGCCACTGCCTTTAAAGTAGGAATAGTTAAAGTAATCGAGGTAGTATAGCCATCAGTCTCCTCAATCTACAGCCCATGGGCTGCATGCATGGGCTGCATGGGGGCAATTTATCTGTCCTGTGGGGTAATTTGGGAGACTGTCAGATGCAGGCAAGGGGATTGGGGTTGAATGAATCACCGGTGGCATGTGTTTAACATGGACCAAGGTTTCTTAATGAAAGATGGCAGCTGGGAATAAACTTCTGCTATAGACAGAGTAAATCGCTTGCTCTGCACATTTGCTTCTGCTCTATTTGAATTTCCACTGAGAAAGGCAACTGCAAGGCATAGTATGAGCTTTCTTGTGGCCAGAACCTGCTGGTGTCTGTTATGTTTGCAGGAGGATATAGGGGTTTACCCATGCACGTATACAGTGGAGTATGTGAGCAGTACACTTCCTGGAAGCACCAAACTTTCTCTAGTTTCTGCAATATGAGAAGAGCAGAGCTACCATAAACAGTCTTTCTCCAACGCTAAAAGAAGTCAGCAAAAAGGCCAGGTACTACTCATTTAGGTGCTTCTCTGCAATCAAGAGACATGCAGACACATGATCCTCTAATCTTTTGAAACTGACAGAAAATAAAGCAGCAAGGATGGAAGAAATGGTCATAGGTTTCTAGCTTCTTTGTTTCCTAATTACACTTCTAAAAACATCTCACTTTAACACACACATCAAATCATGCAATCACAAAATCATTCAGGTTGGAAGGGTCTCAGAGGTCACCCTAGTCCCCTGACAGCAGTCTGCTCTCTCTGCTCCACACGTTCTCCCACAGAAATGCGGCATGGAGAGAGGGCTACAGAAATGGCTGTGGAACCACTAACTCACTTGCTTTACCTAAGTCGGAAAGATGAGAATCTTCAGCCCATTACCGCCTTTCTTCATTAGAAACAGCACCCAGCACATGGTTTGGTAAAGACAGATCTCTCACAACTGCTCAACCGCATCGCAGGACTGTGTGAGGGTAGATTATTAAATCTCTAGCCGCTTGATGGCTAAAAGTGTTGTACTGTCAGGTTCAGTACCCAAATTGCATTACAACTCCTTAAATATGGCCTAGTTAATAGTAACTTTTCTACGAAGCCTCAGGTAAATATCACCCACTTTTACTGATGAAGCTAATGAGGCAAAAATGTTGTGGAATGTGACCAAAGACACACAGGAAGACTAGAACAGTATCAGAGATGGGATTACACAGTTAGGCTTGGCCTAAGTGCTCTAGCCCCTTCTGGGCTTCAGAATATTCAAATTCCCACCTCTATGGCCTGAGCCACGCTAGGCCCACATAAATGAAGCTAGGTGAAGCAGTGGTTTAGATACCAGCAAGAGTCACCCAAGCATCTGTTTTAATCCTTTAACTGAGTAATACTCTCTCCTCTGAAGTAAGTGTTTCTCACTTTTTGCTGGAGCTTTCTTTTGTCCATTTTCAACCCATATCTTTATCCTCCTCACATACACAAACATACATATGCTTTGCCAGAAAATCAAAGAAAACGAATACTTTAAAAGGGAAACAAGAAGAGCTTTCATGTTTCTCATGTTTTATGCTGTTGTAACTACATTTGATACAGTCCCATGAGTAGACCCTCCAATAATAATGACTAAATCTACTTTTATTTTGTAGGCTACTTAGGAGATATTTGGAGTTGTAACCACAGCTATCCAGACAGCTCTCACCACATACATGTGGTATTATTTACTCAGCCTCCTGATTCATTAAATGTATTTCCAGCTCCTAAGAGGTTTATTATTATTCCTCTGTGGCATCTTCATATTGATTATAATTTCAAAAATCTCTGCTGGAGATCAATGAGTACCCACTAAATTAAGTGACAGTTGATGGCTATAAAATGGAAACACTTCAACTATTTACTGTCTACAGCCATCAAAGTAATAATGAGATTCTATCTCTCCTCACTCACTGTCTAGAGCTAGCTCTGATTCTGTGTTGAACTGTAGGAAAGGAAACAGGAGAGCAGACAATTGGTAGACAAGCTAAATAGTTAGCAATGGCAAAGATGGTGTCTAAAGCTCTTTCAGCATAGTGGCCAGCATGACAAAGAAGCTATTCTTTTCTACCATAAATCCTCCAGAACTTGGATCCAGTCTTCCCTTAACCCAAGAGTGTTACAGTATTGCTCTCTTGATTTTCTATCTCTGAGAATTATATATCTTGTAGAGAAATAGCTCTCAGGCTAAACAAAAGAGCTGATCTGGGGCTCATAAGCAGAAGACAACACTATCATGAACAAGTTGAAATCATAGACTCCTCAGTAATACAATTCATGCTCCAGCTTTCATAGTGGTGCCTGACCAACAGGTTTCTCTGGATTCGTTATTATTCACCCATAGTTAAAGGCAATTGACAGACACAGTTTTATCTTCCTCTTTCTTTGACTGGTCATATTCCAAAGTAAATACTAGACTGGGACTTGGCAGTAGGGGTCCATGGCTGTGCTAGTAACTTAAACACTTCTAGACCAGATTACCCTTAAGACTATTTGAAAAATATTCTTGGGTTCCAACAGCAGCAAGCCAGTTCCCAAGCTCCAGGGTTCCCTGGGCAGAACTAATATTTTGCATCAACTATTTTTTTCAGTATATGAAAACACCTAATCCTTATTTCTTCAGCCTTAAATAGACTCTAGTCATATATATATATATAAGTATACACATATAGAAGGCATTCCTTCTCTTTCCACCATATTCTCTGATAAAAGATCTGAGCAGGATCCCAGATCTGACAGAATGCAGGTTGGATCTTGGTGGGACTAGGCTTAGATATGGGACTCATTGTTTCCAGCATTATCCAGCAACCTAGAGAGCTGACACCCTAAGGGAATGATACATGCCTCTTCTTTATTACAAAGCCCATTCCAAAAAGTATTAGAGTATCTGGTAGCAAATAGCTTCAAGAGAATGTGACACGTAATTCTTATCCTGCCAAGAAAATATATACCTTATTAACACTAAAGATTTGTTTGACTGATAGCATTTTTGAGAGTTATTATCAGGGAGATAGATAACTATTCTCAGTTTTGCTAAATCACTACATGGATTTTGCCAAGCTTAAAATAACAGGATAAGGCAACATAATACTTCCAATAGCTAAAAATTCTGAACTAAAATCACAAATTAAAGTAAATTAAAAAGGCTTTGCCAGAAAAAAGAAGTAGGTTTCAGGTTAAGTTACGGTTAAATGATTTCCCTATTACCTGCCATATTCATGCAGACAATATTCATTATCAACAAGACTATAAATGTGGCAAAAAATACTTATCTCCTTATAAATTCTGTCATATCTTTGCCAAATCCTACCAGTGTTATTCAAAACAGTAGGTTTCACTGCCATTTAAAGTAAGGATCTGGAATTTGGTTCTTTTCTAAATCTACAAGAGTACATTTTAGAAGAGGATTTGTACCAACTTCATCCCACAGATTGCACTAATTCAGCATCATATCAAGATTATCCCAGGGAAGACCAGGGCATTTTCTAACACCAGTCATAGCATCTTGCATCCTAAGCATATCATGACCTACTGAAAAACCTAGTCCAAGTTCACTTGACTATGTGCAAAGATCAGCTAGTCTTTTATTAACACAAAATGAGGTATAAAAGGAGGTTAAGAACAGCTAGATCACTCATTTGATTGTTTGCATAGAATCTTACTCTGTCAAAAGCATTACAAATCAACATGGATTGGCCTACTAACTCCTGGACCTTTAACTAAGCCTGATAGCCATTGCGTGGAAAAACCCTGTGAACTGAGTTTGCATGCATGCATGCTTGTAATGGGATGTTTCTAGGTATGTGTATTGCTAGACGTGTTTGTGCAACAAGTTTCTGGACTGATCTAGACCATATGTCCAGAAGCAAATGAGGTATGTGTGTGAGTTGCATGCAAGTATGTGCATTATTACATCCAGATACATGAACACAGGTGGCAGACTAATGGATTTTGGGAGGTCAAACAATCTTTTGCTTTTCATGTGGTGTCACAGTAGGAGAGGAACAGAAGATGTATAAGAGTTGAGAAAGGAAAACCAAAGCCAGTGCAAATTAAATGGGGTTGTATGATCTGTGGATGATTCCACAGGACTTGAAATAGAGATGTAGAATAGAGCATATGTTTATGTGCAGTTTATGCACATGACCTACGCCTTTCTATATAGGCAAATCACACCCCATTAGGTTTACAGAAATAGTCACAGTTCCAAGAGTATTACAAGATACAATGTTAAAACTCTTCCTGCATAAATAGCTACACGTGCCCTATTGATTTTACCCCAAACCTCTAGAACTAGTTCCGCAGTACCTTAGATTTATCACAAAACAGAAACGCTAGGGTCATCTCCCTACAGATATACTAACTATGGAATTTTTTGTTCCACTGCGTAATGCATTCCCGCACAATGTGAGAGCAATTGTGTCTGCTTTTATTCAGAGGCTAGCAGCCCCTTCTGAACTGATGTTCTTAGGAAAAAGCCTTCAGACATATAATCATATGCCTCCACAAAATCTCATTGGAGAGCACTAAACACTGTCATGGGCCTGTCAGGTAAGTTCAGTCTGCATCTTGCTGATTGATACTTCTACTCATCTTTTAAAAAAAACTTGCAGATTTCATTTCAGAAGGCAAAAAACAAATCTCCGGATGTGAAGGATTTTTGTTGTAGTTTTTCCTCCTTCCAAATTCATGTTCTGAATAGAAGAAAATACAGAAAAAAAAAAAAAGACAGAATTTTTTTAAAGCTGTTAAAAGATATGAGAGATCTAAATTAAAAACCTTTGTGAAGTGAAAGGTGGCTGGAGGGAATGTACAAGAATAGTCAGTTACTACTGGCATGTTTACAGGCTTTGAAGGTTCTTCACCTCTAGCCCAGTGAGAATGGTTAACAGCAGCTCTACCTCACACTAAGATTTTATGGGATTAATGTAGTCTTTATTAAACCAAATACCTGCAGTTTCTATTATGCCAATGTAGCTACAAATCCTTCATGCTTGTTCCTACATGGTAGAGAGTAAAATTGGAGCATAGGAAAAATGACTGGCCACTTTGCCTTTCTATTCTTGTGATCATCACTATTTCTAATGAGGAATTGGGTTTATTTCTACTGACACTGTTTAAAATGAAAGGGGTTATTTTGTCATTATTGTTTTGTTTTTTTGTTTTTTTAACAGCCATAGATTTCTGACATACATCAACCCATGCAGAAAAGGAGATTTTGTGGAAGAAAAACTGACTACCACAGGAAGAATTTTTGAGTTGCTTTATCTGATTTACCTAAAGATGATTTTTCTCCAGAACAAGTCTGGCATAAACCAAAAAAACTTTATGCTATCTGGTCATCCCCAATCAATTATTTTGAATCCTCATCTCACAGCCACATGCAAATAGTGGATCCAGCTACAGGATTTGTCTACACACAAACTCAAGAGTCATAATGGCAAAACGTGCTGCAATTTTATACCACATTGTTTTAATTTTGCAAGCCAATATGTAATACCCTGTTGCCCCCATGTCATAAAGACAAGAAATAAATATTAAAAAACTATGAATCTTCTGTTCTTTGATCATCTTTAATTGTAGACTGGCTGTCTTTCTCCTACTCATAATAAGAAATAATTTTTTACTCTAAGTTTTAGAGAAAAATTACAGATTAGAAATCTTTAACATTATGATTACATCCCTCACAACAAACATGAACGTAAAAATACATTACTCTTGATACAGGTGTCTTCTCCACTTTTTAAAGATTGATTTAAAGACTTGTAAGTTTAAAGAACTTGACAGGGTACATACTCAGAAAAGCAGAATTTTTGTACAAAATTTGTGGCAGATTGTTGGGGTTTTTTTAAAGGAAAGAACATCATAATTTGAATAAAACTTCAGTCCTTTTATAGGAATTACTTTAAGTCTATTTATTTTTTTAAAAAAATTAACTACCTCTGTTTAGCATATTCGTTTTTATGAAGGATACAAATAAGTTAATTTTATTCACTATGAAAATGTCTTTTCTGGTGTCAGCAAGGTGGGATGATGTTGATGTTTCACAGGTATAAAGCCAAACACACTTGAAATATGCTCCACAGTGAACATTAGCCCCAAACTTTGAAACCAGAGCCAAATCAAAAAATCTACAAGGAGGAAGTGATGCAAAGATTGTGCTGCACTCCACTTTCTCTTACTGGGCTGATGTTGCTGTTGTTGTTATTGTGTTTTTTTGTTGTTGCTTTCTTTTTCCCAAGGCAGACTGTAACAATATCAAAGCTTTCATCCCTTGGAAAGAGCTGAGTTTGAAGAGCAGCTCAAACAATGATTTTACAATCACACTTCAAAAAACTAAAGTAAAATACATAGACAAAACAGGCAACTATTCATCTATCTCTTCCTGTTTATGTAAGAAGCCATGAAATAATGAAACAAGTCTCACAGTCTATTTGACGTAACCGCTCCTGCTCAGCCATTTACAATGACTAGACACTTCTGATAATGGCAATGTCATGACATTTCCATGATGACTTTGGCCTCAGCTTTGTAAATCCCACAAGATCAGGTTACAGACTGAGGATTTAGAAAATGAGTAAGAAAGCTCTAAAGGAGAAAAGCTGTGATTATATGCAAATATATTCATTAGAGAAGAGATTGAACAGAAATGCACCTTCAATAATTTTTTAATGAATTTTTAAACATACAAAATGTGCTGCAGGTGTACAATTTAATGTATTTGACCTTCTAAGGACTGGTTAGTAGTATTTGCTACCAAAAAGTTTTCTTGAGTATAGTTTTTTCTTATTTCTGTTTAAAAATGTTTCCTTTAATCTCCTCAGCTTTTTTTCGTTCTTATTAACAAACATTTATTTCTTCTTTACTTATATTACTTTAAGTTCAATATAGCTATCAGGTGTAAGTTTTAAAGTTATAAGCAAATCCTACCAGATACTCTGAGATAGGTGACAACCTCTACATAGAACATATCATGGGCTGTGCCTGCTATATATGCATTTCCATACATTTTTCACCTTGCAGCATTCATTAATTTTAATAGCACAAAATATACAGTCACAGAATAACTACTTCCCCATTTTTCCCCAAAGAAAACATTTTTGTTTTAGGAAGTAGGTGAATGCATTTTACTAAAATAATTTCACGTGAATTCCAAAAAAATCTATGTCAATACTAATTTCTAGCCTTGGTTCAATAAATATGACAAGCTTAATTAAAATATTTGAAAAATGTGGTATATTGGAAAAATCATTCTAGTGAGATACTGAACAATATTTGAGGTTCCAAATTTCGTGTGGGACAGGAGATGCCCAATACACATACACCTCATCCCTTCAGAGCTTTTTAGTGGGATTTGTTTGTTTGTTTGTTTGTTTGGTGGGTAGGGTTTTGTTTGTTTTCTAATGTATTAGGTTTAGAGACAGTAGCAAATAAATGAAGGAAAGAGTATGTGAGAGGTTTTGGAATCACTGAGAGAAATGTCTGACATTGAATGCTTCCTTTAAGACAATTAAGTAAAGGTCGCATTGTTTCAGTATTACTTCTATCCCATTATGAAACAGAGGATTCTGAGCAGTAATATGCATTCCTCCCTCTGATAAGCATACAGCTAAAAGGAAGATCCTCCCAAGAAAGCAAGAATGTCAGCACAGATCTCTGCTGGTTATTTTGCTTTCAGCTAACACCACATTCCCCAAAAAATTTTTCTACTCACCTTTTCCTCTCCATTCAATCCACACAGATATATATATATATATATATGTATATCTCAGAGATTATCAGACCAAAGAGCATTTCATATCAGGAAGAAAAATGCATCTTCACAAAGATGCGCTTCTAAAGCATAGGACAAAATCTCCATTTGCCATTTTGGGTTACTATCCATTACTGAAATCTAACACTGCATGCTAAAACAGAAGGGTGCTTACCACAATCTGTGGAAATACTCTCCTATTGAAATGTGCTTAAAATCTCTGTGCACACTTCAGTGCTCTTTTCAATGTATTTGCAATTGAAAAAAAAAATCCTCTTACTTTTACAGACTCTAGTTCCACAAAGCACTTAAGGAAATGTTTTTCCAGTGATGCGTTTATTCATGGAATTAAAAATATGCAAATATTTAAAACAGATTCTATTTCTCCTACTCCCCACATGTTAGCAGGAAAATTTCAGCCTTCTGATGGCAATTTTACTCTCTATTACATTTTATTAAAAGTGTGTTACACAAATATACTTAAACAATACCAATAATTACCCAGCCCCCTAGTAAATTCCACTGTGGCAGGTATACCCTAAGTAAAATCTTGAAACTCCTTCCGCTTTATCTGGAATAATGATTAACTGAAATCAGGATCTTATGGAAAATAACTTGATTGTAGCAGACTGTAGCTATGAACATAGCAGAACATGGTCAAGGGGGAAAAAATCAGACATAAAAGCTAATGTATGGGAAAACAAGCAAAAAAATAGAGAAACTGTTTAAATCACTAGGTCTTCGGTCTTTGGAGTTGTGATATTCAGTGTGCCTCAGAATCAACCACACTTTTGTATGCTAAGACAGAGCTAAAACAATGATGTTTTTATAGTAGTAACTGTATCTTATAAATCAAAGTGTGCAAATGCAAGTTACACAATTTCTCCATTTGGACTGGACTGTATCTTCCAGCTTTATAAATCAGGCCAACTATGTCCCAGTATATATATATGTATATATATATATGTATGTATATATATATATGGATTCCACCATCCCAAAAGTATAACAAGACTCAGACTGGACAGACAGAAGAAGCTGTCACAGCTACTCAAAACCTCAACTATACAGCAATGATTCCAGCAATCCACTCTAAATACTTTTTAGAGGGTGGAGATTCCTCTTTATTTGTCTTTACTTTCAAAATCACTCATTTTCAGCTCTGAAAAAGGAAAACTGGAACCAGGGTATTGGATAAATAATATTGCAGCCACATGACATTAAATGCTGAACCAGCACAGGCTCACTCTGCCACTTCACATTTACACATAAAGTTTCGTAGTGCGTCTTTGTCCTAGTAGATGTCAGATGCTTATCATCCAGCAACCAACAGTCAGATAAATCTGGTATCAAGTATCAAGCCAGGATAACTACCATAGCATGGTCTCTCGATAATTCAACTGAAGTGCCATAATGCAGTTATGTATGATCCAGATCAAATTTATACTGCCAAGTTATTTGATAATACACAGATACAGCATTAGAGAACACAGAGCCACAGACTTCAAACAACTTCAAGTATCAGGAACAATATATATTAGCCAGCTTTTACTCAATTCTTTGCAAAGTCCCTTGGGCTTTTGCTATCATTAGCTGGAATTCTACTTGGGATTCACTCTTAATATTTCATGGTGCACTTGGATGTATGTCATCATAGTGACAATGTTGATAAATTATTTTTGAAACCTGTTCTGCCATTTCATTTTTATGTCTACTTCTGAAATTGTATGAAACCACACTGGTACTTGAATTAAAACTAAACTGAAAATCTCCCAATGATTTTCACCTTTTTTTTTTCTCCATATGAAATCATTTTCCCTTATGTTCTTGTCTATTTTTTACCAGCCTTCACACAGACAGCACATTAAGAAAGTACTCAATCCCATTTTGCTGGTTTTGCTGAGACAAACATTTGGAAAGAATGCTTTTAAAATTCTCCTGTTCCCTACATGAAGAAGATGGGAGAAGAACATGTTCTTGTTTAACAGAATCCTAGAAAATCACTTGAATTTTGAACAAAAGTTTCATGGAGATTATAGGGAATAATATTTTGTCAGAAAAGACAAAGTATTTGTCATTTAAAACTATCTAGATTGAAAAAATATTCTGTTTATGTTCCTCCTCCAAATGTATTTTCCACGTGTTTGGATGGGGCTCTGAGCAACCTGGTCTAGTGGAAGGTGTCTCTGCCCATGGCAGGGGTGGTTGGAAGTGGATAATCCTTAAGGCCCCTTCCAACCTAAAGCATTCTATGGTTTTATGATTCTATGAAAATGTCATGGTTTGAGAGCTCCAAAATCCAATTCCCTAGTCCAAGCCCCCTCCCACATCTCAACCCAGTGTGAGATGGTTTCCAGACACTACATGAGACTCAGAATGGGGGAAAGGGAATATATTACAATGACTATACAAATAAATACTACAATACATTATATACAATCTTAGCTATCTCTACCATGACATAAAAGTATTTACAACGGATCAAATCTCTTCTCCCCTGCAAATAAAAGTCCAGGAGGGAAGAAGGAAAGATCCTTTTCCACTTTCAGAGCAGCAATATCTCTAGGGCAGCAGGTCTATCTGTTTCGCTCTTCTTCTCATGCAGCTACTGTAGTTGGATCTCTGCCAGTACACACGAGGGGGTATCCAAGCCCCCTCGGCCACTCGTCTCCAAGCGAGGGTCTTCTTCCGTGGGCTGCGTTCACCCAGACAAGGTCATCTCACCACAGTCATATCACGAAGCTCAGGGGTCTTCATGATGGTCTGTATCTTCAGGGGATTCAAGTCCCTTTGCAGAGCTCTGTGCTCTGTCTTAAGCAGCGAGGGGGGCCAAGGTCACCCTCCACATTATTCTTGGAGCTTTTTAGCTCCTCTCTGTAGTGCATGTTTCATCTTAGGACTTCCATCCAGTAGGAGTCCATCCTTTCCACTTAGGAAAAGGTCACAAAAGGAGTTTGGGGTTTTTGGTTCAGTTCTTACCCAAACTTTCTCTGTAGAACTCAGTTCTCTCTCTGCTGCTGGCTCTCGTTCTCTTCCTCTCTCTCCTTCCAGGAGTTCTCTCTGTGTTGCTGCCTGCCTGTTGTTGCTGCTTGGTCTTGTCTCTTCTGGCTCTCTGCCACCGCTCCGGCCAGTGTTGTTCTGCTGCTGCTTCTGCTGCTCACTCACAGTGGAGAAAAACTCCCAGCTTTCTATCTACAGATACTTGGTCTAGTTTAACACTGTTCTAAGTCTCTGTAACCCCTCTGCCGAGGACTGGGGTGGCCCAGAGGCCCCAAGGGGCTCCGAGCCCCTTCCTCGTGGCCTCAGAACATGGCCACCTCTCTCAACAACAACCTTCTCTCCCATTCTGCTTGTGATATGTTTATATTTTGCAGAAGCACTCATTGGGTAAAACCTCAAAACTTCAAGGGTCACCACTCCCTGGGGTTTTACCATTTTATAACTTCAGGGGGAAAACTGTTTTCCCCCACCACAACTCTCCACCCCCCGCTTTTGCGAAATATCAACATATCACAACAATTTGAAAAACTCTAATCAGCATGCAATCTTCAACAACTAAAATATAATCAAAATCTCTCTACTACACATCAATATAGCATCACCACAAACTTAGCTCTACTCTTAGTACTTCACTTACATTACTATAGCCTTACTTTCACTACAATGGTACAGTCTGTGTTTTGTCTGGAAACCTTTTCTGCTACCACAAGTATCATGGCTCTTATCTTTTATCCTCGATGGATTGCAACCATCCTCTGATACCAAAAATGTCATGGTTTGAGAGCCCCAAAATCCAAGTGCTCTGAGGATTTGGTTTTGATACAGTTAAAATAGTTTTGCACCTTTCCAAAGCCAACCCCTTAGTTAAGTTTTTCTACAAAAGAAAGACAAGACTAACTATATTTTCAGTATTATGACTCCAACTTACAGAACCATAGAATCACAGAATGGGTAAGGTCAGAAGGGACCACAGTGGGTCATCTGGTCCAAGCTCCTAGCTCCAGCTGGGTCATCCTAGAGCACATTGCACATGAATTCCATCCAAACAGTTCTGGAGTATCTTCAGTGAGGGAGACTCCACAACCTCTCTGGGCAATCTGTTCCAGTGCATGGTCACTGGCACAGAAAAGTTCTTCCTCGTGTTCAGATGGAACTTCCTGTGCATCAATTCCTGCCCATTGCCCCTTGTCCTATTGCTTGGCACCACCAAGAAGGGCCTGGGTTCACCTTCTCAACAACCTCCCTTTAGATCCTTATACATATCGATGAGGTCCCCTCTCAGTTAACTCTTCTCAAGGCTGACCAGGCCCAACTCTCTCAGCCTGTCCTTGTGAGACAGATGCTCCAGTCCATTGATCATCTTTGTCACCCTCTGCTGGACCTGCTCCAGGAGCTCCACATCTCTCTTGTACTGAGGAGCCCAGAACTGGACACAGCACTCCAGATGTGGCCTCACCAGAGCTGAGTAGAGGGATAGGATCAACTCCCTTGATGCGCTGGCAATGCTCTTCCTAATGTACACCTATCTTCACCAAGATAATTGGCCTTCTTGGTCACAAGGACAAACTGCTGGCTCATGGACAGTTTATTGCTCACCATGATCCCCAGGTTGTTTTGCATGGAGCTGCTTTCCAGCCTGTCCTGGTGCATGGGGTTATTCTTCCCCAGATTAAGGACACTGCATTTGTGTCTGTTGAATTTCAGACAGTTCTTCTCTGCTCATCTCTCTAACCTTTCGAGGTCCTTCTGAAGGGCTGTATAGCCCTCTGGGGTATCTGTCATTATCCCAGCCTTGTGTCGTCAGTGAACTTGCTGAGGAGGCACCCTCTCCCATTATCCAAGTAACTGATGGATAAGTTAAACAGTACTGGGTCCAGTATTGAACTTTGGGGAACACCACTAGTGACAAGCCTCCAGCTAGACCCTGTGCCACTGATTACAATCCTCTGAGACCTGCCATTCAGCCAGTTCTTAATCCACCTCACTGTCCTCTCATCCAGTCTGCACTCTTCCTGAGTTTACTCATGAGGATATGGTAGGAGACAGTTTAGAAAGTCTTGCTGATGTCAAGGTAGACAATATTCACTGCTCTCCTCTCATCTGTTCAGGTAGTTGTTTCATTATGGAAGGCAATCAGGTTGCTCAATCATGATTCACCTTTAGTGTATCCATGCTAAATACTCCTGATCACCTTCTTGTTCTCCATGTGGATAGAGACGCCCTCCAGAATGAGAAGCTTCCTCACCTTTTCAGGGATTGAGGTAAGGCTGGACAGCCAGTAGTTCCCTGGGTCCTCCTTCTTGCCCTTTTTGGAGACCAGGGGGACATTTACTTTCTTCCAGTCTTCAGACACCTCTCCTGACTGCCATGAGCTTTTAAAGGTGGTCATCAGCAGCCTCACTATGGTGTCTGCCACTTCTCTCAGTACTCATTGATGCATCTCATCAGGGCCCATGGACTTGTGGACACCAAGCTTGCCTAGGTGTTCTCTAATCCAATCCTCCTTGACCAAGGGAAAATTTTCCTTTCAACACTTCTTTACTCTGATCTCCTGGGTTAGATATTCCTGAGAGCTGGTCTTGTCAGTGAAGACCAATGCAAAGGCAGCATTCAGTAACTGGCTTCTCTGTGTCCTCTGTTACCAGGTTACCCCTCCTGGCCCACATTGTTCCTAGTTTTCCTTTTGTTATTGATGTATTTGAAGAAGTCCTTCTTGTTGTCCTTGACATTCTCGGCCAGATTTAATTCCAGATGGGCCTTGGCCTTGCTTGTCTCATTTCTCATTACATATGCAAGAGAGGAACACATAAACCTTCTTTTTTTCATCGTGTATCTGAAGAGTCAAACAATCAGATCACATATAGAAATATATTTCTTCACATTCAGCTTTGCATGCTCTGCACACATAACTTGTGGATCATCTGTTAAAAACATAACAAAAATTTGGTGTTTCAAACTTCTCCATTAACTAATGTTCAGTTCTTAAAGACAAATACTTCCAAGCAAGAAAAAGACAAAATTAAGATATATTTCCAATATTTTATTCAACTTGTTAAGTATTCTGCAAAGAACTATTCTATTAGAAAAGATTTTTATTCCTCTGTGTTAGCTATCAATCAGACACAACACTTTGCATATCTCAAAAGCTTTAAGTAAATTAAAATGGAATAAGAATATTCGATCTTCCAGTACTGATCAATAGTTCTCAATCAAAATGTCACAGTCTAATTCATGCTTTGCAACTTGATATGAGGTAGAAAGATAAGGTTATTGAGAAATGGGCACTAAACATTTTTATCTGGAATACTGATACATCACATGTAATGCCTATGAAGCATAAGTAATGACATAAAAGCTATATAACAGTCTGCATATAGTAAGTTCTTCTGGCATGTGTTTACACTGGGTGGCAACATTCTACTGATTTTATTTCCAGGAAAGATCTTGAAGATAAAAGTCAATTAAATCCCTAAGGCAGAAGTAAAAGACAAAGGGCGATGGAAACGTTGCTAATCACAGCTGTACTTTGTAGTTTCTCTGTTCCAGAGGCTTTTCCCTTAGTACTGATGACTGTCCAGCTATTTACAGTGCTACTATCAGAATTAGGTGACTACTGGGGGCTAGGATCAGCTTCCTTTACCATGGTTCAAAGAATAATCAGAGATGATGGGATGCCAAGTTCCATACTACTTCTTTGGAGAACATAAAGCCAGGTCACTTTCATGAGGCAGAGGGGAGCATTTTCAGCAACTTTCAAGTGTTTTTCTCAACTTTTAAATAGAACCGAACTCCTAATTTAGAAAATTAATATATGTGCCTATTTATTTCTGGTTATTGTAACTTTTCCTCTCTTTTGTTTCTCTCACCTTTGTTTTCTTTTTGGTACTAGTAAGAAATTATGTTCCTCACTTCAAGTGCAGGTCTGGGAATCAGGAATTTTATTTTTTTCCCCAAGATTTCCTGTGCAGCCACAAATAAACTTCTTAATCTCTATGTCAGTTCCCACACCTGGTAAAAAAAAAACTTCACTTTTATATTTATTTAATTTATAGAGAGTTTCTTCTCTCCTGCCTATGATTCTTGATTGCTGACAATTTTAGTCCATTCATGCTTGTAGAGTATTTGAGGATGAAAGGTGCAAGAGTATATTATTTTGTGGTGGAATGTTTTAATTAAAACATCATGCAATGGTTTCAAATAACCACTCTTCTAATGTCTGTGTTTAAGGTGCTTGTCTACACTTACCTGGCAAGAGAACTGTGTAAGGCTCTTCTCCAAACTAAGTCATATGAGGATACTGACTTTAGCTGATGTTGTCAGGCCTCAGAGGAGCCTTCCTCTCCAATAAGGGAAAACACAGCCTAGGGAGTTTACCTGCCGCCTTTGTTATCTAGTCCCTAATATCAATTAACTGTGTGCCTTATTTTGACACCACTACCAAACCCTCAAAATGCCAAGAAAAGGAGACTAGTAAATGAAAGCGCAACAAGTGAGTTGAGAACTGCTCATTCATCTAATTCACAGGACTCTTCTAATGTTGTAAGATGCTAGGATTTTTCAACCTCACCTGTAATCTAATTGAAGAAAATTTTCAAATGAAGCTGAATTAAATCAAGATCATAAGACATGTGTCTGCAGTCTAGAAGGCAGTTGTTTTTCTACCATCCATTCTAGAATTTTGGCCATGGCCCTATTCTAATATTACTGCCTTCATCAGATTGCCACTTTTCCCTGCTACAGGCAACAACTGCTTCATTTGCTCAGCAGGACCTCAATTTCCAAACAAAGTGAAGCCTCTAAGCAGAAAAAATTGTTCTAGCAAACATCCTAGAACTTAGCAGATGTAGACCACCTGATACCAGTTCTGGTTGATTGCTGAAGCATCTTGCTTCACAAGAAAAGCCTTCCACATTTCCCCCCCTAAATGCTCTACCTTTCTTCTCCCTTGTCTATCATTGCTTCAAGAACCTTGTCCATAGTTATGAAATAATGAAAGATTCAGGGTAATATACATACCTGTTCCATAGTTATGGAACAAGGCAAGAAAATTCATTAACACTGTATACCTTATTCATTATGATCATTTAATTTGGAAAGTCTTTGCGTGGGTAAATGGACCTGAGAAACAGATGAAAGGTTATATATTTGCTAATATATTCACACAGAGGAGCCTCACATAGCAAGAAAACGGGGCCAACCTGCTAAGGCTAGTTTGTAGATTACCACAGATGCATCACATCTGAAAACAAATCCCACTGCTGACGACAGCATATGTTTTGCATGTGGTGGAAACGCCCATCTTTTGTGCAGAGGGTTTTCAAGTATAGAAAATAATTTCATGGTTTTGTAGAGGTTGTTTTTTTTTTCTTTTTAAATAATGCTAATTTATTCATGAAACATTTGAGATTAAACAGTAAACATATAACTTCTACCTCTTTTATTGTTCCACATTATTACTTTTTTAATATAAGAACGGTCCCTATTTCTCTAATAATCTCTCAGACTGAGCAACATTCATATCATGATTTGTGCTGTGTAATATATTTTTTAACTGACCGGGACTGTCATATCTATAATTTTCCAGGAGTCTCTGTTCCCTTTCTCTGGATAAATTTCAGTACAATACCTGCTATTTTTCTCAATGGGGACATTATAAAATAGTGTTTACCTCCCACAAATAGCCAGAATTTTAGCATAAGCAACTATGGATGGCTGAAGAAACAAGGAAGGACAAGAAGATGGTTGTGGGAGTAGGAACAGCAGGCTACAAACATTGAGAATACCTGTCTCTGAACTGACAACTGGATCAATGGCATTTCACCTCATTGAGGGCAAAATCTTGGCACTCCATTCGATAGGATCCCACAGCTGAACTTATTAATGAAATTCCCTCTCACAGTTAAAATTAAAAAAAAAAAAAAATTAATATGAATGTGGAAGAAAGGCAATTTGATGTTTGTAATTATCGAGGTAAACTCCACGACCTGCTGAATGTATGCAAAATGGACCCTGAATGGAGTATATAAAAGTGGTATGTGCAGAGAATAACAGCAAGTATTGAGATTTCTTTCTGGTAAAGCAAGTCATCATACAAGATCTCTACCATGAGTGCCAAGGGGGCTTCACTGAAAGGTAAGACTTTTGACATTCACTTGCTCATAACTTTTATATTTCTTTCAATTTAAATTGAATTAGGAAGCAACTGAAATATAACAGCTCTAGAAACTCAGGTCTTCCAGCCACCTAGTCTTCCAGTAATGTGAAACCTGCCTCCAGAAGGCAGCTTGATCCCTTTTGTCTGCTATGACTGCCTTTGCATTGGGCAGTGTCACAGAAAATTGAGGGATGTAACACCTGCCCCTGCCCCTGCCCCTGAAATTTTGGATTCAGACTGATTTGCTACACCACTCAGAAGGCAATGACTAGAAGTCATTACACACAAAGCTAGAAGTGATGTAGTAATTTTGAGGTGAATGTTTTCATAACAGTCTTCAAACTTTTAAGCCAAGTCTCAGATTTTCTTATTCATAGAGTTATTCCCCAGAGTATGTTCCTAACTGCAGTATGCTGCATGTACCTTGCTCACAAGGCAGGAGGAAGGCTTACATCAATAACATGTAAATGCACTTTTTTGAATGTAGAGGTAGAAAGAAACTTATCACGTGATATCATTGGGGGCAGTTCTGCTGATTTATGAAGCACACTTTAATTTAAAATAAGTCTAGTGAATCAGTACATGTAACAGGTCAATTTCCAGAAGTAAAAATCTCAGAGCACAGAACAGTGTTCTTTGAGTGTG
The DNA here is from genome assembly GCF_001604755.1 of Lepidothrix coronata. Taxonomy (NCBI): domain Eukaryota; kingdom Metazoa; phylum Chordata; class Aves; order Passeriformes; family Pipridae; genus Lepidothrix; species Lepidothrix coronata. Next base: position 6,806,435 of record NW_016690203.1, on the reverse strand, counting down.
TAAATTCAGTTAAAAATATTTGCTTTTATTTTTTCCATTGTTTTTCTGTGTATATTTTATTTCACTGAATAGAAAACTTAACTCTGTTAAGTTCATATGAAAAGTTTTAAACAGATGAAGTTTTGTGCTTTAGATAATGAAAAGTCCTCTATATCAGTTTCAGAAGCTCAGGAGAAAAGAAAAAACCTCTCTCTGATTTCTTAGCAGTAGGAAATTTAGGGTTAAACTCTAAATAGTAAAGCAGCACAGCTGCTGGAAATCTTCTGAAGGAACTCCCAGGACAGTCAAAACCTTAAGAGAGTGATCTAACCACACTCCCACAAAAATTAATTTAAACTCCAAATATTTGCAAAGAAGAAAAGGACCTCTGGAAGGAGGAGGACAAAAAAAAGAAAAAAAAAAAAAGAAGATCAATCTATTTTCCAAACATATATCTGTGCAAATATAACTATGTATTATATTTACACTGTGAAGAAGTTTGATTTTTTTTTCTTCCATTTATCACTACATTATAAAGTCAGACACCATAGTAAGAGACTTCAGAACACAGTGTACACTGCAACACAGGTTACCTTCTCACACTCTGTAGCAGGCTCTGCTATACTGTCAGGATGACAGAGGGGAAAAAGGATGTAAGAATTACAGAATTATAGTGCTTCCCTCCTCCACTGATTTTCAGCAGCCAGTACAGGGGGTACTCTCAGCCATGTGACACCACAACCCAAATCACCCATCAGCTGGCTCTGATAGCTACTTCTAAATGTACCTGTAAGTCAATCTGATTCCATTTTGCTCTGTTTTAAACTTGAACAGGTTTGTTGCTGGTGGCCCTTCTAGTGTCCAACATGCTTCTGACAAAGGAAGGAGTGACCTCCTTACCAATCTGCCCCAATGGATCCATCAATTGCCAAGTTTCCCTTGAGGAACTTTTTGACCGAGCAGTTAAACTTTCACACTATATCCACTTCCTCTCTTCAGAAATGTTCAATGAATTTGTAAGTACTCTGTCTTTTCCTGAGAGCAAAAAAATATAAAATTGCAATTTAATTCTTTTTAAGCACAAACATAGGTTAACCCATGAAACCCTTCAATAGATAAATAAACAGGATTGCTGCACAGACAGTGACAGCCCAATATCGACAACATATGGTGCTGACCATTGCTAAGATCCCCAACACTTCTTTTAAAAGATACCATTTTCCCATCATTCTTTATCTGTGGGACAAGTTTGTGTTTGCTGGGTGCCAGTTCCACTCTAAAGACCCACCAGAAACTTTTAACCTTTACAGCATAAAAGTAGTGATAAAAGCAGTGGAACAACAACTAGTTAATACAGGGTTTGAACTGAAGATCTTACTTATCTGTTTCAATAATGCCTGTCTGTGCTGATCTGCAGGACGAACGCTATGCTCAGGGCCGGGGTTTTATTGCAAAAGCTGTTAATGGCTGCCACACTTCCTCCTTAACCACTCCTGAAGATAAGGAGCAAGCTCAGCAGATTCATGTAAGTCCCATTTCTAATGTCATTCAGTGTAAGACAGAGCAGGGTAAGGCACGGAAGAAGGAGGGTTTTGGGATAGTGAGGCAGCAGACAGAGAGAAAGAAATCAGCTCAACTGGAATAAAAAAGACAGGAAGAGGAAAACACCAAAAAGCCAAGAAAAGTTGATTTAACATTTGCTGATACTAAGTTACAAACCATATACCATATATATGTACCAGTAACTTTCAATGTCCCTTCCTTTTCCTGTATGGTACATTTAGTCACTGCATCTTATTTCCAAATAAATACAACCCCCTGGAGCAATGCCAGTTACCATGATTGTACGGTATTGAGAACACTACAACCTTTAAACATTACCTTAAAACATATTATAGATAGTTATTATTTTAACAAACATAAAAAATACATTGCTGTATGTAGGCAGAGGTAAATAGTTTTCCAGTGGCTGAAAAAAATGACATTACTAAACAAATGTTGAATAGATTTTCCTGCTGTTACCAGTAGGAAAAAATGGTCATATCATTATGCAAATACAAAAACTCTAGTGTGAAATGCTGCAACATACCTGTAAAGAGAAACACACTGCATACATACATGAAATGTAAAAATTATTAAGGGAAGATGAAGATAGTCTTTTTCAGCCTATGCTCAGCTCACAGATACAGAATTAATATTCTCTGCAGAAAAAAATAAGCAGAGGTATATAAATGGGGCTGTTCCAGGGAGAAATCTCTATCAGTTTCATGGTGGTGATATCTTTGCAATCCCACAGTATTGCCAGCTTCTCAGTATGTCATTCAGAAATTCTAGCGGGAGCAATAGAATTCACGGTCCTGGGTTGTGCATCCAGCAAAGAAGAAAAGGTTTAATACTAACCCTACCATAACCATAAGCTTTATGAATTCCTATTGCCCACAAGAAAGGACAATTTTTAAAACCAGAGAGCTATTGCTGGAAGCACCATTGTTCAAAGGGGAGGACAGATGTGTTATGTAGAGGCAATAAAAGCTATATAGTGGTTTACCATAATGTGAACCTTGCAGCCAGTACTAAACTTAAAAAAAGAAAATTAAAAAAGATCATTGGATTTAAAAATGTGCATAAAAAAATCAGACGAGCTCAGGTTTTTCTTCACAGAGATGAAACATAGTTGTACTTGCTAGTTTTTGACTTCAAGAGGATTTATTTTATTTCTATTGCAATACTGTAACTGCTTGTGCAAATATTGTAAAATATGATGACACCAATTACAAACTTCAAATATGCAATTACACAGAGATATCTAAGACAGCACTATAGGGCCCATTCAGTGATAGGTCCTGGAATAAATTCCTAAATCACAATTTCTATGGACGCTACTCTAAATGTCTTCTAATGCTGCCAGCATTTGGCCTTCTTATTTTAACTTCCTTTTCTTAATATGTTTGAACAGCATGAAGACCTACTGAATTTAGTACTGGGAGTACTGCGCTCCTGGAATGATCCCCTGATCCACTTGGCCTCTGAAGTACAAAGAATCAAAGAAGCTCCAGAAACCATTCTCTGGAAGGCTGTAGAAATTGAAGAACAAAACAAGCGGCTTCTAGAAGGAATGGAGAAAATAGTTGGGCGGGTAAGTATTAGGTCCTTAACATGCTTCCAGCCTCTTGCTGTAAGAAAGACACATGCAAAGGTAGACTCTCCCTACCTGAAACATTAAAGGAAGATGTGAAGATAAAAATGAGATATAAAGATATAAAGTAGATCTGAACATAAAAATGGGAGCCAAAATAGTTGTCAGAGAACTTTTCAGCTTTCTTTTCTTCTGTTATCTTGCAATTTCTAAAGAGACAATGTGATGTGACTGGCGTAGCATAATCCACCCTACTCCCAGTTCTGCTTCAGGAGAAGGTGTAATCATCAGGACTGCCAATCATCATTCTATCTTTGAGTATTTTCAATGTACAGTTCTGATTGTTTAACGATGCATGGACATTTTTTTCACGTGCACGTATTTATATATATATATGTGTTTTAACATGTCTGTACACATCTGTTACATCTAGGTATTCTGTATAGGTTTTGGAAACAGATGTTCTACTTAAAACTGTTCTAGAAGTCTAGGCTGTTGCAAAGATGTGGCATGCAGTAAAGTAATCCTAGTATCTTCCATTTCTCTTTTCGCACCATACTGGTTCCTCTGAACTCTGGCTCTGACTTGGTTCCCCCTACACTTCTAAGTTTAGACAACAAGGCTGTTATCTGACAAAACCCATACTTGAATAGCCCTTGTTATCAGTAACTGATTGAAAGCTTTCCTGAATAAAATCAGCTCTAGCTTGTTTATTTTTAAAGGGGCCTCTGCTAGTCTCTGAATATATCATTCTGTCAGTGAGTTAGATGTTGACAAGAGGTTCTGACTTTATTGGCTTCTGCTTAGGCTCTGAACAGTTGAACAGCAGTAAGAATGCCACCATCACTGTGTGTCCACCACTTCCCACTAGATCACTCATGGTCTCTCTCTCTTTCAGTTAGGTATGCATTTACTCAGAAACCTTATATCATACAGGCTACAAATACATTTATCAGTGTAACCAAATACATCTCTATCACATATCTATGTGTAAAAAGGGTGCAGGTGAGGATCCAAGATAAGAGTAAGAAGTCAGTTTCCCTGTCACCACCTTCTCATTCTCATTATTTACAGAAGGAGGTTGGAGATAAGACTGCCACATTCATTAGTGTCAAACCACATTTTTGAGTCATAGTAAGTCTATTTTTTTGCCTGTTGCTTTAAAGGAACGATAGAGACTCCACAGATACTTTCTTATGTGCCTTTACAAAATACAGCTGGTGGGAAGTAAAGATGATACATAAGGACCAATAGGCACAGATTTCCTTCCTGCTGTGAAAGATAGATTTCTGTGATATGAAAAAATTGCCTCTTTCAAACAAGTTCTAAACCAATATTCACCTCAGATACTAACTCACTGCATGAGTTCCTGTACTTAGCTTTCTAATATTAGAGGTCTCTGTATCACTCAGCACTTTTTTTTTTTTTTCTTAATGAAATCTGTGGTCCACTACCTCTGAACATGTACTATTGAGAGATTTGTCTGGTAATGTGTACTTGAAGCTGCGTGTATCAGAGAGATTGCCTAAGAAATGGGCCAAGACAAATCTGGAAATGCACACACAACAACTTCTAGGAACAAATGTTAACAAAGTTTTCAAGGTGGAGGCAATCAAAAAGAGATATCCATAATGAGTCTATCTATGCATGAAGGAAAGTTTGATTCCTCTGCAAACTCAGGTTCCCTTGGACATAGGTTAACACACTAGTTCCCTTAAAACACTACTGAAACAGTTAAGCTTTATACACGTTTTAGGGAAACAGCTTGAGAAATCTGACGAATTCATTCAAAACCTGAATGAAGCTATAGAACATTATACAGAATAGTGCGAACCACAACTGAAACCATTTTACAAGCCATACACTAACAACTGTATTTTCCAAGGTCAGTATTTTAAATGCTATCTTCTACATCCAGTCAGGTTCACTATCATTTATTTCTAGTATCACTTTGTGTCTTTAGGTTCATTCTGGTGAGATCGGAAATGAAATTTACTCTCCGTGGGAAGGACTTCCATCTCTTCAACTTGCTGATGAGGACTCCAGACTCTTTGCCTTTTACAACCTGCTGCATTGCCTCCGCAGAGATTCCCACAAAATTGACAACTATCTCAAGCTTCTGAAGTGCCGTCTAATCCACGATAACAATTGTTAAGTACGCATGGGCCTAATCACTTACCGAAATCATTCATCACGATGTTCTTGATGCTTTGCCACTTATCATTGCAAACTTTATGAAAAGTCACACTGTGCAGTATTTGTATGATCAGTAATTTTCAGGTATGTTTGTAAAAATTCTGGCTGCAACTATTAGCACCATATATCTTGGTGTTTTAAAATGTTATCAATTTCTTGTATGACAAGAATACACTCTTCTGTCTAATCGCCTCACCTCACTACTTAGTAGTATTTCAGTCATAAACAGGTATGCAGATACAAATAAAAATATTGTTAAATCCAAAAACCAGATGACATTGAGTGGTATCAGTGAATGAAAACCAGCTGGTATGGTTTATACCTTTAACAGTAGCTTCTCTTTTTGGATATCTATCTCCACTTACTGATGACAGGCTATCTTACTTGCATTGCTCTTTTCCCCTCCCTTCAAAAAGAGGGGGAATAAAAAGGAGGGAGATCAAAAGCAGATTAATCACCTATTACACTCAACTACCCTAAACTTAAAGTATGGTCTGAAATCCAATCTACTTGGATCAATTCTTTTACTCTGTACAAAAACTGTCAGGGTAGGGGAGGGAAAGATTAAGAAATCCATTCTGGCTAACATAGCCATTGATTCCCCCATGCAATCCATGGGCAGAGAAGACATATACAGAATTTTAAGGACAGAGATACAGGCATATCTACATCTTCTACTGACTATTTGGAGAAGAAGCATTTCCAAATAAAAGTTCATTATATTCTTGGTGACTAAGACCAAAAGAACCAACAGGTTTCCATCGGTCTCAAAAGGAAATGCTAGGCAGCCATATCATATTCATCTAGTCTTCACATTACTCACAAGCGATGTGGTCATTGCAGTTGCTCAGAAAACTTTCAAGTTATAAAAAGGCACTAGCTGAGCTAAGATGTCTGCTGTCCTAAACCCAAAGTGTCTCCATTCACCTTGGGTTGAATCAGAAAGCTTTTAGGGCACTCATTTCAAAACACTATAGTTAAACATTGGAAATTTGGAAAGACCGAAACAACTGACTACTTTTGTAAAAATCTGGCTTATAGTCACACAGCAAGTAAGAAGTCAAATTGGCTGGAGCCATTGACCATATCTACATACTGTCTTTGTAAGCCATAAAGAAACTCAGCCTTGGCTTCATCACACAGCTTTAGCAAACAGGAGCTTAAATTCTAATCAGCTCCTCATGGGTTTGGATTCCTATTAGACAAGCATGCTGCATTGCTCTAGGTTTGAGCCAGATCAGAGGAAGAGTGAAACACCAGAGAAGATGGGTTTGAGGCCCTAAAGCTTTCACTACCATAACAAAATAAGCACAGCCATTTACATAAGGGATTAGAAAATACCAACTGCTAGAAAGGTCCCATTTCAGCCCTCCCTATAAGAATGCAATGATACTTGCATTTCTGATTATGTATATATATAATGGCCTTTTAATCTCTTCATGTTTTCAATTATTGATTGCCTCAGGCTTTATTTAGGTAAGTATACACTAAGCCCAAATGTAATATATATAAAATCACCTTTACAGCAAGTAAATTCCTTGTAAGACAGTCACAACTGACATTTTTCATAAGCTCTGAAATGCACAAAACTTGGGACAGATGCAACAGTAGCTTAACAACACACAGCTGTACACCACAGTCAAGGAAGAAAATGGGTAAAATTTGCCAGGCAAAATGCAAGTGCCCAGACTAGAATTTAAACTGATCATAATATTCTAGTTTTTGTTATAATGCCAATGAAGGGAAAAAAAGCATTTTAAAGGAAAAAAAAAAGAAAAAATGTTTTTTTTTAATATCATAAGTGCTTAGAATTACAGTGTGAGTTCTTATTGAAAAGAAAACATGAATAATGGGACTAGTCTGTATTGAGCTGGAAAAACGATTATGTCTTGCTGAGTAAACTCCTACCTCAGAATTGCTTTAGAATTCAAAAGCAACTTGATTAATAGGGCAGACATTCATAATTTTACACTTACATGACTAGATCTAAAACAATGACTCTCATTAACTGCTTAAAAATTACAGTACTAAAACAATTGTTTAAAACTTGCATGCACTGGCTTTCTTATAGCTTGTTTCAGTACAATGATGAGGGTTTTAATTTCATAAAGAAAGATAGAATGACAAAAAATATACTAAACAACTGAAAAACTGTCCGTTTTGCAGCTGTTAAGCTAAAGGAGTATTAAAAATTGATCTGGTTAATATTCTGAGTCAGCACAGATGTCACAGAGACAGAGAGATGTAGAACCTCATGGATAGATTCAAAGATACACTTTCACTGTGAAAGGCCCTGGCATGGACAATCACCTCAGAATCTGAATGTCCAAACCACAATGTAGACCAATTGGAAATTCTATTTATTTTTAGGTTCCTAATAGGAACAATACAGTCTTACATCATTAATAGACATATATGAGGAAGAAATTCTTTACTGTGAGGGTGGTGAGGCACTGGAACAGGTTGCCCAGAGAAGCTGTGGATGCCACATCCATGGAAATGTTCAAGGCCGGGCTGGATGGGGTTCTGAGTAGCCTGGTCTAGTGGAAGGTGTTGCTGCCCACAGCAATGGAGCTGGGACTAGATGATCTTCAAGGCCCCTTGTAACCCAGGCCAATTCTGTGACTTTATGATTCTAATATTTTGTTAATTAGTGCATGTTTGTAAGACCTGAGCAACTATTGTCTCTTGTCCAACAAGATATTACATAGCCAATCTCTTATTTTATTAATAAAAAAAAAAAAGAAAAACAACAAAAAAACCCCAAAACTTAGAACAAGCATGTTCTTTCTAAGTGAAAGAAACAGTTATCAGTAAGAGTTTTTTCCCAAGTGTATTAACGTTTGGCTACTTTAGGTTTCCAACATTTGAAATAGATAGTTTTCTAATTGGCCTTGCTTAAATCCCTGTTCATACCGTTAGTTCTGTTCATTTAAAATTGCTTTGTGACAGTAATGGAAAGGTCCACATAGCTGAAATATAGGCTGCCTGCTGTTCCATTTGAAAAAGGTATTCAAGCTTCCATAGATGGCACTAAACTTAAGATAACACTTTGTGACACCAAATCTAAATGGTATGAAGTTTGAACGAATTTATCAGGGAGAGCATTTATAACTGAACACAACAAAGCAACAGAGATACACAAAATAGAAATCTGACTTGCTATTCATGACTTGTTTCTAGACTCTGGAGCAAACAGAAATAATTTTGAGGATGATTTTAAAGCCCATATGGGGGAGATTTTACTGACAGCATATACCATTTGGATCCAGCTGCTTAACTAGTAATGTGATAATCTCTTTACTATCCTTTATTTTTCTCTTTTTCATTTGAGTTCCCACAAAAAACCTCCAGTGGTTTAACTGTAACTTGGCAACTCATCTGTACAATAGAGTTGACCTTTACAATATTATTTCAAAGACAATCCACAATTTTAATAACAAGTGATATACAGAGTAGAAATCATACATATCTTCTAAGTTTAACTTCCGAACAACAGAAATTCTCTGAAGGCTACATTTTAAACTGAGTCTGCTTATTATAAATGAAATGTATACAAACAATAAATTATGTCAGAGATGTAAACTCAGTAATTCTACTTATGTAGAATATCCATACACTACAGAAATCTAGTACTACAATCATGCATGGGAATAGCATTCCCACTGAAATTACTGGGTTTACTGATCTGTAAAGCTATTTACATTATGACTATTTCTATCTCAAGCTCTTAATGACTTGTGCCTGCAAATTACTTTGCTAAATCTTGAAGAGTGATGTCGAGCCTCAATGTTCAATTCAATTGAAATTTAAGATTGACTACACATAGGTTTATACTAAGTGTTAAAAAAGGTTTAAAAATAGTTTAAAACATAATGATATCTTTTTGAAGTTCCTTGTACTCATATCCATCTTTAAGCTAAAGATGTTGAAGAAGCTAAATTCAACACCAGTCTTGGAAAACAGTAGGAATGTCAACAGTAGTTTTCCAACATTTTTCCCCAAACAACTCAATGACTACCAGATAACATTGCAACAGTATCTACTTTCATTGGGATTTTAAGGCTGTATTTAGATACGTAAAGCATAGAAATGAACTGTATTTACTGACAATATTTAATAATAGTAGTGCCTCAAAAATGCAATTTTCCTATCAAACATCACCACACTAATTATGGGAACATTTTTCCTTTTTAATAAATGATAGGGTTCATTACACTGAAGAGTTCAGATCACTTATTACTTCACGAGTGACAGTGTGAGTCATCAAAAATGCTAAGAGCGCTCACTTTAGCATATCAAAGAAGCTATAAAACTCATACCATTTGTACCATATACCACATGCTGCAAAGGAGTTTGCAAATACAAAATAGATAACATGCATGTGCACTCAATGAATAGAAATTAGTTCATGCACTAAATGACTAATTCTAAAAATATTCCCATTTACTAAAAAAGATTTTTTTCACTATCAAGCTGACTACCTCCCTCCAGCTTTCAGTGTCAAATAATCCTGTATTTTTAAGAGTATTATCAGAATTACTAGACCCACACTCAACCAAGTCACTTTTACTGTACACTAACAGGGAAGAAAAAAAGGGTCCCTTCCCAACAAGGGCCTGCTCTGTTTTCGTATAATTCAACAAGCAGTAATCAGAAGTATTCAAAGGGTGGTACATAACTTTAGCTTGTCTCTCTGCTGTTCTTTTCACTTGATTGCTAAGGCAGAAATAATTTCTGAAACATATATAGATATTATAGTGCTTACCTTTACTGACTTCATGTTTGAAAGCATTGTGCATGGTTTGCAGGATTAGGCCAATAATGATACATGACAATAGGCTCTTTCTTTAGCCAGATGACTGAAATAACAATAATCTTCCCCAGGACCCATTCTTGGGAGATTTCCAGCCTGATTTCACGGACAAAAATAGTTCATATAGCACAAAGAAGTTTCCAAGCTTTTGATGATTATTCAAGCCTAACTAAAGCCTCAGAATCTTTTGGATGTTCCAACATCCTGGACCTACAGCATATGTACTACAACTTAATATGACAAAAGGTACTTGAATTGATTTGATTATCATGGTATCTTCATGCAATAGAGACCATGGGCTCTCATGTCAAAACTAATGCAATAAGTAGCTGAGCATTTCTATAAAGTGGGTTTTGTGTTATTTGCAAGGAATTTGTTCTTCTGTGTCCCTGTTGCATCAAAGTCAGAAATGAAAAATATTCTGTTCTTTATCATCTTGTACTTAAAAATACTTCATGGTGTTAGAAAATTCTCTCATGCTCTCTCAAGTGCCATGTGATGGAAGAGAGTGCAGTGCACAGGCTGAGTTTATTGAGAGATTAACTTTTGATAGATGGCACCATGAAAAATGTAAAGTGAAAGCATCAGAAATGGTTTTCAAGAAGGTTAGGATACCCATTTATTCTTATTTTCACTTGAGATTCCACCTAAGTGAAAGTAAATATAAGACAGAGACTCATACAAAAACAAACCTTGAAGTTTTAATAAAGTGTTAGATAGTAGCACTGTTTTGCAAGATGTTTTTGGTCCCCTAGACAACCCTCCTTGTGCATGTCATAACTCAGAAAGAATTTAAAAAGCTACGCTGCTGCTCTGTGGGAGAAAAGGTAGCTGTGTAATTATTTATACTGTGTACATCCCCTTAGTATCAAAGCATGCCACAACTGGTATAGCCTTTTTATCAAAGGGATTATGAATCCAGTCATGGCCTAAATTAAAGGTAATACTATATTCTATTCTATTGTCCTGACATAAATATGACTGGGGACGAAATAGCAGAGCAAAGCTGTAGCATGATAGAGCCACACTCTTGAAAGTACACAACGCATTTCAGAGAGACAATCAAGAAACACCTCTCGAGGTTTGCATAGGCCCACTCCTCAAGCCTGTCAAGGTCCCTCTGAATGGCATCCCTTCCCTGTAGCATATCAAAAGATGAAAAATGGTTTTTCATGTCTCAGAGATAAAAGATAGTTTTGATTGAGTTCTAACCTTAAAATCCATCTGCANAATTGTAGCTGGGGCAAACTGCATTGAAATTTAGTCTCCAATGTAATAGATTTTTGTAGTGGAAAGAGGTGGCACTCACAAAGTTATTTTGAAAATAGAAAGGTATTTTATATTAATCCATACACATAATCCATAAACTGATACTTTTCTTTGTTGTTGCTGGGTTTTTTGTGAAATGTAAAGTATATCACATTTCAATTGTTCATATTGAAGGCATAAGGAAAATAAAATACATATGCCCATCTTTCCTAGAGCTAGTTACAAGCATGTAGACATTCCCAGAAAGATCACAAAGTTAAGAATGTCTTAAGAAATATGGGGGTTTTATAATTCCCATGTCCTTTCAGTTTAAAAAAACACTCGTGCAATGCAATTTTTTACATGCAATGAAAATGTAGTAGGAAAGTTGATGTTTAGTGAAGAAAAGTCTCTTTCATTTCGTTTTGACTTTTACTTATTCACAGAGACATTCTAATTCAAATAACCAAATGATGTTGATGACTCACGATTTCTCTCCATGTACAGATTAAAACTAATTATAGATTCCCATTTTTCAGCAAGAAAATGAAAATTTTCAGTGAAATTACAATTATAGTAGATAAGAAGTGTGTCATTTCAACATACATTCTCTCATGAGAAAATTTCCATGAAACTACCATTTTAAAACCAGTCCAAGAAATATTTCTCAGTGGGAAAAGGGACTGAAAAAATATTAAATATGATATGCTAGACAAAAGCTTTTGAGAAATGCAAAGTTGTTTGAAGTATATCAATACACAGTTCAAGATGAAATCACAAATAGCAACTTAACAAGTAGCTTGAGGAACATAAGAAGGTTCACTGTCATAATTTTTGCAAAACAAACTTTTCTCTGGATTCCAAAACCAGACAAAATCCAGTTAAGTAACACAGACTTTCAAGTAACACCAAACAAAGACAGCTGTAACACTGTGGGTAAAAAGGAGAGACTGTCCCAAACCTTATCCCCATAAGGGATTTCTGCACCTACAAAGTAGAAATACACAATGATTATGTCAGTGTATTTTTTTCTCTCTAGATAAACTTTCTCTTCAGAAATTAGCAGATACCTCCCTATTCACATTTAGTTATATGGGGTTGCAAGTTATCAAGATTTCTCCAGTGAGTCCCCTCAGACGGGCTATGTCTTTCAAGGCAAACCCAATTACAATCACATACTAAACACACCATTTCCACACCACTGGATATTTTTAAAGAGCTTCCCTTGATATCATCATCAAACCTATGGACTTTGAAATCCTGACAGAATTAAACTCAAACTGAAATACTGCTTTAAGCAGCCATTACAAGGTGCTGAAAAATGGAAACAGTGAAGGATTAAGCCCATTTTACTACATCTCAATGGCCAGAAGTAAAAGCAGCTTTGAAGATCTGTGCCAGCACTGGCACAGTGAAGAGCACAACACCCAGCACCGTCCATCAGGGAATGTGGTGCCCACTTTGCTCAGTGTTCATCGTCCCTCCAACGCACCACAGCCACCCTTGGCACCCCTGCTTTAGAGACCACGGCTGTGTGGGCCTAGGCAAGCTAACGATAGGGAGGAGGACCAAGGTAGAATGCCTGGTCTGAAGGGGGGTCAGCGATTAACCCTGGCAGCCACGGGGACAGGGATGCCGGCGGCCAAGTCATCCCGCTGCTTGCTGGGGGTTGCTAGGCAACTCGGGCCTCCCGCTGCCGCCGGGGCATGCGGCACAGCCTGAGGGTTGTCGGGTGCTGGAGCAGGGGGGAAGGATTTTCCATCAGGCTACGGGGATCCATGCATACATATACATTATTGTAAATAAGGGGGGGGGGAGCAACCCCAGTGCCACTCCACTGGGTAATTCAGAATGGTCGGCAGGTTTTTTGTGGGGTTTGGTGTGGGGCTCTTTTTTTACATAACTGACAAAATCTGGCAACAACGTGTAATGAAAAAAAGTGACATTTTGACTCTAAGGAAGGAATTATTTGCAATTTGTTTTGAGCAGATTCTTAGCTTGTGTCAGATGTGAATCTCCAGACAATCATTAGTTTAAACTGCCTGCTATGTGTTTAAAAATTTCAGTCAATTTAGAGCTGATCTGAATTGCAAATGGAATGGTAATAAGCCATTAGGGAATAACATATCTCTCTCACACTTGCAACCCCCTGCTTTAAGGGGCTTCAACTGCACTGAAGTATGAAAATGTCATTTTAGCCATGTGCATTGACAACAAACATGGAAGTGTAGTGTCCAGCTTCGTAAAGTGGCACTTGGGAGGAAAAGCCCAGGAGTGACCACAAGAGCAAAGAAACAGGTGCAGCCCCTGCAATGAACAAGAGGCAACAGTCAGTTTTTAACAGAATAGACAGCGTGGCTTGCTGATGGCACAGTAAAATATGGGTCTGCCATCTGGCTAGTGCTTGGTTATTTGGATTTCTGAGGATCTGAAGTGTTTCTCATTCTCTGTGAAACCATTCTTGTGAACGAGTGTAAGCTTTGCATCACCTAAGGTTTTCTGCACAGTTACCTGTATTTCCTAAAAATTAGCCGTCTAACAACCACCTGTGTTCAAATAAGTGAAATAATTTTTTTTAAATTCTTGAGCTTTCTACTCAAGATAGAGGGCTGCAATAGACAAATCCATTGAATAAGAAATATGGCCAACTAAAACAGAGTAAATATCTTATACATGACAGCATTTAATAAATAATACTTAAGTAATTAAATAAATTGACATACTATCTGAATTATCTTTTCCCACTGAAGAATATTTTTAATCACCTAATGATGTTTTATAGTTGTTTTATTATAGGTGTTTCATAGCCGGAAAGACTTTCTTCTACAGCCCTATAGCCACCCTTGGGTATCTGTCACTTTATTTTTTACAGTGCCTCAAAAATTTGTACACCTTATAAAACTCATCTATTTCATGGTTTCTTGAGTCTGCAGCTAAGGATGACTCTGTGTCTCACCATATCAGCTGATAAGCAACCTACTTCCTACATTCAAGCAGATTCCCATGCAGTGACAATGAAGAAATAAGAAAAGCAGACTTCTGATCTGCATCCGTAAAAGCTTAATGCTGGTACCTTAGTACTAACCAGTGCAGTAAATGCTCCCACACCATTGGATATGCTTGCAACCCTAGAGATGAATAGTTTTCTAAAGGAATTCTGGGACTCCATCTGCCCCCTGAAATCACACATCTAAATACAGGTCTTAGAGATTTTCTGTTTCTAGAGAACTTGAGAAGGGACTAACCAGAAACATGGACAACATACCACAGCAGCTCTGCAGAGTCTCACCTCACAGGAGGTCCAGCTGACACAAACCCTGACTGTGTTAGCATACATGCTTGACTGGATTTCTGTACACCATGCCTTTGTTCTTAGGAGAGCATTAAAATGGATATTTCATTAATTCCTTCACAGCATATCCACTCAATCCCCTCTGCTTTTCAGAGATAACACCTTAAAATTGCTGATCGTAGGTGAATGTGGATATTACATCACATCTCAGCTTTCCTAGAAGGTTCATGTCAGCTTCTCTCCATCTGGCAATATGCTAGAAGGGGGATTGCTTGCACAATACCTTTATTGAACTGCCATGCAGTAGAGGGGAAATGGCCATGGTCAAATAGGTCAGTGTTAGACTGTTGAGCCAGAGGCTTTGCATAAGAAGGGGAAAGCTTAGCAAGGCAAATGCAACTCAAGTAAAACTGTGAGTACAGATGAATATTACAGGAGCTTGATTAACCATCTTCCCACTCGGGACTGAAAAAAGCCTCTCTCAGTCTGAGCCTCTCTGACTCAAACTGTACCTGCTAGAACACATCTAAAGCAACCTTAACATGGCCTAATTCTATTGACACAGTCTTCCAAATCTTGGTGTGTATATATATTTATACATGTATAAATACACACACGTAACTTACTGAAAGGAATTCTACTGCATAAGTATTAAAAACAAAGGGACAAAATATTTTTAATATTCAAAACTTCATGTTAAAAGGCCGGAGCAATATGAATAAGCTTTGGACAAGGAAAATCTGCGGTTTTGGGTTGAATCACTCCTTCAAGGACAGGTACAACTAAAAGTTGCAGATGATTCTGAACCAACAAAAGGGAAGAATTCCAAACTCTCCATTTCCTTGGAACACAGTAGACTCTCAAAGCCACATGAAGTAAATTAATCCTTTCCAATTATCTTTGCAAGCTATATTTGGGGTAACAATTCCCCACTTTCATATGTAAACATGTGGAGCTTCCACTTGTTTTAGTGAGATAAACGACGTTTCCAATTTGGATCTTTCAAAAGGTCTGACATTCAGTATTTATTATTACAGCAAAGATTAAGAACAGTTCTACTGAACTCTAATATTTAAAGACTTAATCCTTTCAGAAGTGATATTATGGCACAGGACAATTAATATATTCCCAGAAGTATATCTTTCAAGCAAAAAATTTCCTGTGATAAATACAGCATTAAAGATGATATTATATGTTAATTCAGATGGAAATGGAGTAGTTAAATACTTCCAAACCTAAACTCTAGCTCATTACAATTTTTGCAGCATTTGCAATGTAATAAAAAAAGAGAATATTCTAGTTTTTCTATTATATTGGTTTTAAGCAAGACAGCACATAGAATAAAATACTCAGAATCTAGCAAAATATTGTAAGATGAAGAATATAGAAATCTTTTGCTTTTTGCTCCTTTTTAGTGACTTTAAGCAGCTCTGTACTTTAGTGTCCTTAGAAGAGGTACTCAATATTCATTCCATCAATTACTCTAGCAAACTGTGTACATACCAAAGTGCATGCTCTAAAATTATTTTAGTTTCCACATATAAATTGCTTAATTGTCATAAGTGGGTTCTTGCATGTACAAGTTACTTGTTGAACATATATATACCTGCATAATCTGGCAGTTCAAAGATATATATTTTATAAGGAAACTGTTGAGATTTAGGTATCTGCCTCATTTACATTTGAAAACTAAGTTCCAGTATAGAGGGTTCTTATCCTTATTTGACATGTGACACAGGCCAAAGATCTGCAGTTGTATTTACTGAAAGGAAACCAACACAAACAGGGAAGGGAAAGATATGAGCAACTTGGGAGATGTGATTTCTTGGACTTTCAAATATGTGTGTATGTTTGTGATAGTCATACGCTTTTTCTGTCAGATATTTGGCTATCTAAATTTTACTTTTCACATGACGTAGTCCTCGGAGCATGTAGTATAAATTAACATATATCAGTTATGAAAAGACAGTAATGTGAATGGAATCTAAAAGACAAACAACCATCACTCAGCTGCAACTGAACATAATCCAAACACAGAGTAATATTTTGGTTTGGTTAAAGAAGAATGCTACAGGAATCAAAGGCTCAGACCTAGAGCCTTAGAGAACACAAGGTTCCTTCCTTGTGTGAATACTCCTTGTGGGAGTTGACTTCAGTGGGATGGGTAATGTAATATGGTATAAACAATCAATATTATATTTTAATCCCCAAAGAATACCAACATAGGTACATGATACTCATATGTATAAAAAATCCAGAAGAGAACGTTGTTGGCAGTGACAGTGACCTGATTACTTGAAAATAAAAAGGAGAGTTTTTCTCTTTGCATCCCAACTTGCCTTGTATCATCTAACTGGGTCACAGGTTTCAGCAGTACAGACCAGGCCACAATCTGCTAAGTAAAACTTGGTATACAGCAGAGTAGATGACTCATGGGAGAAAAGCACTCTGTCGCTGCAGAACAGAGTAAAGTGGGGAGCAGAATTCTTCCCTCAGAATTGTCAGTATTGTGCCTCTCAATGCTCTCTGTGTGGCTCCCCTGAAGATTCACACAAAGAAATCTAATGTATATGCTTCCTAGAACCGGATGCATTACCTACATGAGGTTCTTCACTCAGACTTTCTTCCATCTCGATACTCAGACTAGATGCCAATGTAGGATTCAACATGTGCAACGGCTTTGGGCTAGTGGCAATTAACTTTGTCATTGAAGAGCAGTCTATAAAGGAAGTACAGAACAATAGTGGAAAGATAACTATTCTCTCACGTGAAAACAAGGAAAGATAGGTTTAGGTGATATGCAAATCAAGCATGGAAAAACAGTCATTTAGGTCAGCACTGCAGAGATCTTTTATATGGAAATAAATTTTAATCAACATTCTCAAGGTGCAAATTGTGAAAATTCAGTTCTTTACTCTAAATCTCTCTGTACCACTGCTAATAGATATCAAAGAGGTTTCCTAACTAGTAGTTCAAATCGCAAACACACCTCTTCTGGAAATGTCTTTGTGTGAAAATATTTCACTAGAAGGGCTTAATGGCCTTTCCAAACAGAGAGCAGCACTTCTCACCATAATAGTCCCAGAGGGAAAACGGAGACATTTTGGAGACAAAGTTACATCTTTTACAGTGTTACTGATTTTGGAGTACCCAGCTGAAGTTCATCCAAGCTGTTTTGTGGTGTCCTGTTGCTGTATCCATGCAGCAACACCTGCTGCAGTAGATAATAGACAGAACCTGTTCCCATAAAGCTGGAGCTGAATGTGGTGTTGCCTACAAGAGGTGATGTATAAACACAGACTTGAACAAATCCTGATACGGTTTCCACAAAGAAAGATGGAAGAAATCAAGGCAGCTGCTTCCTACAACCACCATTTGAATGCAGGAAGGGGAAAATCTGCATGAAGAGTGCCTCCTCCATGCATATCTACAGAATTCAGTCCAGCTCTTCATTTCCCATCTTCCAAACATTGATTTTATTCAAAGAATGAAACATGACAGAATGCATGTGGATATGAGTCAACATGTGCCTTGGGGCTAGTAATAGATGGAGGCGAAGGTAACAACCCCAAATGTGAAGGTGAAGACAATGATACAAAATACTGTTCCTCTCATGCAGACAGAAGCCTAGAAGCCCTGTTACTGTAAGCATAAAAAATTCTGAACACCCTGACCTCCTTAAACAAAAACTACAGTTCCCCGAGGAATCTGTATAAAATGTTCTATCCTCATTGACACAAAATAGAACATAAAGTAAGAAGTGGACAAAATAAACACAAAAGAATGACCTTTAAAGCTTAGCAGATCATGCTACAGTAATGTACAGAAAGGAATGACTATGTTCCTGGATCACAGTGTTACCAAATGACTTCTCAGAGAAGGTAGTGTGAAGTGTCTTGCTGGATGCCTTTGTGGGCACTGCTGTCCTCTCTGTTTCATTCACTTTACTACACTGGTGTGTTGGTGGCAATTGAGGATGTTTATTTTTTATTTTTTTTTATTTTTTATTTTTCAGCTGACATTTATTTTCATTCTATTTCATTAATGTACAATATTAAACTGCTTTACTCCTGCTAACTTGTCCAAACCTCCAAATGCTCAGTTATATGTATTTAGTTTCCCCCTCAACGCTCTGACATGATTTAAGGAAGATGGGATTGGACACACAAATAAGGAGTTTATTTGGGTAACACCAGGTCTCATGCCTTCTATATATATATATACAAGAAGATATAAATATATATAGTCTTAAATGAATAATATATATTATATAATAAATATTTTATTAAAATACTTATTACTATTAACTTAAATAATTTTATAATAAATAATACATCCTATAAAAATATATAAGAAGGTATGTGTTTCACAGTGAAGCACCATATTATACTGGGAGAAACTGTTCTTGCATTTTTGGGTTTTTATACTCTGCCAAGCAATGCACAGATCAATTCTAACAGTATTTACAGTAAATTTTTTTTTTCATACTCCTATCATGCTGTTGTTTAAAGAATTTTAATCAAAATGAAACAAATACAACCACTATTAATATTCTACAGAGCTTTTTTGCAGTTGTTCTTTCTGCTTCATAGTGATTTGGTAAAATTTATCTTTTTCATTCTTAAAGAAATTTTACGTAGGAAAGAGGACTTGTTATTCAGAGACTGAAACCTCTCTACCATTCCTTTCCCTCCCCTTCTAAACATTCAACCTGCAAGAAAGAAATGTAAAATCTCACATGGCTTAATAGAAGAATTTTGCTTTGTTTCTAATACTGAAAGGTGGTGGGAGCTGAGAGTGCTAGGGTTTGGGTTCCTTTGTTTGTGGGTTGGTTTTGGGCTTTTAAAAAATATTTTAGCAAAATACAAGCTTTTGCAAATGGCAAAAATCTATTTCCCTAAGTCTTGAGGGTCCTACAGCATAGCTGGGTGCTTAGAAACTGGCCATTCTGAAGCTGGGTTGTGTCTGACAAATAGAATAGGAAATGGAGAAATATTACTTGGGATATCAAGGACTATTTCCAAGACAATAGCTCGGAGGACAAGACATCCATTGGAGAGGCAATCCATTTGACCATTGTATCTATGTGCCTTATATGACTCTAGAAAATACTATTCCCAGGTATTAAGGCTCATCTTATCTTTAATAGCCTCATTAGAACAGGATGAAAATACATCCACAGAGCAGTAGTACCAAAGATGACACATCTTCACAATTCAAGGAGGTAGATGGTGCAATTAGAAAGCAGTCAGTTATCTCAATGCCTGGAGCAGCTGGAGAGGACTGGTTTGAAGTTCTGAAAAGGATGGACTTCAGGAAGGCAATGAGAAAGCAGAAAGCCAACAGTAGACTGGATACTTCCTGTTGAAAAAAACTGGGAAAGATGACTAGTTCAGTGGTGGTTATAGAACATATACTACTAGATGAAAAAAAGATTGTGGGAACAGGTATGTCTTCTATGATTTAACTTTAAGCACAGATGTGCACTTTGCTAGCATATAAGCCTAACGTATTCAGTCAGGCAATTTATGCAATGTAGAATAGAGAAGCATAAATGTCTCTCTTCTGGTACTAAGTCCATCAACATTAGAATTAGATATGCCATATATATCCAGTACACATTATTTTACTCATCATTACAAATTTATTCCTTTATCTGATTTTTGTTAAAATGAGCTTCACTGAAGACAAAAGACCTGAATAATTTGATATGCAATAAATGTGTCCTTGTAGACTTATTTCCTTAAACAGAGAAAAAATTATGGTTAGATTAGCTTAAATGACAATTCACAGTCTTATATTAGGTTCACCAGGTTACAGAGGGAAACATTCATGCACCCTAAAATGAAAGGGTTCAACAAATTCAACAAATGACAGAAGGTATATTTAATTAGTTGACTGGATTGTTGAGTCCTTGTATAGAGGCGTGAGAGCAGCTTTAGTGAAGAGTCAAGTGCTGACAGAAGTTAATGCCTCAGAGATTCTTCTTTAAACATTTTAGACTCTTGTCAAAATTATAATTGCATTTGTATGAGATTTCCTATATTTGGTTTTAGAGGGGGTTGATCATATTTCACCTGGTAGGAGTTTTTTAGCTAGAAAGGGGAACCAAATAATTAGAGCAAAACACAAGTGGATGACACGCATCAGGAGCAATTGTGTAGGTGTTGTACAAAACACCTTGCAAAAATGTTGCTTGTCTGAAAGGCAAGTATTGGAGTAGGACAAAAAATGACAAACAGAAAAAGACAGACAGATGGAAGAACAAAGAAGCAGTGACACAGTTGGTCAGTGTGATAGGCAGCATTCTCAGCACATCCCTAGTCTGACAGCTGTTCAAAATTTTATTAAACTTCACAGCAAAAGAGAGTTTTAAAGAGGCATCTCTTACAAAAAAAAAAAAAGTGAGGTGAGACAAGCTAAAAATCTCAAATCTGTGAAACATTTAGCTTTATTTCTCTGAAAACCTTTACTTCTAAGGGAATAAAAATTAAGAAAATTATTTGTTTTTTTAATATCTGGATTCCTGGGTCCATACCCCAGCATGACAAATTTTCTTCTTATTTATTGATAGTCTGTATTGTCTTAATGCAAAATTAAAGAAACCCTTATTTTCACTTTAAATTCCCTCACCTCTCAGAATATTGACGTGCCATCCCTATAACAAGAAAGCTCCTTTTGCTCTGAACATGTTTACCATTGTCAGGCATGCCAGACATTTGCAGGGTGTCAGTTGTGAAGGGAACATGAATATGTTCACATGATCAACAGCTGCACTGTGAAAATGCCTATGGGGATGGGGAAATATTCTAGACCCCTACCCATCAGCTCTACATGCTGTGAAGTGATTAAAAGAATAAGCCCAAGAGTTACCAGGAAACCAGGAGTTATGGAGGGCAGAAAAAAGATAGAAACTGATTTTCTATGACATTCAGAAGGGATGACATTCATCCTTCTTCAGGATTCTTGCACAACAAGTACTCCTAACACTACCCATATTTCAAATTAATCCTAAGCACCAATTATCAAACTTGGACTTTCCAAGATTGGTATTATTATTATGAAAACCTATCAGGAATCCCTCTAGTCCTATGCAAAACCTCATAAAGTTTTTCTAAAGCTTGTGAATACTTTGAGAGCTATTCCTTCATTTACTTGTCCTGTTACTACATCCACTTGTAAAAAGTCCCTCTCCGGTTTTCTTGTAGGCCTGCTTTAGGTACTGGGAGACTGTCATGAGGTTTCCCTGCAGCCTTCTCTTCTTCAGGCTTAAGAGAACTTTCTCAGCCTGTCTTCATAGGAGAGGTGCTCCAGCCCTTCGATTATCTCCCTCTGGACTTGCTCCAACAGGTCTGTGTAGTTCTTATTTTGTGGGCCAAAGACATGAACTCAGTACTCCAGGTGGGGTTCACAAGAGTATTCTGGGACAATCACCTCCCTTGATCTGCTAGCCACACTTCTTTTGATGCAGCCCAGGACAGGGTTGGTTTTCTGACCTGGAAGCTCAAATTGCCAGGTCATGTTGAGCTTCTCATCAATCAATGCTTTGAAGACTTTCTCCTCAGGGATACTCTCAATCTTTTCTCCACTCAGCCTGCATTTGTGCTTGGGATTGCCCTGACCCAAGTGCAGTACCTTGCACTTGGCCTTGTTGAACTTCATAGAGTTTGCAAAGGCCTACCTCTTAAAAGTCTATCAAGGTCCCTCTGGATGGCATCACTTTCCCACAGCATGTCAACAGCTTGGTGTCATCAGCAAACTTGCAGAAGTTGCACTTTATCCCATTATCCATGTCACCAACAAAGATGTTACACAGGAGCACAAATATCTTGGGAAGTCTTCTATTGGTCAAAAGCAGTAATGGAATTCCCTATAAAATAACAGAGAAACTGGGGGAAGGAGATACAAAATAAATTAAGAGAAGCAGAATTATTCATATTGGAAGCTGCTCTTGTCTCCCTAGGATTCAGCATCTTAGATTTATGTTTGCTTCCTCTCACTGCTCTGCCTCAGTTCTTTGTTCTGTTTCTGCTATTACCCAGCAGGCTCTTACAAAAGTGTGTAATTTGCACTTGCTTTTAAAAAATATTGCATTAGTGACAGCTTTATTTTTTCAAGTAATACAGGTTGAAGTTCTGCAAATTCTAAGTCAAAAGAACAAACCTTTATACAGCCTTTGGTAATCATAGACACACTTTTTTATTAAAGAGTGTCATTCCCCTTTGCACACCCAGGCTGCACAAGAACAGGATTTGTATCTTCTACTCTAAGAATCTATAGGAAGAAAAATGGCTCACCACACTTAATGATACTTCTCACTTACAAAAGAGTGGCAGTTTGGCATGTTACAAGTCCCTGTGCTACAAACACATGGGTTTCTGAGACATTTTCCACATCTCACAGGTATGATACTCTAAACATAAGCTGGCAATAGTTGAATATGCTATATGAGTAACACCCATGTCCAAAACTTCCCCTGATATTTAAGGTTCCCTATCCGAAGGCTAATTTCAGCAGTTTTCCTGCATGGTTGCCCTCCTCTATATGTAAAATATCAGTTGTCTAATGAGCAGTTTACCAAGTTGTCATTCTCCTCCGCCTGGACTCAAAGCCAATCCTGTACACCAAGCTTCAACAAATACAGTGAAGATATTCTCAGTTTGGTCACGCAGCAATATTTACCCACCAGCCCTTCAGGTAATGTCCATGAGTGGTGATGCTGAAATGTATACATACATTAAGATCTGTGCTAACATATAATGTTTATATAAATTACTGCAAGATTTTTTTTTTATTTAAAAGAATTCCAGTAAAACATCATTCTGCTTTTGCTCTCTACTGGTAAGACATTTTGTTATCCAAGGAAAGCTTTATGCAGGAACTGAAGCATTGGTCTGCTCTAAACAACTGTCTGGTCCATCGTGAAAAACAGCAAGTGGTAGATGATCAGGAAAAGACTATTAGAGACAAGCAGCTCTCTTATTCTCAGGTCCTCTGTAGGTAAGAGGTTATGGACATTCTGAAGTGGATAGTGAATGCAACCATCACATTGAATATTACTGTGTGCCTGTTCTGCATAAACATGGATATTCTTGCTTTAAAATGCTTAAACTTTTGGTTTGCAAAACTGCAAGCTGCAGTGAGTTCCACAACTTGTTGTGTGACAGTGATTTCTTTCTGTTTGCTTTAGATCCTTCCTTGGCTGGAAGAATAGAAAAAAAGTCTGCTAAAAAGGGCTTTAATTTGTGTTTATAGCAACTAAAGAGGATGAAGAAAAAAAGGAGGAACTGTCTACCTGATAGCAATCAGGAATGGAGAATGAGATGCAAAACCAGTAAAAATTATTCAAGAGGACAGTCAGAAAGGAATTTTGCTCAATGTTACAAATAGCATAAATTCTCCTATAGGTTTCTACTAATATGCATAAAATCTTTGTTAAAAACAGCAACTTAGCTTCACTGATATATGTGTAAATGTATATTTAACTTATTTGAGTGAAAAGAAACAAATCACCTCATTTCTCTTAAATCTAGTAACACTGGAAAACTTTGGTTTTATCTACAGAAATTAGGGTGACTGTAGACTTTTGAAAGAATTGCTTAGGTCCATTTCTACGGACCAAACACTTTTTCTATGACATCAGTACTTTCATCATGAAATCAGTCTGCCTCACAAACTTCAATGAGAGGAATGTTCACTTTTTCTCCCAAAGAAAAAGAATTTTGACTGAAGATCATCCTTTAATTTCAAGTCAAAATATTGAATTGAAGTAAAAGGCTACTCAAAAGTGTTCACAGAACTTACTTGCTTTTAGAGAAGGATATTACCTGTACAAGAGGGAACATAATACAAAGCAGAGGTATAGAACATAACGGTTTCAGACTTTTCAAAGGAAGGGTTTGGGGTCAATGGATGTTGCTGCTGAGCAAACAGTGATGTCAGTCTAGTCATTGTTAATTGTTCTATGTAGTGATATGGGTAAAGGGAAATTAGATTACCTGGGTCTGGAGAGAATACTGAATATAAAATTTTATACTGGAAGTATAGGGATAAGTTCAGAAAATAAAATTGAATACCTTTTATAAATCAATGCAGATTAATTTCAAGTACAAGTACAGAAGTCTAACCTCAGTCTTTGAGAAAAAAAATGCCCAATTTTATGGGATCTTCTGGAAACACCAATTTTCCCCTTCACATTTCTTTCCCTCCTTGCTTTTTTTTAAGCAAACTCTCCATAAAAGGGGAATATAAATGATAGAGTACACTTGGAATTTGACCTCAAAATCAAATCATTAATCCTGACATCTTTAGCACTTTAAAATTATTC
The DNA here is from genome assembly GCF_001604755.1 of Lepidothrix coronata. NCBI lineage: Eukaryota > Metazoa > Chordata > Aves > Passeriformes > Pipridae > Lepidothrix > Lepidothrix coronata. The sequence goes on along the minus strand of NW_016690203.1, from coordinate 6,781,441 downwards.
ATTATATTTTTAACTGATGTTTTAGTTATTTTTATTGTGACAATGATTTACATAATTAAAGGCTCTCTTTCTGACACAAACTGCGTATCTATCACAGCTTCATTTAAGCCACATAACATGAGTTATATCAAGGTAATCAGGTACACATACCTAGGACCCAGTTTTGAAAATTCCCTCCACTGTTTATATTGGGTAAGTAGAAAAATTTGTAACTCTGAACATTCATTTAGCCTCTTTTTCAGGGCCATAAGCATTTAACATAGTTCTCTCCTTCATACTTCCTTCTGGATCCCTCACTTGTCCTTGAGAACATTACATCAGCAAGTGGGGTTTTGTCCCTTCTCCCTTGCAGTGCATTATGCTCTGGAGTTTATAGCCTCACTGACACCCAAATGGATGCAGTTCTTCTACCTCCACATGTCACATCAAAACTGAATTCTTTTATTATCAGTGAAGTGTTGATTTGTCTTCCCTGTGTTGATTACCATTTGTGGCTATGCAATGCCTCACTGAACACAGAGAAGCCCTCTCTAATAGCCTGATTTGTTCCAGTCTAAGCTCCTAAACCAACTTCTAGGAAATGTAGATAGATAAAGACGCATACACACGCATGTACATCCACAGGTATGTAAGTGTTTTCAGTCAAATTAGTAATTGCAGGAATTTGTGTTACTTCTAAGTGGAACGTTTCAGTTCTGGATCTCAGGAAATCTAATATCCCTTTGTACTTTAAACCCTCTCCTTTACTGAGCATAAATGATTGAGAACATTCTTTTCAACCTATAAACTTTTGTTATGTAATATCTGTTGACTAATGGCCCCTGGTTGTTCAGGAAAAAAATGCTTACAAAATTCTGCCCAATTTATGTGTATCTCCTGACATTCATCATTTGGACTGCGTGGGGAAAGGGTAGTGGTCCATTCAAATATAGGATTGAAGAATCATTAACAGCTATTCATGAAGTACTGGAAAGAGTAATCAAAGAGGTTGTGAATTATTATATGTATTGTTTCAGGGTACAGAAGAAAAGAGAGACCTCCCATAAATTCACTTTAGAAGGATAAAAACAACCCTCCCCTCCCCTTTGTTTAGCCCTATATCTGAGATGAAAACAAACAGACTTGCTGCAATTACAACCCCTCTACACACATGCAGGAAACATTAGAGAACCTCAAGAAGAAGCAGATGGAGTTTTTTATGCCTTTTGGTTTTTTTGACAATCCTGGGTTTACTTTCCTGATACTCTTACTTAAACCTTCCCTATGATAGAAGGGAGGGCTGTTGAAGCAGGACATATGCTTTTGGGATGTTTGGAGATGATATCTGTTTCTCCATTTGTAGTCATTGCTCTCACTGTACCAGTTTTTATTGACCCACTTACAGGGTGTGCTGCCTGGGGAAGGGGAGGATAGAGGTAAGTGCTTCAGTGAGTACAACAAAAGGTGGCCTCTATAAAGCAGCATGTATGCTAAGATCCTCTGAGGAGAATTAGGCATTAAAACCAGGAAAAGAAAATACCCTCCAGCCCTTCAAACACAGTAATGAAAACAAACCACTTTTCCTTCACTCAAATATTTAAAATATTAAAAGTTTGAAAGTTCTCCAAATGGAATCCAATTATTCTCACAACCAGAGGCTAATTTCCCCAACTCTCTGAGCCACTGATGCTCGGCAATTGTCTGAGTGGTTTTGCACTCTAAAATCTAGGGCAGCTGACAGTCGACAGATCTACTTTGCTGAGAGGATTTGCTGTTAATTTTTTCCAGCTTCTGTTTTCCGGTGCCAGTCAATGTTTTCCAAGTAAACTCATCCATGAATTCATGTAAAGACTCGACTTAAAGCCCTCAGGCAGTGATGGATCTATTTTTAGTTTCCTAGTTGCAGTCTTAACTCAGTCAAAAGGCAGGTATTTTTGATGCAATACAGTAATTATTTATAAACTCTTAAATTCATGCAACTATTCAAGCACCTTAAAATTTTGATATGTTATCTCTGAAAGTCTATAGCTTAAATGATCAAAACCTGGCAGCAACAGTGTTGTTTGTTAGAAAAAGGATATAAAAATCTGACCGATGCAAAACAACGCCTCACTAAAACTCTCAGTTTAGCATTGTCTCAGTGATAATTCATGGCAAAAAGTCTATATACATTCCTTGAAAAGCCAGACAAAGTGTGGGGAGGGAAAGGGAAGAAGGAAAGGATGAAAAAAAAAAAAGAAAGGAAAGGGATTTAATCTCTGATTCAACAAGGTTGTTCTTGTGCGTGTGTAACTTTAGGAACCTGAGTAGCTCACTGAGGTACCACATGCCAGTCAGCGTCTGCCAGCTAAACGTGGAGTCACCAGGCAATCTTCACACTCATGCTATTAATGTGTTGACCACAAATACCTTGTGCAAGTGTGCTTTTGTCACAACAGACACACTTTTTTGTCAAAAAAAGCTTCAGATCAAATTAGTACCATGAGCAGCAATCAGCAAGTAGGTAAAAGTGTATGATGCCAGTCAACTAGAAATGGTTCAAAATGTCTTTCTGTCAAAAGACAGACCAGGCAGTGTCTCTGTAATGTTCTAGCTTTATTTTGACTTATTATAAATATACGTAAATTGTTGCTGGAAACAGTTTCATTTAAGCTAAGCCATTGAAGGATCCATAACTTCACTCTCTCATCTCTGCCACTTATGCCTTATTTACTCAAAATGTGAAAAACTACTGATGATATTTGAACTCTCTCTTTCAAACCACATGTCAATACAGCACAGCAGTTCTGACTGCTAGGGATCTGCTTGCTAATGCATAATCCCTCTGTATTCAGTTTCACTCACGAAAAGAATAAGCATTTAAATGACTCCACTATGACTACGGAGATAAAGCCCATTATGGCAAAGATCTAGGTCACTGTTGTTAAAGCTGAGTCACGTCACCAGTCATAAAAACACTGAAACTCTTTGGAAAAAAGCAGCTGTGATTTCTCCTATAAATAAGTTCTAAGGACCGTACGTGGAAAAGGATGATATAAACATGTTGCAGTCTTCCATGAAGCATCTATTGGGCAATGCATAGAGATTGTTGTGAAAGTCATTTAGTCCTCTGTCTGGAGGAAACTGATACATTGACAGAAGCAATACAATAATTTCAGAATAGATTCTAAGAGTAAATTATAAGGCATGTCAATTAAACTCTTAAATATTTGTTAGACTTTAAATAAAGAAGTCTAGCAATTAATAAATAATTTAATAATTAAATATTAATTAAATAAAAATGTCTTAGATTCATTGGTTTGGAAGTTTTCTTCCTTCTTTTTAAGATAGGCACACATTCATTTATAGCAAATGATTTTGCTACTATAACTTTTTTTCTCTCTTTTTTAAAATTTGCTTGCTCAAACAGCCTCAGCTTGGCACCACACTGAAAAAGATTTCAGCTATGGTTTAGAAAGTGAACACTCAGCCAGTCAACAATTCAAAGTGGTGACCAGGATACAGTTCTACACAGAACACAAAATTTTCAGTCTCCTAGGCGTCAAGTAGTCACAGCCCAGATTTCCAGAATGAGATATAATATTCCATATTTTCTAAAGCAAAATAAATGCCTTTTTTTATCTCTCATTAAGAGAGCATGCATAATATTATCCCCAGTTCTAAGGGGACCCATGTCACACTGGGGTTATTTTTCTTGGGTTTTCTTATTTATACTAAGAGTAAAGCATATCCTCTTTCTATGTTAAAAACACGCTGCTAAGATCATAAACACAGACAAGGGAAACAGCATACTTGTCATGGATTATACAACCAAATATCTTCCTTAAATATTACAATTATCCCATGGTACATACATCAAAATAAATCAAAATTCCAGTATCTTCTGTGTCCAGGAAGTTTATTTAAAATAGCTTGTGATTACAATTTTGGATGGAAGAGAGGTTTGACCTGTCTTTTCGAGAAAAAGCTTAGAGAAGGAAACCACCCTGAATTACAGTGTGGCTTAATGTTATGTTAGAAATTTTCTTATATTTTCAGGTGCAAGATTTCAAAGTGATCTTTTAAGAACACCAAAGAAAGCTGTACCTACTTTTAAGAGAACCAAGTATGTAAGTAGCTTCACTGCTACCACCAAATTGATAACTTGGATCCAGAACCTAACTTGACACTTAAACTTCTAAATCACCTGATTATTTAACAGATGTATTAAACACACCAAAAACAAGTAGGAAACTGAAATCCAAGCTTTTGTCTTCTTACAAGCCCTGTCACTGCACAGTGCCATACACACTGCATGACAGACTGCAGTAATGGTGAAAAGACAATCCAGGGTCACAGAGATGAGATTATTTTTGTGAAGAAAAGTTGAAGAAACTATCTGATCATCAGCAAAACTACTCAGTAATTTATGAAGATTTTTCCTTGTATCTCCCTACATTTGGTTAATGCATTACTGCATATCTGCACAAATTTCTTCATTTAGTGGAAAATGTTAGGACAATTTCTTCAATAACAGCTTTATCTACAATAAACCTCACTCTTAAAAAATTAAAAAATCAACCAACCAACCAAAAAAACCAAAAAAAAAACAAAAAACCTAAAATATTTTCATGAAAAGTTTAAAAAATCCAAAACTCATTCAACAGTGACTGCCAGTCACACACACTCCTGCAACAGGATATTGACCAAAGTGAGAAACTGACCATTTGTTCACATGTCACGAGTTCCATTCTTCATCTAGTATCATAAAAATGCAGAGATTTAATTTTATCTTCATTTCCACATATATTTTATCTTCGCTGAAGCCAGCTGGAGTATGCATTCTGAGCAGTCCTAAACTTGTCCTCAAGGGAAAACAAAATTGAGCAGGCCAGGCATTGCAAAGCAGTCAACATCGTGAGTCAAATGAAGTTCTGGCATAACCCGTCTGGCTGGGGTTCAGCAGGGAAGTATTTGTATAGTGAGAGCAGGAATAGAGGTAGCATGTATGACAGAGAACATACAGAAAACTGCTAGAGAGGGTTGCTCGGGGATCCCTGCAGCAGCAGCTCCAAGAACTGACAAATAACACTGTCAAATGTAAACGTGCAAGTGTTTGTCTTGAGCTGGAGAACTCAACCTGAACAATAATGTGCTCTGTGTGTACATACGTTTACCTGAAAAAACCTATTACACACTTTTAATCCCTTTTTAATCTTCAACATGACAGAATTTTTCGGCATAGCACTCTACAAAGTGATGGGTAATGAGGAGGAATGCTTCAGTTAGACAGGGAAAAACCCTTGCAACTCAAAAAACTTGTTCTGCTAGACAAGTCACATTTATTGCAGCAAAAAGTTGCAGCAGATACAAGCAACAGAGAAATTTGCAGGAATCACTTTTATTTCCCCTAACCTGTATGCTTCAAGTCCCTCTTACATATTCAGTGACCTGACACAGAGAAGAGCTGGATCCCCAGTCAGTGTTAGTCAGCAGAATTTCAGGGAAGGTCATGGCTGTGTGTCACCCTGTGCTATCTGATGACCTGACACAGTACAGTCACGGAAACTCAGGCAAACGACTGCTTTCTAGGCAATTTTATCTGAATCATCCTTCTGAACTCTGGCTACAGGATATTTCTTTAACTTAAACCTAAGTCCTTAAACAGTAAAGAACAGAATGAATCAACATAATTGGAAACAGTTTTGCCTCAACACATCTTGTGTCTGTTCAAGGACTTAGAGAGAGGAAAAGCCCATGCTTTGAAGCACTGTGACAACTTAAGATAAATTTCAGCACTACTTTCTTAACAGAATATAATTGAAAACATACTTCAATACAGACTCAAATCTAACTCTGGTTAGAGATGTGCTTAACCCACAAGTCTGGATCTCAACATTCCCAAGTCTTGAAGAAATCCTGATTCTGACCCAAATTGTCTTCTCTTTCTATAACAAGCAAAGCCAGTCTTTAATACTACTGAGTTGAGCTCATCAATTATTCAAAATCATTGCTTTTACCATCATTTGTGTGCTCCTTCTCATCACACTATTGTCAAAAGTTTCCATTTCTCCAAATCCCTCTCAAAGATTTGGGTCAAATACCTGTACATTGTAGAAGGCAATCCCTATTCCCAACATTTCAGTATCTAAACAGACAAAACTGGCACACAGCAAGATAAAGGAAGCATTGTTATCCCCATTTTCAGCTGGGAAACCATGCCTTAAGATGACTAAGAATCAGAATCCCAAGGGAGGTCAAGGATCATATTCTCAAATGCTCAATAACCAGCATCAGAACCAGACTTTCATAGGAAAAAGAAGAAAAAAAAAAAGAAAAGAGGGGGGGTGGGGAGAAAACAGAAAATGGAAAAGAAATATGAAGAAAAAAATGTCCAAACTCTTTAGTTCCTACTTCTGTTGGAGATTTTCACAATATATTTTTGCAACACCTTGAACATCTGGCCACTTAGGCATCCATTTGACCGGCCAAATGGGAAAGTATCTCTTTAGGAAATCTTTCTCCCAGTCTGGGTGCTACTGCCACTTTGAAGCATGGCAGTATGCAAGTTGCCCAAGGTCACGAAGGAAGTCTCTTGCAGAGCCAGAAATTTGAATCAGCAACTCCTGTGCCCTAACCACAAGTCTATCCTTCCTCTCATTAACAACACAGTGTATTTCTTTGTTAAGTTTCTTTCTAGTTAGATATAATATAATGGGCCTTTTTCTTTATTCATCCACAATGGTAACATTACATTATGAGACTGGCACTTGTCATTCACAGGGAATGCTCTTTTTCCACTTGCGACCCAAAAACAAACACACTTAGCAGATTGTCATCTGCAGATGACACTAGAATCTCTGTATTTTAAAAGCTTTTTACAGCAGCACTCACAAGAGTAAGTTGCACTTTTTTAATATTTTTCAGACTAGGAGATTCTGACAGCTTGCAGATCCCAGCTACAAAGAGTTATTACCCTTTCCCATGTAACCTTCAGAGGGGAAAAAATCCTTTTTGGTCTAGAAGATCAAGATAGCAGCAGCCTGTTAATACAGTATCCCTTATCAACTGCTGCTACCTTATGAAGTCCTAAATACTACAGTAATAGGTCCGCAGCCACTGGATACCATTTTGTGTGTGAGCAGCTTTAAGTACCCACGCAAGACATGTAGAGTAGAAAAGTATCAAGTGGAAAACCGAAGTGCAACACAATGTTTTCTTATGCTACCTCTTCCACTTCCTTTAGAGGGATACATATAATTAGTCATCAATTCAATCGCTGGAGACTAAAGGGGGATGTCACTGTACAAATTAAGAAAATGACAGATATTTGCTGTTATCTGTGCAGACAAATGAATGCATGTGAGAAATGCCTGATGTACAGAACTCCATTCATCTCTGAGTTACTATTTTTGCATTTGTCTCATTTGGGCTTTTTTTTTTTTTTTTTAAATTCAGTTTCTTCAAACCCTGCCCTCTTCTACATGACCTTTTTGATCAATAGTCCTTTGTTGTGCTGTGAGGCCTTGGCAGCAGAGGATAGAATTAATACAGTTAATTCTTATCTAATGTTTACCTTTAAACTCTTTGGGTCTTGGCTCAGGTTTGAGACATTTGTTTTACTTAGGTTTTATAACTCTAAATGATGAGTACTGCTTGAGAATGTGGTCTCCTCCAGAGAACCCAGGGTTCTCTGCTGACCTTGCCCTCTGCTCTTGCAGTCACTCCCATCTCTAGCTCACTTGCACCTTTCTGTTTTGCCACCTCAGAAATTACCTCAGCTCCTCTGATACATCTTTTGGCAAGTCAGTGAAAGTCAGGTTACCAACTATTTTCATGTGGAAAACAAGTCTCTCCCTGACTTTTTAAGGGTAGACATTTTTTGTGTGGAGAGGAATCAAAAAGTCTCTTTGTCAGCTTCTACAGTTTCCTGCCATTTTAAAAAACAACTCCAATTGTTTTAAATCACTATACTGTCTTCTCACAGGAGTTTCACTGACAAAAATTTGTGGCTGATTTTGAAATGGTAAATCAGTGTGAAACTTTCTATTCTTGTTACCCTCAAGAAAGCCTGTTAACCCATACATGAAGAACTATTATAGTTTCAGACATTATAGTGTAAGAGTACATCCCTGGCAGCTCCTTGAACAAAACCATTAGACATAGGGCTCCCCCCCACCTCTTTCCCAGCAACTTTATCTCAACAAGTACTCCATTTAAGCAAACAGCCTAAAGCACAACTCATACCCCACTCAGAGACAACTATTTGAAAACTTTAGGGCTGCTCTAACAGACCACAGAAAGGGCAAAGGAATCAAAAATAAGCCTAATACTACAATTGCAGCTGCAAAACAAATTAATACTCCCATAGAGGGAAAGCCAGAGCTGCCAGACTGCCCAAACCTCTGCAGGAGGTTTGGCTGCTGCAGGACAACAGTCTGGGACCAGGCATGAATAGTCTACTCCTTGGAGCTAGATATATGTGCACTTTAAAAGGTTGTTGGTAGCAGGTTTCCTTGGGCTAAGCATTTCTGTTACCAACCAAGTCTGTCCCTTTACAAAAAGTAATTTACTGTTTTCTCTGAAATAAGTTTTCACCAAATTTGAAGGTCTTCTTGGTATATTTCAGAGTTGTACACTTAAGATGAAAAAAAGCATTTTGTGTTACTTTGGATTTATTAAACTTTCATTTGGGTTGGGTTGGGTTTTGACTAGCATGCGTACATATTCATGCAAATTTAGAGCTAGTCTTTAAGATCACCTCTAAATTTGCAGTGAAATTGATTGGGATCTCAAAAAAAAAAATTTAAAAAGTACTCGGTCTTGCCTTTTTCCCCCTCCCAAAAAGCAACTACTGAAAAGGTGTAAGTTACCAACTATTGAAATGCTACATAAATGCTCTAAAATAAATCAAGAAATTATATTTAAGTAGATATAACCAAGTGAAACTCACTTTGAAATTCGCAACGTGCAGTAACATATTAGTGAGTGACTGATCTATTGCTTATGAAAAGAAAAAAAATACAAGAAAAACTCTTTTCACAGTTCAATAGAAAGTTACAATATTTGAGAAATGAATGAGAAGCCATGTAATGGCTTTGCAGCTTTTGAACTTTCACATGTTTCAGATTTTTCTAATGCTTGTGCGGATTAAAGAGATTCACATCTCAGTGGCTGGGGCACCTCACATTTTCTCTGGATCAGGTTTAATGATTTCCACACTGCAAAAACTTCACTTTGTATGAACACACCCTGAATTTAAGGAATTCTTCATACTTAGACGCATGTTTTCTAGTCTATTTCTTTTAATGTTAACCCTGTCAAAGGGCACAGTGGCTGGATCATAAGAATGAGTAACTCCTTCAATTTCACACATCAATACACTGGGGCTTTTCAGCGTGCTTTTCTTTCCAGACCCCAAAAATAAATTAAGGCAGGAGAAAGGGGGGAGGGAAATGTCAGGAAACAATAAAATAGAAGACCATCCATATTTTTTTTTGCTTCTGTGTATTATCTCAACCTGGTCCTCAGAATAAAAGGGAGAACCATTTATTTCAGTACGTGCAAAGTTCATGGTTTTAAAGCTACAACTACACCCTTTTCATCTCTTTAAAAGACATTTCAAAGCAGGGTTGTGAGACCCAAAGAGAGAGAAAAGTCTCTGATGTCCATCCAGCTCACAGAGAAAAAAACCTTGCATTTTCTACCCTTGGACGTGGAATTAAGGGGTGACAAAAAGCCATTTCATCCTTTCTAAGAAAATGCGTATGTGTGGACTTACATTAAATTATATTCTAGTGGCTACCAGGAAGGCTTGGGTACCATCTAGAATCCAGCAAGAATCACAGAACTTATAAAAGTCAGCACATATGTTAAGTCTTCATGACTCAAATGACAAGGGGAACCAAATGTTTAAAAATACTTGCACACAATAGGTGTGACAAGCTAAGATGTAAACTATTTGTGGCCTATGCAGAACTGACGGGGGCCTGTGAAGAACAGAGGGGTGATTTTTTTCTGGTTGTAGACCCAAGGACAAAGAAAATTTCAGAGTTTTAACTGAATTTATTGGTCTCCATCATTATGCAGCACAGGAGTATAGCCAAAACTGCACTGCCTTCCATTTCTTCTAACTTTCTCTGCAACAGAAAATGTTCATCCCATTCTAGGAAACTTCAACTACACAACACCGCTGTTCCAAAATCCTGGCCACCTTCTGACTTTTTTGCATGATTGAAACTCCTATTATAATTCAACACATATATGAGGCAGCCAGGATTACCTAAGGCTAGTAAGAAGTCAAAGTTTATGGCAGAGAGCTGGTTTAAATAAAGGGCATTTCCTCTTTTTACAATCCCTACCTAACTGAAAATGGCATCAGTTGGGCTGAGCTGAGCAAAGAAAGCAACTAACTGCTGGCAGTACTTGAAACTTTGGAGACTCCCTTTAGAGAGCTGTGCAAGTAGGCACCATTCCCTAGTAAACCCAGCTCTCCAGTGGCTCCACCAGGGCCAGTATTTCACTCAGTCTTATAGCTCTGATTTCAGACGATCTACTGTTTGAAAACACACAACCAAGTTGATCTGCACAGCATTAGCTACCTATCCTGCTTCTTAGGAATGTATCATAACATGAATACCTGGTTTGTAAAATCAAACATCATCTGTTTGTTTGGGCTCCTCAGCCTGCCATTCACTTGCTTCTAAAAGAAATGGGATTACTCTCATAAAACAAAGGAGATCATCATGTCTCATCAAGCTAAACTCATATCAAGTGTGAACAGACACTTACAAATATAGACACCAGAGGAGATTATTTTTAACATTTACAAGTATCTCTTCACAATCATAAAAATCTTGGCAATGGTGAGTATCATGCCAAGGAATCAAAGTCTAATGTGAAGGCAAGTGTGCAATTCTGTGGCTGTTAACAGAAAACACTTGGTGGAAAGAAGATCAGATGACTGTGACACAGCAAATAGGTCACTGAAATCCACTGGAATTTCTGCTCCTTTATAAAAAGGATGTATCCATGAAAGTCACAAAGGGACATAATCTTACCAACCACTGGAAGGGGAACAAAAAAAAAAGACTGGAACTTGTGATCTCATCTCCAGGTTGTAAACAATTCTAGGTTTTAGTTTCAAAGGAGTAATAAGAAGAGCTGCTGGAGATGACACACCAGCAATTTTAGCTCAGCTAAAACAGTATGTATGTGTGTTGGCACATACACACAGGAATTGCAGGTGAGATCTATAATACATTGCCATCATTAAAAGTCATGAACAGGAGATTTAAATCAAGATTCATCAGCCATTCATTTGAGCCATAACCAAACCAAGTATGCAGTGTAATGCACCACCTCCTCCATTCTGCATATTTTCTAAATGATAAAATACTGCACAAAATCTATCACCAATGTCCTCTCCTAACTGCCATTATTTCAAATGCCTCCTTGAAATAACAAAAAAACTCTGACCTCAGAAAAATCTAATTACTGTGTCTGTATATAACAAAGAAAAGCACGGCAAACTCAGACACAAATGTGGTATACCTACCTCCAAATGAACAACTTCTTTGAATATTGGTGTCAGTATACCATTTATGCAACAGCAAAGCATTAAAAAAAAATTAATTCATCATTAACTTAAATGATGATAGCAGCAAAAGTGGCTAGATAGCTGGAAGGCATTTCTTTTTAAAAATTGTTGTGTTCTGACTCCCTTGACATTTCTAAGCTTTAATGTCAAGACTCTAGCCATCTCATTACCCAAGTTTCTGCAGCCTGTTAAGAGGCCAGGTTCTCCCTGGCATATTTTTGTTCACTAGTTGTTCCATTTCATTAAAAACTAAAGACGTTCTATGATGAAAGCAGAAGTACTCAGAAAAACATAACCGTAGAGAGTAACTGCAACCCAGCCTTATCTGCTCAACAGTGAAGTGATATTTCCTCACATTTTCTCATACTTAAGAGCAAATTTGTAATGTATTGCTCAACAAAAAAGTTAGCTTTCAAAGCACTTTCAGAGGAAGAGAGAGAAAAAAAAGTAGAAGCAGAAACACCACACTTTGGAGCAAGAGCACAAAAAAGACATGTTCAGGGGAAAATACCAGAGATGAAAGCCTGGCCCAACTGAATTCCAGGATAAAACAGCCATTGGTTTCAACAGGGTCACGATCTCTGTCAAGATCTGAGTCTGGATTCACTTTTGAAGTAGGTGTGGCCTAAAAGCAGGAGGGAAGAATTAACTATAAAATAAAATATCTGTCTCTGTCTTAAACAGCCCATCGTTCATTTCATGTTACATTGCTATTGACTACAAAAAGGGTATAAGTGGCTATGAAACCCACCTATCTAGGTACACCCTACTTTCCATCACACTACCCTTTTTGTTATCCTTCCTTTACACATTATCATGAATTTTTGTTGTTGCTGGTGGGGAATGGCTGACAGCATTAACACAATGGCTCTGCTACACAAGAACTGCACAAATTTTATGTCAAGTCACTTTTCATCATAAACAAACCACTATCATATATCTAGAGGTACAGGTTTGGGTATTACACTGTGACCACACACTATATATATGCCTCAGTGTTGTATTTGTGTAAGTTCTGCTTCTGTCTTGTATACACATTCACATGCTACACGTATGTAGCATTTCTGAGTGCATAGGTACACATATGCACAGATGCAGGAAAACCATGAATGTGGCAGCCACAATAATGCTGCTCCTGGCTGATGGTAGTTACAGAATTTGTTTCCGTGTTAATGGATCACAGAAAAAAATCTTGTAAGGATTATTTTAATTTGTAAAACATTTGTATTCCCTACTGCATTGCAATAAAAGGAATGTGCTAACTGCCAGTCTTTTAAGAAATACGATACAATTCCTTGTACTTTTGGTTTGAAATCGGAACTAAAACACATCTGCTGCAGAATAACTGATCTGTAAGGCCCTGGCAGGAGGTAAAGGCTGGGAGTCAACTCACTCCTTCTGGCTGTAATCCCTTCATGGAAATCTAGATGGGTTGCTCTATATCCTGTATCCTCTGATCATTTTCAGAAAAACATAAAGTTGCAATAAAATCACAAAATGCCCAACAAATCCATGACCTGCCAAGACTTTGAAGTCAGGAATACACCAAGCAGCACAGCCACCTCACAGCTGCAAATGGAGGCAGGATTCTGGGTATTTTGCTGAGAAAAAAAAATAAAAATTACTGCCTGCATATGCTCCCAGTAAATCAGCACTCATTTAGCCACCCTAGCATAATAGATCTTTCATAGCTCACAGGAGAGGTCATGGTACAAGAATGTTGAACAATACAGCACAATCTTTTGTAGGTAAGAAACTTCAAGGTAGGAGGTGTAAGTTGTAGCAACAATAGAAACCTCAGAGGAGATCATCAGAAAATGATTAACATGGTTTTTTCAAAAGAATGTGCACAATTGACAATATTTTCAACACAGACATATATTTCTAACTCCTCTGGTGTCCTGTTTCTTATGCATTATACACACACATACAAAGCTCAGATTTTGGTTTTGTTTCATTAACTCCATATTTCTGCTACTTATAATTACCCAAAGCATTATGATCAGATCATTCATACATTCATTTATTTGGAATAATTCCCATTAAAGAGATTTTCAGAGAAGTAGCTTAATGCTGAATACAATTTCTTGTGCATTATATTTTTTATATTTAATATACCACTTGATGGTTTGTTAAACTGTCCGATTTGATGTTTGTTATAAACATTCACTGTGTTGAAATCCCAAATAAACAACAAGCATACAACTCTTTTCCATGGAGTATATGCTCTATCTTGTCTGTTGCTTTTCTTTGAACTCCCCCTTTCTTAGCAAGAATATACCAAAATAAGATAACACTCAAATATTTTTCACTAGAAAAGGGATTTCTGCTTTAATATAGCATTGCATGCTTATTTTGATTTCCTGAAGCCCAATTCAGCTAATATCTCAGGTGAATTGGATGAAACTGCAACTGGCTACAACCAACAAGGGCAAGAACTTCAACAGACAATTGTAGACAAAGGTCTGTTGCCTAGCATCCTGCAGCATCCGGTAGGAAAGTGGAGCAGGAGATCAGACTTTGATCATGAGAATACTGCTGAGGCAAGTGGACTCAAAACTTTTTGCAGTCACCTCCAGGGACAGGCAAGGCAAACACAGTTAGTGGGCATCAAATAGTGCCCCTCTTCACTTTCACTTCTCTAAAAATCTGTCACTTCATGAGACCATCAGGAAGGAGCAGAGAAGGAAGTGATATGAGTTTCAGTAATGAATCAATGCCAGGAAAGAGTCGTTGGAAATTCAACTCTGTAGGAACTGAATGCTTTGCCTCAGTCACAAAATGCATTCAAATTCATGTCTTCATTTCCAGTTTCTTCCTCTTCATTGCTTTCCAAGAAACTCCAGGGGCTAAAGCAGGAGAGCACTGGTTCCAGGGAGGCTGCTGGCTGTCCAGACAGACATGCACGCTGCTCACACCTCTCTAAAAGGTATCTCATTCATATAATATTTCAAATTAAACTATTTCAGACAAAAATGAGTTCACTAATTTTCATCACCAAGTCATATTTTTTATTTTGCAATTCCAAAGACATGTGGGTCCTTCTCCCCCATCCTCACTGTCTTTTATCTTGAAAATTCCCAGTTCTTCGAGTGTGATGTCATGATGTGTTGCCATGAAAATTTAACTTAAAATTATAAGCACTAAATTAGAACTTCTTCATGTGGTAAAAGATCATTCAGAGGGGGATAGCAATTTAAACAAAGATCTTCTATAATTAGTGATGATAACAAAGGAAATATTCATAATTACATCAAAGGATTCTTCACTGAGTATTGTTTTTATTTGCTTCCTGAGAGAGCACAGAGTTCTCTGAAAAGATAACACTCTTTTAGGCAGATGTAGATAAATAAAGGAAGGCCATCTAGAGAATCCAATTTCAAACCAAAGCCTGAAAAAGACTCGGAAATCCAGAAGACATTCTCTTATTGATGTGATTACATGCCAGGCATCAGTATGCTGCTAGGTATGCAGTGCTGATAAGTTTGCAGTATGTAAACACCTCTTCAGATGAACACGACCCACAACACCATAGCTACCTGGGGCATCTGTCTCCACATACATGAGGCATAGCCTGGGGATTAATTTCATCCACTAACGTAAACAGGACTAATTTTTTTTAAATACAGATAGCTAAAAATAGACAAGAGTAATGTTATGCAATAAAACCTGTTATATGTTTCCCCTTTCCAGATAAGGGAATCTGACACAGCTTCAGATAGAAAGAGGCAGCAGTCTGACCAGAACACAAAATATGTTATTCATTTCATTCCCTTCCAGAGACATAGCATTTGAACCTTCCATACATTAAAGATGTATGCCCACTATCATATCATTTCAATGGCTTAAATATTAAATTATGATCAAAAATTCACAACACTTCTGGCCTTCCCTGGAAAAAAAAATAGGTCAAAAATAAATGGCAACAAACTGTTTTCTGCCCCTTTTTATGCACTTGACAGAGAGAAAAAAAATGAGGAGATAAATCTGCATAATACTGAACCGAATCTCTTTAATTCCAGTCAGCTTTTATCATTCAATCACTGAGTCTGTATGTGGAAAAATTCATGCTAATTCCCCCTAGCAACAGCCGCAGCCTATCCGGGGGAGCCCCGCACCAGGCAGCTGCCAGCCAGCAAGAATAACTCTAAGTAGGTCAGCCCTGCATTTCTAAAAATGCCACGGTCTAGTAACCCCACTGTCCCGTCTGTCTGCCCTGCCCCATAATAACCTCGATCACTCGGTGACACAATGACATACTACCCTGTTAGAGTGCAATCAAATCTCGCTGCATTATTCTGCTACGAGCATCGCTGCTGGATGAAGGACCCATCGAGGGGCAGCATTAATCAGGCAGCCATTCATGTCCACTAGCACTTCATTCTGGAGATGGGGCCTGCATTAATGACCAGCTGTTTGAACTAACACAAACAAAATAATGCCTTCCACCCTGTTGGCTGCGCAGAATACACTATTCTAATCAGTCAGGTTATGCTCATTGACTAAACCTAAGATGTAAATTAAACAGCCCCAGACAATGCCAGCTTTTGTAACCTTCTATTAATTAAAGTGAGTATATTTAAATTATACTACACACAATTCAAAGAGCTATTGGTTTAATATACAGAGTCACCTCCTCCTACAAATTTGTATTCACAGTCAAAAAAAACAACCACAACCAAAAACCACCCACCCCACTGTTTGTGTAAGACAATCTACCTATCCTGGTAAATTAAAGAGCAACTACAACAGAGCTTAACTGCAAGTGACTTCTGCTGAGAGCAAGGAACCACACCAGACTTCCAGCAATTGGGCGACGGGAACACTGACAGACATGCACACTGGATGTGGTGGAGGGGTATTGATAACAGCACTGTAAACATATTCCAGCCATGACACAGAGAAAGGCCAGTCGCAGAAGATTAAGCACCCCCTGCAATCTCACTGCTTAAGCACTGCCGAGTTGCCTTCACAGACCTAAAAATAATTGCAGAGGTCAGAAAGCCCCTTGGTGGGATATGGGCATGTGTCTTTAAGAGCTCATAGCTGCGCCCATCCCTCCTACTTCCCACAGCTCTGGGGATTTCTGCATGGCTGCAAGATGCTGCACGAAGCCCTGTCCCTCCCCCCTTGCTCTTAACCAGAGAAGCCTTAATATAAATCACACCAGAGCCCAGCCAGTCTTCTCTGGGGTGGTATTTTGGTATCAAATCTGTAATGCCAGAACAGAATTTCATCGAGCCTGCTTTATGTTTAATTATACCCTTCCTCTAAACACCTTCGTGCGTAGCTTGCTGGTCTCTTCCTTCAGAGCATGCCTCCATGTCATGCAGCTGCCTGTACAGGACAGAGCTTGGAAAGACATTTTCAAGGATAGGTTGTTCATCTGCATTTTTTTCTGAAAGATTTGCACTTTCGGTGAATGTCTTGCCCTCTAACAAACTGAGAATTCAGTCTTCACTGCTGCAGAATTCAGCAAGCCTTGTGCATGTAATCCATCCACATCTGATTTAGGAACACAGCAGATTCATTAATCCATTTTGCTCTTTCTTGTTTGAACCAGGCTTGTTAACCAGGTTTTGAGAGTCTTCCTTTGCTTTGTGGCACACATCACATAGCTATTCTTGGAGAGATACAGTCACTGACGTAACCGTGGGCTCCTAATTACAAGCTGCTGACATTTTGCTCATCTCTGCAGCTTTGAAGCTGTGAGTTAAGAGTCTCTCCTCCTCCCTCCTTTCTTGCTTTAAGCTGCCCGAGTTAGAAGAACATGACAGTTTCAGAAAGGTATAGGCAGTGGCATAAACTCCTTTGCAGAGCCTGCTGTATTGCCAAAGTTATTTTTCTTTAAGCAAACAGAAAACTACAGTTTGGGAGTAATAAGACTCCTTTGCCCCCAGCACAAGAATGTTATCCAACAGCTGGCTAAATATAATCCAACACAGAGGGCTGCCTTTGTACGCAGGGGAACAAACAGTGGAAGGACCAGACCGGCATCTTGCAGGGTAGCTCACCATGACTATTGGAAAATCCCCTCGTACATATTTTAGGTTGACATTATGGTCTATGGCTTTGTACAAAAGGGAAAAAAAGGAAAGGGAAAAAAAACCTCTTTCTCGGTATGCAGCTGCTAGCAGCCATGCCAAGCCTTGCTAGCTGACTGCAGCACTTGTTTCCCCTACTTCTGCATTGTTCAGACATGGCCAAGCTGAGCTGCCTACCAAATGAAATATGCCTGTACCATGACAAGTCTACCTGCCCTAAAAACACAGTCTTCCTCATGCAGGTTTGGCAGTAAAAAATACACCCAGATACATTTCACAGAAATTGACTGCCAAATGTAAGCATTGCCTTTTCTCAATATATGAAGAATCTTTTTCAATTAGAGGCTGATTTTGAAAATCTAAAAAAATAGAAAAGAAAAAGATGCAAATATAACACTGAATATAAACGCTCAGTTGAGGATTTAGTCATCTGACGACTGTGGTAGCCAGCTGGTCTAGAAGTCATCTGGGATGCATTTATTTTGATTAGATTGATCACATTTCTATTTACAGTATAGAACTTTTCACCATACTGAATACAGCTGTGTTTATAGAGATTTTAAGATGGAGAAAACGAAGCCCCATGGTTTTTCTCAGCACAGAGCAAAAGATTCAGTGCTTTAAGGTGTTAAGCAGAAAGGATCTGCTTTCATATTTCCTAAAAGAATACTGCCTACCATCTGTTTTCACAAAGTGCCACCTCAGTCAGGAAATGGGTGTAGAGCTATAGCTGAAAATACAAGCTGCAATCAGGTCTGACCCAGCAAAGTGACAAACGTCCTCTGTAAATTGGTCAGAAATGTCTTGCTTTCATTTCCATACATGTTCACACACACACAAAAGCACATACATACACAGATATACACGGAGTGAGTGGCTGCTGTTTTCCCTGGGGATATTCCTGCAGCCACCTAACTCATCAGTTCACTCCTTGACAGCACCAGGAGTGTTCAAGCTACGATTTACAGTCCCTCGGTCCATACATTGCTTTGTTAATCAAGCCATCCTCTCTACAATGAGAATCCACAGAATCAGACAAACGGCACGTAGCGTTTCTTCTTCCTTTGCATTTGCATTTGCTCGCTCTCTCCTTCTCCCTTTGGCTTTGCCTTATCAGGCAGATGCAACCGATACCTTATTTATCCGTCTCCAGCACAACACTGAGGTGAAACCTGACTGCAGCACTGTGGCTTCCCCATGTTAATCCTCTGGAGCAGCAGAGGCTGGATTCTTGTTGCTGATGCCCTTGTCGAGCACTGGATTACTTTACATAATATTTCTTTAAGCTTTCACCCACCCCATCCTAGATTAACACCCTTCTTTTCTCCTCCTTCCCCCCCACCAAAGAAAATCCCAAAATCATCACATATTGCAACCCTTTGCTTCCAGAGCCAACAAAAAAAAAATGCGGCTCCATCGTTCTTCTTCCTTAGCAATGTGCAGACGAGAGAGTTTCGAGTCAGTCAAACCAGGGTGAAGCGCAGGCAGCAAGACTGCAGCAGCCCCAGCAGCAGCAGAAAGAGCAGCAGTCGCCCAGGTAAACGCGGGGAAAAGCACGCTGTGTCGAAAGCGGTGCAGCATCGTAGCTGTAAGGAAAGACAGTCTTGCTTCTTCTGAACGGTGCAGCTTTATGCCTGCAGGAACGGAGAAAAGGGAAGACCCAGAATTAAAAATTAAAACCAAAACAGTTATGAAGAAACAATAACTATAATAAATTATCATAACTTTATTTTTTCTGGGTTTGCGGGCTTTCTGGGAGGCTGTGTCTTTT
This sequence comes from Lepidothrix coronata, assembly GCF_001604755.1. Lineage (NCBI taxonomy): Eukaryota > Metazoa > Chordata > Aves > Passeriformes > Pipridae > Lepidothrix > Lepidothrix coronata. Next base: position 6,762,069 of record NW_016690203.1, on the reverse strand, counting down.
CCTCTCCCTCCCCAAAGTCTCCTGTGTTGCTGGATGCTACTGTCCAAGAGTGCGGAGTCACAAAGGCTCACTCTCCAAAGCACAGTGAGACCAGCATCACATGAGAAACCACATGACGCACCCAAATCGGATGCTGATGTGGTCCACTATTTCACTCGGGGGGGAAAAAATCTCAACCGAAACATCGCCCTCTTTACTGGTTAGAAAAATTCCCCTTAAAAAAAAAAAAAAAAAGAAAAAGCCTCTCAAAAAAATATCTCCATATCTATCCATCTTCAATGCCAATGCTTCAGGAGGCAGGAGAATGCTGTTCCACAGACACTAGCTGGATGGCAGCAATATTACTTCCAGGCTGCGTTATTCAAAGTGATTCTACTTAAGTGAATTCCTGAAAAGCATACTCCATGTCTCCCTAACATGAACAGACTCAGAAAACCATCTCCATTATCATTCCCTGCAATCTGTATCCAAACCTGTGTTCTGAATAATTTATTTTAGGCTAATAAGCTGTTTGCCAAGACCACTCCTTTTCCCACTCAGCCCCACACTCAACAAGCGACTACAGCAAGAAACACAGAGGCATTTGCGGTTTCCTTAACTGGTAATTTTAGTGAATGCACTGTCCCACAAAATAATCAGGAAAAATGAGCAGAAGGGTTTTTTCCTCGTGTATGGACACAACAGGGTTTGCAGATGGTGTCAATGTTTTCCTGATGTTGCCGACTAAAAGCTTTCAGTCCAAGTCAAGAAGTAAACGTTCTTGCCTGCCGATTCCTGCAGAGGTGTTGTGCCACACTGTTTAACATGCAGAAACATCTGGACACCCCTGGCAGCCCCCGAATAAGAGCGTGCAGCTCTGCAATGCTGTAAACTGTCAGGGCACCAAGCAGTTAACATCTTGGTTGCTTTACTATCTTGCTTTACCTATAGGAGCATGGAACCGAGGGACTGGTTCGCTCAAGAAACAAAAGCAAAAAAGCTGACCTTGACAATCGATGGAATTGCTGCTCACAAAGTTATCATCCAACAAACAGTTAGCGGTTTGTAGCTTGTTTTACGCCTAACATTTGTTCAAGTGACAGAGCAGGTGGCACAGAGTCTTCCATCCCCTTTGTTTGCAAAAGCTGGGCACCACCTCGTGACGCTGCACTCCCTGGCTCTTTACACTGAAACTGTACGCAGTGTCAGGGAAATCTAGGAAGAGAGCTGCCGTGAATCTGCACAGCTGTTTTGCAAAGGATCCCACTGCAATCTCCGAAGTTACATAATGGAGATCAAGCACAGAATTCCCCCAGAAGAGAGATGTTTAGCCAGCCCTTACACAGGGACGCACCATCGGAGCAAAATCCAAGTGCTCTTTCATGCCGATTTCAACCTTCCCGACTGTTCACGCAATAGCAGATTGCAAAAATTTGCACAAGGCAGTTTTAACTTCTTCTTATTGGCTCCTCTCAGAAAGAGGTTTTTTCAGTGGGCTGCACCTAGGAGTTGCCTAAATTCCACGTAAAATCCAGTTGTAGCATTCAGTGTCAGCATGCTGTTAGTGTTCAGGGGAGCTACAGGGTTGCATGTACAGAAATCACAAGATTACCACAGTCATCCCAGGGCATTTTCACCTGTGGGGCTAATAATTTCAACATTGGCAAGTCTTTACTGGAAAATGGTATCGGTAAACCCAAACTGACTACAGCTAACCAACAGAATACTCTATTTTCAGATGGAGTGTCAGCTAATATGGAGAATCCAGGTTATAGATGACTTTCCCGATCCAAAAGACAAACATTAGTGAGTCAGGAACTGAGTGCAGCAAAATATGCATCTTCAGGGCTTTGGAATACAAGATAAGAGGAGCAGTCCTGGTGATCAGTCCCATTTTTTTAACCTATATCAGAATAACATGGCTCTGACTGGCTTCTAGTCTGTTCTCATTAGTTTCTAAGATTTGCAGCAGTTCTTGACTCTGTGAGCTGATGATCTTTCCCACTTGATACCAGTAGCTCATTTATCTGTTCTGACCTAGAGCGATGTTGGTTGGAAGGGTCATCTGGAGGTAACTTAGTGAAACCTCTGGATCTCATCAACATTCCATCAGGTCAACTGCGACTTCATCCTGAAAAACCTCAGAGATGGAGATTCTGTAACTTTTCTAGTGCTGCACTTCCCTCCGTGGGAAAATAAATGTGCAGGAAATAAGTGTTCTTTCTGTATTTACTACATAGGCAGCCTTCCCTGCACTACTGTATTGCATACATTTTCCTAGATCTGCCAGTGAAAAGAAAAGTGAAGGAGTCAAGGAATGAAAAGACTTTTCATACTAATTTAACCAAGTTCAGCTCAAATTACTAACTCCTGATCATCATTTAATCTCTAAATGCTTCCAGTTCAATTATTAGCCAAATCACTAAAACCCTAGTGAACACCCTGATAACAATTCCAGCGTTCTACCACATGTTACCTATGAGAAACAGGAGAAAAAACAAAGATTATATGAATAGGAGATCTGAAGTCTGAAATAGGGCTGAACTGACATGGTACATGGAGGATGCTGGTTTATTCAGAATAAACAAGACACCTTTTTCAAACAGACCTGAAAAAGGCCCTAAAGTATCTGTAAAAACTTTTTCAGAAGCTTATGAAAAACCTCCTATGCAGGTATCTGATGTACAAACGTTTAAGCAGTACCCAGAGATACACAGTCATGTTAGGTGTAAATGAAGAGGGAGGGAGGGAAAGAGATAAGAATTACAAAGAGAAAGACCAGAAATAATTCCTTCAGAAGTGTAAAAGACTTAGGTGAAGAAAGGCTTTATGTGCGAGACAGCCCTATGCACATAGTGCTTACAAATCTAATTCTTATGCTTTGGATAACCTCCCCACTAACTCCTTTGTTAAGAGCATGGGTAACTTTCATCCCTTTCCAAATTTCTAACATAGTTACTTTATTAGATAGTGTTAGCTCTCAAAGTAATTCATTGGCAGACTCTAGATTAACCTGTCTAAAATTACTTTCTCAGTTTAGCTCCATACAGAAAATTGACAAGTAGGAAGTTGTCCAAACAGAACAACTGAGGGTACAGGTAAGAATTTTTGGTGGATAACATTACTTCCTGAGTTCACATGAAAGCTTTTAGACTGGAACACACAGAAATAATTGGGATTATTTTGGATGCCGCCTTGAGAGGTCATCAATACAAATTTTTCTAACATCAGTTTCGTGTCAGCATTTGAAGATTTGTTCTCAAACATTTGATCACAAATCCTGCTCCATATTAGTGCAGCTTTGTGCTGCCTTAGGGATACACTAGCTACCTTGGATTTGATGTAACTGTCCGCAGGGGACAGGCTTTGGAGCAAAGATTTAGCAGCTGAGTAGACTTTAGATGAAAATGAAGAATTAGAGTAATATAGAGAGAGCCCAAAATAATCTTAATTCATGACTCCTTAAAGGCTACTGAATTCTGTGGAGTGATTTTTCAAATATTTTTCAACCAAATGCTTCTTTGTATAGTTAGTTTTCTGCTTGGTAGAGTACTCCAATGCAACATGGATTTCTGCAAGACTGATGCACTGAACATCACGGAAAATGAAACTTTGGATCCCAGCATCAAGATAGTTGCAGTGTTACAGAGAACGAGAGCTAAATTCCTTTCAACACCAGAGGAGTGTTAGGATTCAAAAGAGGAAAGCAACCCAAGCACCTATAGGGCATCAGCTTTTCCTTTTGGGAAAAGTCTATTTTGGGTCTTACTCCTTGAAATCAAAGGAAGTAGAACTTCACTTTAGTTAAGCATAGCACAGGCACTGCAGAGACTGGACCGAAGTAACAGAACAAACCATAAATTTAACTTTTTGCTTATTATAGCCAAAAATTGCCATCCTTGTGTAGCACTAAACAGTGCTACCTAGGAAGAAGGAACTGAAAAATAGCAGAAACTTGGAGAAATGTTATAGTTTCAATTGAGGCAGAATGCCACTAGTATACTTGTACATATCGGTAAAATGTGGAGTTGCTAATTTTGATTTGAACATATAATTGCAAGGAATGGTCCATTTGAATATTTGATGGTTCTTAGCAAGTATCAGTCTTTGGGGTTCATTTTTCAATGACCTTTCTCTTTGTAATCTGCAGATAGAGAAAGGATTATCATTAGGCTTGAGGTTTCAGCCTGAAAGCCAGGCAAAACTTGACGTTTAACTGAACTTGAAACCTCAAAGTGAACCTCAAGTGTGCAAAGCTTATGGACTCAAATCAAAACAAACATATGTCAGTGAACAAAAACCACAGAGCTGCACATGGATCTAAGTACTGAGCCATGCTGGCTGCTGGCCAATGCATGAAGTGCCCTACACTTTGCACAAAATACCAGTAGATGTTTAGTGACCACAGGGTATGTCTGGACACACACTGCCATAGTTTAGAGACACTTAGGCCAATGTCATCTGAGAGCTTGAGTCCAAAAGCAGTTTGTCTATGTTGTACCCCTTCAATAACGTAAGATATCCCTTTTGTGTGACCGCAGCTCAACTCCTTTGGCACTTGATGGGCTTTCTCAAAGCCATCTCCTGACATTGCCATGCTGTATGGCTCCTGGAATGAAGACCTAACTACCGCCTCATAAAAAAGTTATGCTTTGGTTGTCCAAACAGTTAAAAAATAACCATGATTCCACCTTTTCATTAGATTGCAACAGAGATTTTCATCACAAGAAACTGGTGAAGCACCACAGTTCTTGACTTTTCTCTTGCAGTCATCTGAAACCAGATCAATTTATTTGAATTCACTTATTATTCAATACTACTCCTAGAAGAATTTCCCACATGATTTCTGCTGTGTGATGGACAATTTATTGCAATCAAGTTTATTGCAAGGTTTCAGCTATTTCAGGTGATAACACTGATCACATATGCTTGTATTCCCCAGATCCTTAATCTTGTTTGAGAATCTGTTTCCAATGTGATTTGAATGCTACATTTAAAATTTGAATGTTTTCTCAATATTCACCCATGTTTGATTGTTGTATGCTAGAAAATGCCCATGAACTTTAAAGGACCAAATCTGCATAATTTAAGCTCTGTGCTCTTGGAACTCTGTAAACTGTGTAAGAAAGAAGACTTCAGCAGCAGTCCTGGAGGGGAGCAGAAACAGGGGAATTAACTGAGAAGAATGTGATACATTGATGTAAACGCAATCAAATGACAAAAACCACTGAAAAATATGCAATTTTCTTAAGCTTAATATTTCCATTATTGTTCTGACTTACTAACATCTGTTTCCAACAGTTAAGTTAGATCCAGGGCCAAACTCTTCTGGTTTAAAGATGTACACAAATTCATGATGTACATGCCAGTGTAAAAGGGGTCAGGTCATAAGTTACTGTAGAGGACTGTAATTATTGTAATGATCTAAAAAGAAAATAAAATTTGAACAAGTGTTTGGAAGAAAGCATTAAAATATACACCTTGTAGAAAAAGAGAAATGCTTCACTAATAACTTGCTTGTCATTGAACTTACAGTGATCTTATCATTCCCTTTTATTTTCCTGAAAATGTAAAATAACACTCCCATGACATAATTATGAAATATTAAATTTATACAAAACACATCACCTAAACTACATCACCAAAAACATTACCATGGAACTGGGGTCACAAATCTTCCATTAGATTTACATTCATTTTGCATGACAATTTTGGTTTTGACTCCAAAACTCAAATGTTGCTTTGTTTACTTAACCAGCACCTCGAGAAGATAATCTACTCTGAACACACAAATTCCTTAGGTAAATACCTAATTTCCTTAAAAAGTTTCATAGTCATTAGTATTGGATTAATGAACATGAAACACTAGGAAAAGTGATGCAATTGTCAGAAATGGAGGAAATTGCAGAGTCTATCAGTTCCTTACTGTGAGGTTCTTTTTCTTTACTGGAACAGATTGCCAAGACATAGTGGAGGCCCCAGCCTTGGAGGTGATCAAGGCCAGGTTGGATGGTGTCCTGAGTGGCCTGCCCAGGAGGTGAGGGGGTTAGAATCAGATGATCTTTAAGATACCTTCCAACCCAAACCAGTCTATGATTCTATGATTCATACAAACCAATCTACAAACCATAATGTGTTTTACCTGCCTGTGACAAAACTGTGTGATGAACAGGTTACGTGGAGATCAGAGACACACATACAAGTCCATGACCTGCTCAGTCAATTAATATCATACCTATATAAAAATTAAATAACCAATGTTTGGGGTTTTTTAATTATAAATTTTATGCTACTTAAGGAAAAACATATAGAAACACGTTACAACCAACTCCTTAGTGAAATTGCTGACAAAGCAGTTAATATTCGGTCTTGGGCAAAAGACCGATTTCTTTTTATTTGCTGCCCAGTTTTAGATGGGTATTTTACATCAAACACATTACAAGTTCAAAGTGGAAGAACTGTGTTTTTCCACCTGTGAGTGGTTTCAACTTAGACTCCAGCAGTACTGTCAGGAAGTCAGTTTTTCCATGCTTGCTACTGTAAACAAAGATTGCATGGCACATCTCCAAAAGTGATAGAAGGTCAAGGACCAAACTGCAAGTGCGACAGACTGCTACCAGAAACAAAAAGCATAATGTTGAAGTGAGAATAACCACACATTCGAACCCTGTTTGTTGCTCTCATCACTTGGTTGTTTGGACAGTACAATAAATACATGCAAATAAAACTTCATATACTAGGTTTTAAAACATATATCTATATAAATATATGTACTTTGTATATGTATATTTATATATACTTATACATACCATACATGCACACGTATATATAAATGAAATGTGTGTATCTGGCTGAAATGGTAAGTAAAGACATAGGGAGAAGAGCCAGTATCATCACTTATTACTAATGTTGCCTCCTACTCACTTTTTAACAGTTACTTTTAACTCTGTCAAAGTTCATTCCCATCTCTAGTTGATTTTATTTTACCTCATTTTGTAAATGTTCTGTAAAATGATATTAGACATTTCTAAGAAGACTCCTTTTGCCCAAATAATAATATTTCTATTGATATTTTCTTCATAAAACATTACCACTTCCAAGAGCTGTTGTCAAAATTTATAACCTTATAACCATATCTTTTGTTCATCAGGTGTTACTTTTTGCTTCTCCTCAGGTGTGAACCCAAATTTACTAATGTTATAACTTCTTTTATTTTTTTGTTACATCTAAACCTCTAAACATTATTTTAGTGAACATAATTCACCCCCTTTCACTTTTGTGTGAGGCTTATAATTCCTTAAAATGATCATCTCACTCCATGAGGATCAGCACAGCCAAGTCAGATATGGTGATGCACTTTCTAAGCCCTTTCTAATATCCAGTGGTGTGAAACAAGGCTGCTTTCTTGCTCCAACCCTATTCACAGTCTTTTTCAGCAGGATGCTCCAAAGGGCCACGGCAGACCTCGATGATCAGGACGGTATCTACATTTGATACAGTACTGATGATGCCTTTTCAATCTAAGGCGACCTGAAGACCCACACCAAGACCTTAAACCATCTTGTCCGGGAGCTGCTCTATGCTGATGATGCCGCCCTTGTGGCCCACACAGAAGCAGCTCTGCAGCGTTTAACATCCTGCTTTGCAGATGCTGCTGAGCTCTTTGGGCTTAAAGAAGACAGAAGTTCTCTATCAACCTGCACCTCAGGAAGTCTTCCATCATCCCCATATCACCATTGCCAAATCAGAGCTCAAATCAGTCCAGCAGTTTAATTACCTAGGCAGCCTCATCTCCTTGGACGATAAGACTGACAAAGAGATAAGACAATAGGCTAGCAAAGGCATATAGTGCTTTTGGAAAACTCCATAGAAGAGTGTGGTGAAATAAACACTTGAAGAAAAGTACAAAGATCAGTGTTTACAGAAGCATTGTGCTGTCTACTCTCTTATATGGATCTGAATCATGGGTCATCCACAGCCACCACCTGCGTCTCCTAGAACGCTTCCATCAATGCTGCCTCCGTACAATCCTAAACATCCACTGGTCAGATTATGTGACCAATACATCTGTTCTAGAACAAGCAGCAGTCACATGTATTGAGGCCATGTTGCTGAGAACACAGCTGTGCTGGGCAGGGCACGTCTCAAGGATGCAGGACCACCGCCTCCCTAAGATCTTGCTTTATGGTGAACTTGCCACTGGCTGCCACAAGAGAGGAGCCCCGAAGAGAAGATACAAGGACTCGCTGAAACAACATCTCAGCCTTGGCCATATTGACCAACATAACTGGTCTACTCTGGCCTCCAATCGGGAGGTCTGGAGACACACCATCTATAATGCTGCTGATGCTTTTGAAAAAGCACGCAGGATCACTCTTGAGGAGAAAAGGTAATGCAGAAATAATTGTGTCTTGCAGAATATACCACCCAAGGAATCTTTCTGCTGTGTCTTTTGCAACCAGACGCATCAATCTCGTATTGGCCTTTTCAGCCACCAGCGCGCTTGTAACAAACGTGGGTAGAGCCCTCCCCAGATCTTCGTTTGTGAAGCCTAGTCATGATGATGATGATAACACTGCTCAATTATACACGAGTACTATATGTGTATTTTCATCTCCAGGTCCCCAAGATGAGATTCTGCAAATGAGTATTTACAATCACAAATGAAGCCTATAGCAATTGTCTTTGTAGTACAAGATAGTGCATCCCAAACTGAATACCGTAAACAGGTGGAGACTCTAAACTACTGCTGTGTGTCTGTAAAATGGGGATAATATCAGCCCTTCATCTCATGAGGGCGTGACAAAGATTAATCAGACAGTGGATCAGTAAGATAATGCACATGTTAGCTGACAACAAAACACAACTCTTTTTGGAGCAGAGATGTGTTAGCACAGTAAACCAAAAGGCTAAAACCAAGGGGGTGGGTGTACATCGATTTGGCTGAGTATTATCAGAAATGAAAACAAAGCCAGAAGAACAAACCAAAGAAGAAAAGCAAATTTATTCAAAAGCCCTAAAATTAGATCTATTTAAGCTCATGTACTAAGCACTTGCTTACATTTTACTGTCTTCAGTATGACAGAAGCACACACTTAACTGGTCTTTGCTGGGAGAGAGCATTTTCTGAATCAGGACTACAGATGTTATACTGGTTGAACAACACAAAAGCCTCGTGCGTGCTATTAATTTGTGTCCTACAGATATGTATAACTGTAAACAAATTGTGAAAAACTTTGAGGAGATCTAAAAATAATTATGGTGAACAGGATGAATGTTTCCTGGTCTTATATACAATATCAGTAAGTCATTTGAAAATGTCTCTGCATTCAATTGCCATTTTAAAGGTGATTCAGTCCCTCTGACTCTGACAACCATAACTAGATTCAGCTTTAGAATATTTGGTTTTGTTCATCATTAGCATCCCGTCTCGTGCTTTTAAGCATTTCAAAACATCTCATAATGAAACCTACTGAATTACGATAGTGAAACATGATATATGAAAGCATGACTCACCACACTATAAAGCAGACTAGAAAAACTTGTTATTCATCATATTTGAACCCAACAAACAGGCTGTGCTCCACTGATATTGTGAAGTAGTTACAATGTTAAATATTATGAGATATTGTTAAAGACACTTTGACCAAGCTAACATGTACTGTAAGTTTAACAATAAATGAAATGCTCATCCATGCTATCCACCCACAGACCTTTTTTGTTGCTAATGAAGGCCAACCCTCCTCCAACGTAGTGAAGAGGAATTCCTTCTGTAAACACAAACCCTCTTTTACATCCGTGCATGACAGAATAACCTCCACCTGTAAACTTACAGTCATGATAACAAGGCCTATGACCCCTACTCATGAACCTTCTCTTGATAAGCCTGAAGAATTCCTGTAGAATATAGTACCTGTATAAATACTGGTGCAGAGGAGAAGCATTTCAACAACCACAGGCTCCTTGTGACAGACTGGTCGCACTGAGTAGTGGTGGCTTCTGCTCCACAGTGGTCACCCCCAACCACATATGTGTCAGAACCTAATCCTACTCATAACTTTAATTGAAAGCAAACGTAAAAAGGAAATTTCTATAAGAACAAAATGAGAACAATATAAAGTGCCTGTAGTGTGTCCTTTGCTTTATTCATTACTAGTATCAATGATTATCTAATTGCCACAAGTCTTAAATTACATCTTTCTACCCCCAACCTACAAAGGATAATCTCCATGAAAGCAGGGTTGTTGGGTTTTTTCCCTAAACTATGCCTTCTTAATTCATCTGTCTCCACCCCATTACCTAAACAAAAAAGACACCAGTTTATGTACTTCTCCAACAAAGTATACCCAAGTTATCTGCTGCCTTTGCCTCCCTTAAACCAACAAAAAACTTCTTCAGACTTGAACAGATTTTAATTTCACATATAGTATCAAAACATCTGTACATGTGTAATGCAACAGCTTTTTTGCTTATCCTGAAAGCAACTGCCAAGCTGCTGATGCACAATGTTCAAACTCAATTTCTTGTGAGAGAAAAGTATCACGCTCTATCCCATCTTTTTGAAAATGAAGGGGCATTTGCCTGCAACATGAAATTTTTTGTCAGTTACCAGTCTGACAGGAGACAGACGAGTCTCAAAATGAGGTGATACATTCTTTCCTCAAATTACATTTTTAAAAGGAATTAAAAAAAAAAACCAAACACACAAACAATGACAAAAAACTGTCCTGAGAAGTAAACAAAATCAAACCCCCACTATTTTTAAACAAATGGGAGAATGAGAGACACACTTGCATTTACTGTGCCTGCAACAGACCATCCTGCAGATCAGCTCTCAGCAGACCCGCAGTATCCTAACTCTAATTCCTTTTGTTAGGATAACCAATTTAAAATGGATACTTCTGTTGCAGAGTCTGGGCATAAGCTGCAATCACTGTCAAATATATATGTATATATGCATATGCAAGCAGGTAAGACTTTTACCTATGCTGCTTCAGAGGCCTTTGCTTGTCCAGAGACACTTTTTCAGTCCCAAAGAGCTCAACCTCTCTGTCCCAGCTTCCCATGCTAGCAAATTGAAAACAAGGGTTATTCTCATAAAAAAGGGCAGCAATACCACACATCCCCTTCTCCAGAGTGGGAGGAGAAGGATGTGGTGCTTAGTTGCCAGCTCGGGTTAAACCATGACACATGCCAATAAACAAATTAAATGCAAAACCACAACAACTAGCCTTTTCATCCATTATTCCTTCAAAACTAACAAGATTCCTGATTAAATAGTAATTTTTATTCCCTTGGATTGCATTTGAAAGGAAAACCAGCCCAAAACAGAAGAGTGACATCTGCATCACCCATGCAGTGAAGCATTGCCTTACCTCAAGGTCAGGGCTGGTAAGTACAGCCCAAATAGTAAAAAAATTTAGAGTACAGAGGCTTCTGGGAAGCACAGTACTGTGACTTCAGTAAACACAGATAGCTGGATATGTTTTCTACTGACCCACATACTGCAGATTTTAGAAAATATTTAATTAGATACTTCTCTTTTTAAGATGGGTGGCCTTGTGCAAAAATGCTGAAGGCCGAACTTAGAGGCTTTTGTTTTCCACCCTGTAGAAGACTGTACAATTCTCTATGAAACACTTCTAGTATGCATTAAAGAGGAACAAAGTTACAAATCCAAAGGAAAAGTTTCTTTTATAAAAGACACCTAAAATAGAAAACTAAATCATTTCTTTGAAAAAAAGTGAAATAAGAAACAATCTAATGCATTTGTATAAATAATTTTCTTCTAATCTTTACACACAGACAGTTTTTTATTCACAGATCACCAAGTTTTCACATCAGAGAATTAAGGTTGGCAAACTGTGCATTCACCCACATTTCACGTGTTCTGTTTCCTTTTAGATAAGGTTTTCCTTCTGAATTTGCTGAGTTTTTAATCACACTTAAGAAATAGTCATTGTTTTAATATTTCAACTTCTAAATTATTAAGCCCATGCAGACACTCAAGATTAACTGCAGTTTATTCTGTCCACTTTTACAAATGTAGGAAAGGGTACCTGTAAAACATGTAAAACTCAAGGAATACAAGTTTGCACAGTTCCAAAAGAAAAAGGCAACCAGAGCAAGATAACAAGAAGTGATTACGTTAAAGATGATTGTTTCAGGAAAACCTAAAGGGCAAAGCATTCGCTGCTTGGAAAATAGAGCCAGAAGGACACTATGCAGATTTAAAAATACCACATTATACATCCAAGACTGTGAAATACTTCCACAAAAGCATGTCTATGTGAACACTATTTCTCAGAAATGGGTATACCCTAATGAATAAACAAACAAACATGAAAATAGGTAAGTTTAGTTCTTCCACTAACACATCATCCCTTTCTTTTCCCCTTTTTTGAGGTTTGGCCATAGTTCAAAGATAAGGAAACATCCCAGCCTATTTAGTGCACAGGGCGCTTGGTGGGAGTAGAACTCACTCTCCTGTCCACTCTGCCTTCTTCATTTACCTGAACAGAGGATGAATTTGACCTCCTCTGTACAGTATCTGCAGAAAATGCATACATCTACGAGTTACACAGGTCCTAAACTGGCATCTGACATCAACTTGTACCCATTTGGACATGGAAAATTTATATTATTTTGTAAGTATGCCAAGTATTCCTTTACATTAATTTATAGTTTTACAGTACCTCCATTTAAATGGCTCTTTTTCAAAATCAAAAATCAATTGAAACTGTACATGGAAAAGGAGAGAAATAAATGCTTGAATTAATCTCACCTTAAAAAAGATTTTTAGAAAGGGATACATGGATTCCTCCTGAATGCACAACAATGCAGCATTCAGCTGTAATATAAATCTATATTATATTTAACAAAACCACAGTATGTTCTCTTGTCCTATTAAAACTGCATTCTACCTTACCAGGTCTGAATAATTTGTGTAAAATTGATTGCTACAGTTCTTAGTAAGAGCTCTAATTGCATTCCTGGTATAACTTAAAATGATAACCTTATCTTAATTAGTAGAATGCTACAGAAATGCTTCTGAAAGCTGTGGAGAATTAACCTGCATTTTTAAACAGAAGCCTTGGAGTTGGGTTTTTTTGTGGTGCTTTTTTTACTTTTTTAAGTTCATCTCCAACATAGGAAGTACTGCTAATTTATCATTAAAAAAAGGGAATTATTTAAGTAGAGAGAGAATAGACAAGCCTGCTGCCACCTCCTTTGGTCAGCCCGAGTTTCTGTGTTGATCTCTGTCCACAGGCATGCACACTACTCAAGGGGCTCCTCTGCTTGGAGAGCAAAGGATGTGCTTATATGAAGCATATGTCTCTGATCCCTTCCCAGCACACATCACATTCATCTGGACTCTTAGAGAGTCACCAGTGCTGCAAATGAGTCGCGTGCGGGACAGCAGCAGGATGAAGAGCAGGGGCTAGGACAAGAGAATGCTGCCCTTTGAGGACCTGGGAGAAAGCTTCACATGAATGCATTGCCCAAGTCCAGCACACACAGAAGAGGTAAAAATTCTGATCAATTACAGAATAAATTAAAAAAACCACCAAAACAAAACAAACAAAACTACAAACAAGTAAAAAACAGCACCACCAACAACCAACTTAAAGACGCCACCACCCCAAAACAAAACCAACCCAAAAGATTCACATGGTCCATGTGCTCCAGACACCCCATCAACAGGATCTCTGATGACAGAAACCAAAATAACTCCAAATCTCCAAGTACGGCTGCCTGCCTAACTCATCAGCTGGCCAGATGTTGTCTACCAGACGTGACCTCTGAAAGCACACACTTCACAAAATGGCAAAGTGCTGCTTTGTAGAGCCAGAAAAATTAATACTAGTCAAATTTGGTAGCAAGTGACTAAAAGTCCTTTATGCAAATCCTGCTTTGCCATGAGTTTGGGGGAATTTTTGTTTTTCATTTATTGCCTCTTGTTACATTTAAGCATATCCATATTGCTGTTCTGTGAAAAAGTAACACAGATTTCTAGCTTAATAAACAAATACTAATCAGGTTTATTTTAAAAGTAACTGGTCAAGCAGTAGCTGTGTAAGACATCTACTCATGGAAGGCAGTATTGGAACTGCAGCCTGCAATGGAGTCCAAATGCTTCAAAATTTTGTGATATATTTTTACCATTGTTTGTGCTACAGTTCTGCTCAGAACTAATTTTATGAATCCCATCTTATTCCATAAAAAATAACAAAACCAAACAAAAAAGCCCCTACTCTGTAGTAGTACTTTCCTTGGACTTCACTGTTGTCAGTCATGCACCATAGTACGACTATAGTGAGCTACCAAGCAGCAAAGGCCAGGATAAGGGCTCCAAGAAATTACTTTCTTTAACCATATTTTTTCCAAATTAACTTCTATTCCTAACTTTTTGGTGCTAAGGAAACATCCAGCTTTTTAACCAGGTTCACTAGTTATATCACAAGCCCTGTAAGGCACCGACCGCTCTGAAAGTTTCTGTGTGCACCCATCTGCATGAACAGAGCACGATGGGATTCTCCATGCTGTGCTGGAGCTTCACAGACCCAATTATGAATACAGAAGCAATAAGGTGGTGTTTCAGAACAACTATAGTGATTCTACTTTAAAATAAACACATGTAACTTGACATACATCCACATGTATGTGAGCATCCCTGAACACATCCCCGCATGGTCCCCTGAAATTTCACTTTCTCATGCACATAAAATGAGAAAATATTTTACATGCATGAAATGGTGATACCTCTCTCAAGAGCTGTAGTGTTTTCCTCACTGTAGCAGTACAATAAGGTGAACATGTATTCATTGACCATTATTTTCTTTAAAGAGAATGCCCACAAAGAAAGAATCTGCATTATTATTTTGTTCAATATAATGAACAGATGCCTACAGGTTTTTTACATACTACTAAGTAGTTAGTCTTCTCATATGAGGCATTCACACCTCAGCCTTTTCTTAACTTTCACTCATAGCATGGAGTGGAAAGAGAAGGATTCAATGAAAACCATCACTTATCCAAGACTGCCTACTATTTCTGCTTATGGCAATGCACAAGAAGAAAATCAGCCTTGCCTTTGGTGTGATCCCAGTCAGTCTGTTAGCTAGTCCTTATAAATCCATCCATCACCTCTATGAAAGTCACTGCCTTCCTTTTATCGAAGATAATGTATGTTATTGGGATTATACCACTGCATGCAAAGTCATTAAAGAAAGATAGACCACAATTTATGACCGAGTGTGCGGACAGCAGGGCATTATTTTAACCATAAAATCACAATCTGCAAGGAGAGTGGCCAAACCAGAGCAGCCATTAAAGACTTATAATTAACATCAATCAATGTGACACTATTGTTGACATCTTTATTACTTTAAACACACTAATCAAATACTTCTGCATTCAGATAGAAAGATTGATAGGCAGGCAGACAGAGAGAACATCCCTACAGAGAGCAATTTTAAATTATCTATTCAAAAGGTAACAAAAAAATAAGCACACCATCATAATCACATGGAAATGCAGTGCACTGACTGAAACCATTTTCAGCTGGGATACTTGACTTGGGATGGTCAGGCTTGCATATGAGACACATCAAATTTTCCCTGTAAAAATACATATCTGCATGCCTTAGCCATGCAGCCAACTACTGACGCTCCTAAACTGAGAGAATAAACATCCCATAGACAAGCCCCGATTTAAGGTATTTTGCATTAGAAAAAGAAATGGCTCACTGCCTCCTTCATCTCTACTTTTCCCTACACAGATGGAAGAATGTCAAGGTATTATTTGCACATCCACCACTGTGACTCAATATTATCTAATTGCATCCACATACAATTTCATATTGTCCAGACATTAAAATACACTGTTACTGTTGCTACTCATACTAACATTTTGATACTAAGGAATAAGAAGGTGTTTCACTTCTCTACACCACTTCTCAGGCCCTATGTTCTTGTACCTTATTGAATATATTTTTGAGAAGCAGCTCCTTCCTCCATATGATGTTGGCTTTGACATTCATTAAAGGAGAATTCTTAAACGAAAGAATTCTGGGACTCAAATAAATGCACATCATTTCTTTTCAGACAACATGTTTTAGAAGGAGTCAAATGATAGTGCTCCCAACATTAGATAAGGGTTTAAGAATCCCTGTTTTTTCCTATTTCTATTTTTCTATTTTTGATTATTCAAATGAGAATAATAACACTTTTTAAAGAAAAAAATGTAAAAACTGCATTTAGATCCTATTTAGTTGTGAGTAGTAGCTTATTATAATACAGAAGTTGCCTTTGAAAGGACATGCATAATTTCCCAACCTCTGGAAATTAAGTACAAATAAGCATTGCTTTTGTGTATTTAAAAAGCCCAACTAATCAAAAAAAAAAACAACCAAAACCAAACCAAATAGACTACTCTGCACGTAACATGAGAGGCTTTATGCTGTACTTATCCTGGTGAGCGCTTTCTTTGGAGAGGTCAGTGACAGCCTGAGGATCATCTCACCTGTGCAATGAGCACGAGGATCAGCAAACCTGTGTGAGTGAACTGGAAAACAGCAGCACCCCTTCAATAACAGGCTGAGCTGCCTGGAGGGCTGAGCTGCACAGCATCCCTGAGCCATTCAGCCCCCCAGCAGCCAAAAACTCAGAAAGCAGTCAGTGATTTCACTCATCCTTCTCAGCTCCATAGCAGGGAACTGTACTCTCTCCTATACCATGTGAAAGCCTTACAGAGCACTAAGTAATGAGAAAAATGCCGTAATTTGTCTATTGAAAATCCAATTAGTTTAAGCCAATATTTATCAGATCACTCTCCTTAAAACATTTTACTTCAATTTTAAATGAGTTATACTAATTTGGATTGGACCGTCCTTCTCTAATGAAACTGCCAAGCCTTTCAGATGCTTTAATTCATTTCCAAACACAGTGGAACCCCATAAAACAAGCAGAAAGAGGCTGCTAAATGTATGTGGGGTTGCAGTGCATTAAACTAAACTAATGTATCAAGTGACAAAACATAATGAATGCTTTTACAGGGGGAGGAATTGAGACTGAGGTCTGAGAGGACACACTGCAAACCGGGCAGCCAGCCATCTGTCTACCAGGATCTCCTTTGCATCCTGCTGGAAAAGCAGCTTCTGCATCAGAGGTCTGTCCAGCTCCCCACTGTCCACTTGAGACATTCCCGGCTGCCATCGTTTACTGACTCAGTGGGAACACTTGCTCCCTAATCCAAGCAGAGGATTGTAAAAGAGCCTACGATTATTTTTTTAATTATTATTATTATTATTTTCCCAGGCTGACCTTATCATTTGTAAAGAACATCACAAATGAGCAGATAGCCACAGAAAGTTTACTAGCTCTGAATCAGCGACAGACCCAGTCATATCAAAGCCCGTGCAATGTGTCTGTAAGAAAGCAGCTGGCAGTAAACAGGAGTGGTGTGCAAGGGAAATGACAGCCGTCAGGGTGCAGCCGCTTCCTGCTCCCAGCTTTTGGCCTCTGCCAAAACCAAAACAATACTTAAATCTGAGCAAACATCCTCAGTGACAAAGGGGAACTCATAACGGCATTGTGACAAATATCCAGTTCACTCAGCATCCCAGTCCAAAAGGGGCTGACACTGTATTTTCCACAGACAGATAAATTTACATAATAAATAAATGAGCATCAGGTATTGCATGTTCACCAGAATACACCACGTTGTGCACCACTGCCTATAAAGGTTCTCAAAACTAATTTTCCTGCACATTAGTCTTGTTTTGGACATTCATCTATGAACTAAAACTTTGCAAATGCTTTTGCTTACATTTGAGAGAGGGGCCCAAATAGCCAAGCAAGAGGCACTGGGTCTGAAAGAATAAAAGGGATGAATGGATGTTACTGTGGAACAGAAAATATGAAAAGGAAAGATGACTATGCAGAGAGCAGATGAAGATGGGATAAAGAAGAGATAGCCAGAGCAGTGCTAGAAAACAGAATGAGGAATATCAGGGATCCTTTAATCCTTTCCTTAATTTCCCATTCAATTTCTATTCACGATTACATTTATATAGCTTAAGCATACATCAGTAGCTTTGCGGACTTGACTTTGTTGTCGCCAGAAAGTGCCCAAGCTACATTCTCTTCATCTTTTGTGTCACCCTACACAGTCAGCCCAGGAACACTCTTTCCTCGGCAAAGATGCAGTTTCCAGCAGAAACCGGAGGAAATTCTGCACTTTGTCCACTCTTACCCTTTACCTGAGGTCACCGAATGCACTTTATCCTGAATCCTAGGTTTTTCAACTCCTCACAAGAGCCTTTATGATGCTTGTAAGTACAAGGTGGAAGCATAAGAGGTCCTGTAGGAATGCAAGGCATTCATGCAATGTGCTTTCTAGTCTGTGTGCCTTCTAGTTTGCTTTGAGTGCTGATCTGACAAACAAGGAAAACATACGGAAAAAATAATTTCTTGCATGACACTCTCTTTCTGCCTCTCTCAGTTCCCTTCCACCCTCCACGTCCCTCCCCATTGCAATGCACATCACTACTGCCAGAGCAGCATGAAAATGTATGCAGGTATAGCACCGGCCTTTTACAATTGTCTGAGCCAAAGTATTAATCATCAACTGGAATATGAAAATCATAACTAGCAGACAGCAGTCGCGACAGCTCTGCAGCATAATGACAAAATATGCAGAGCAACGTCGAAGAGGAGAACACACTCTCTGTCTTTTAGTCTCTGTGCAATTGAGAGGTATGTTAATAAGCATGTTCATTTGAATGGCTTTTATTGTAACAATAATTTTCTTGCTCTGCTGGATTTTTTTATTATATTCCTAAGAGTAATAACATTAATCAAGGCACTGCTACATGGCACTGTCAAAGAAAAAGCACATCCTGAGCCTGCCTATCACAGAACCAGTAGTGAATGCTTCAAGATTTAATGTGGGCCGCTGATATCACATATATCCAGGCACGCATATGCACACACACACACTTATTTTTTTCATACATGATTAGATAGCACAGGCATGGTGGAGGAGAATGGGTACTTCTTTAACTTAGACTTTTATATCAACATTTAATGCGATCAGTTGAATAACAGGGCTCTCCATAAGACAGCCTTCCTTTGAATAATACATGGGCTAGAAAGATTATATTTAACTGCAAATGCATGAGCTGGGTTTTTAGTCACTTCGTGTGACAGCAGCAAAGGTAAATTTTCAGCAGGGCTTCTTTTGAGACGGTACGTGTGCACAGAGCACATGGTGAGCTTTCACTTCAAATGCAGGTACAAGACCTTGCAGAAACGGTATTACAGTCCCTGCATCTGCACCACAAGCACTCTTTGGCCAGCAACAGTTCTGCAGTGTCTGTACACCCTAACACATAGGCACATGCTTAAAAGTTTCAAAGTTTGGATGAAATACACACGTAAGAGAAGCTGGCCTTTGCAAACACAAACCACAGCTCATAGCACACAAGCCCTAAAGGACAGTGTTGTTCTCAGCCCACCAGCCAGAGCCCCAGAAGGCTGACGGGTGCTCATCCCAGCTGCTGCCTTTGCCTCCACTGGAGCAAGTGCTGGAGGAGTGACCTGGGAGAGTTCAGCGCCGGGAACTGCTCTGGCAGCCTCACCCTGTCCTCGCGTTACCCCTCAAGCTTGCCAGCAATGATGACAGCTTTGCTCGCTTTGAACTGTCTGACGGAGCACGAGGGCTGATTTCAGCTGGCTCCTGTGCAAGGCAGAGTGCACCATGCCTGCACCACAAAAATCTATGGGAGCTCAGCTGTTGACTTCAAGGGCTGCAGGACCAAGTCCTTTGGAATGACTCGTTGTATAACCAGCTCGAGAAACAGTCTGTGGTTTCCTTTAAGAGCCATTAGAGAGCTTTACATAGTTTTATGTCTAGAACTTTAAATGTTGGTATCTAAGACAAACCCAAAACCTAATCACAGAATACATTTGATATTTATCCATGGCTCAAACTTGCTCAATTAAACATTTCCAACAAACATGACAAATATTATGCAGCACAGTTAACACAGCTGAAGACAGCATATATGCCTCCAAGCAGAGTAAAACATACATCTTATAAATTAACAGCCTCTTGAGAGATGCAAATACCTTAATTCCATGTAGTTGTCCAAAGAGTTTTGCAACATGAGCTCTTTTATGGGTTATTTCATATTTACAAGGGTCACAGTACTGCTTACTTGTTAAAGGCGGGTAGTCAACTTTTTTTTCTTCTTCATAATTTCTATTTTGTTCCAGCCCTGCTTATTCCAGTCCATTTCACTTGGCATTAGGAGCTGTAACAATTATTTGTCATATGAACTGCAGTTTACATAGCTGCAGTTCTTTTCCCTATATTGTACTCTTGCAGCTACCTTGAAAAAAAACAATACGTAGCTTATTGACTGAATGTCACCCATTCCAAGGCCATCACTGCTGGATAAAAATAAAAACCCCAAACCCCAGTTGTCTTCATTTCAGCATCTGGAAAACGTGTGTTAGGAAGTTCTGACATATTCCAGAAACGATAAACAAATACTGCCAAGTTCTTTCACTGGCCTACAGTAAAAGAGAGCAAAGATGAAAAAACATCCCATGCTTTATATCCCAACTATCTCATGTGACTCAGGCTTTCAATACTTAATAGTAAGCAAAACTGTATCTCTACATCTATACCTTTGCACAATAACAAACTCCAGTACCTTATCACCAATAAAATATATTCTATGGCATACTAATTTCTAAAATACCAATTACATATAAAAAAGTTTGAAGCTTAAAAAAAGAAGTTGCTCATGATGCATACAAAACTGAGGGCAACAGCTTGCCAAACTCTGCCTACAACTCTGGCCCTATCTGCTTGGAAAGAGGCTTATGTGGGGGAAAAAGGGCCATAGTTCTGCCTAGAGATATGTTGCAAGGGATAGCTAAGCCTTGGGATTTGTTTTTCTCCTTTTAAAATGCTATTTTAAACTTCAAATTACTTTTTTTCTTTTTCTATGAGCAGTTGGTTGGGACTGTTTGGCTTGGTTTTTTCCTCCTGCCAGAAACAATAAAATTACAATGTCTTGAAACTCTGCTTGAGTAACTGCAACAGTCAAGTAGAAAACCTTTTACTGTCTCACAGTTAAAAACAGAAGTGGTACGCTGTTATGGTTGGGTTTTCTAAATTCTTGTCTTATTTATTTTTCTATTGTTGTGTTCAAGATACAATGCCTGATTGGTGCAGAAATAACTTGCGTTACATGCCATTAACACAACAGTGTACTGGTAGTGATGGCATAGTTATGGTTCTGCTGGTTGCTCCATTTCTGTGTATATAATGCCATACAAACTATTAAATCATCTTCAAGTTTTATTACATGCACGATGGCATGATATTTACATTCTACATGAAAATAAGGAGAACAGTAAGCGTGGTGCGTGGTCATGAGTTAGGAGCAGAGGTTCATTTCTGATAAGGGAAAGGCCACTGTACTAATCACTTCTTATAAGGACTCTGATAGCACATCAGCCTGAGAACCACCACCTTCTCATTAGGAAGTCTCTCACAGATATTAGGGAGGGAAGAAAGTAATATTGTAGACTCTCACGGAGGCTGGGTTGGGATACAAACATCACCACGCACTGCGAAAGGCAGATTAGCCACCTGCTGTGACAACCTGTCCATATAACACCCACATGGAGGACTGCAGTCACTTTGTAAGTTTTACAGACTCAGCTTTGCACCTAACATCACACCCAGCACAGAAGGAAGTACAAATATGAGCAAAGCTTCAGTTTTTCTGTTTTCTTGAGCACTTTCTCTATCCAGTATCAACAAAGACATGCCAGCTACACAGCAAACACATGCACCTATATGCACACCATATCTCTTCCGTGTTGGATATAAAGTAGAATAATACACTATCCTGTTGGAAATAAATACTGGAATAAATCAACCCAGGTACAAACACTACCTGCTATTAAATACAGTATGCTGACTTTATTTACTTACCATTCCAGCCACTCCCCATCAGCCGAGGGCACCCCTGTAACAGCCTGACCCTCTGGCATGCCAAACAAGCCTTGGCACAGGCCCAGACTCACACGTCTACATTTCTTGTCTGACTGAAATTAAACATGCGCTTGTGTTAAGAGGATAAAGAGCACCTAAGTAGCAGAGTTAGACTGCTGCAGTGTTCAGATACATAACTGAAGGCTCAGTTTACCCAGTCCCAAGTGGTGGTACTACAGTTTTTAAACACTGGCAGCAACACACTGGCAATGGCTGTTGCCAGTGGCTGCACACAGACATCCCACGAAGACCAACCAAGACCAAGGCTCCTCTTGCCGAAGACAGACAACAGGTAATTAAGTAAAGTAATCACAAGGTTTCAAAGTGGAAGCCCCCACCTCATTACACTCATGGAACATGGGTGTGGTCTTGTTTCAATGTCATTTATATGTTGCAATAATTGGCTTGTGACATCTCCATTCTTTTGGAAAGCAGATGGTCACAAGCTGTGTGTTAAGTGGTCTCATGACTACGGCAAGTAGGTGGCAGCAAGTGGAAATTTTTGTTCAATCC
The DNA here is from genome assembly GCF_001604755.1 of Lepidothrix coronata. Classification (NCBI taxonomy): domain Eukaryota; kingdom Metazoa; phylum Chordata; class Aves; order Passeriformes; family Pipridae; genus Lepidothrix; species Lepidothrix coronata. Next base: position 6,739,500 of record NW_016690203.1, on the reverse strand, counting down.
ACTTCAGAAAAAGAAGTCTCATTTTTCACACAGAGACATTAGCCCAAACAATTCAGGAAAGTGAATGTCCTCTTTTCATCACCAACTACAGTTCCCAGGCAGGTGAAAAAAAACCAAAAAAATCTCAAAAAAGTAATATTATGAGAAAGCAATTTAAGAAAAAATTAAAATTCAACTCAAATTCGAGCTATAGTCTAGATCTGGCAAAAGTTGTCTTCCACTTTTCTTCTCAAGCTCTAAAAATTTACTTTTGAAACACAGATTTTTGTTTAAAGTCCCTTGGCTCAGTCAGAGCCAAGTTTTTTACAGCAGTTTTTACAGCAGTTTTTACAGCACCAGTTCTACCATTGACCTTGGCCTGAAAAAAAAATATAGACCATAGCCATACAAGTAGGTTCTAAACCATGCTAACCAACTTTACAGCTTTTAAATCCTATTAGGCTCCCTTATACAGTTTAAAGCCCCTCTAAGGCATCTATCCCATGAATATATTTGTGTAACGCACGGAAGGCATAAGGATTTGTCTGAAGAAGAATTTGGTTGTTCAGTCACCCTGCAAGTTCAAGAATATGTCAGTTCAGCAATGTAACATCCAAAGTAAAAGCAAAATCCTGATACCTCAGCAATAATAAATTTAGGAATTACACTGACAAATAGATTATTTTCTCAGGTCCATTGACTGACAACACATAAACACCATAAAAATCTGATGTGTTCACAGTGTTTCCTTACATTTACTTCACTGGTAGGGAGATTACATAAGTAGACATAAGATTTCACCTGAATTTACTATGACAAGATCTGCTTTCACATCACATACCTAAAAAACCCCTATTCAAAGTCTATTGTTCCACAAGGACATGCAGTAAACGTGTTAAAAAAAATAAATCTGTGTTTAAAAAAAAGAAAAGCTAAATTACACTGATTTTACTCAGGACAGGAGGGGAGAAGGAAGATTTCATGAAAAGTGTCACGATGCCTCCGTAAAGATAACAAAGCTCAGCCGAATAAGATCTTCAATTTAAGTTCTTTTTTTCAAGACCTAATAAGTTCAAAACTAATATAAGAATAACCTGGTCCACCTCTGAATTCAGAAGCTCCAATGTGCATGCATATATGCACCTTAGTGACTGCAAGTCCTGGTTTAATTATGCACAATTGGAGCTTATTTAGTTTTAATGTTTGACAACCAACCCTTTTCTGAGGGGAATACTTTTATAGCAGACTATGCTTCTTCTATTTTCTTAACATTCTGAATCATTAAGTAAATTTAGGTTACACAACCATAAGTAGCAGAAAGGAACACATAGTCAATAACAGGATAAACATACACCAGAGCAGAAATTAAATCTAGCCAGTTCTGTACTTAACATGTAAATAGGCAGCAAAGTGATTATTCAAAGGACTGCAAGTATAAGCTTTCTCTTACTGGTATTATGCTACAGTTACCATAGATAGTGTTACTAGATTATATTGCATATTATGGAATCCATATGCATAGACATATTTATCATTTGTTGATGAAACTCCCAAAGGAGGCAAACAGAAAATAACAGGAGTTTGTAACACATCGCTAACTCACAAAGAGAAAATGGTGTGTTAGGTTCACATACCAATTAAACTAGAAGACTGGTAAACATGCTAACACAAAATGTAGCTTGAAAAGGCTACCCTAAGCATCGGGTTTTGCTGTGATTTTTACACGCAGTGTTGCTGGGGGAAAGAACTGAGTTAGTTTTCCAGGGTTACACAGTTTGGTATTCATTATGATCTTGGAAAGTTAACTCAGGAAAAGGTAATGTCATCACAAAGCTTTTCCCAAGAGAAGCTACAGACCAAGGGAAAATGTGTCCTGGCCTGCCTGCATGAGCTTCCAAGTAGCTGGGACTCTGTTTAGAGTTCACTTTCTTATTGAGTTTTTCACAAGTTTACTCCAAATTATTACATCATCTTTTGCAACAATAGGCTTAACACTTAAATTAGGTCTATTTACAAACACAAAAATTATATAATGCTTTTTTTATTACTATTATTTCCACCATAAGTGTGTTTCAAAGTCTGTCTTTGAACAAGAAGAGTATGTGGTTTGCAGACCACTCAGGTAGAGGTGTATTGCTGTACTAGGCAACACATAACAGAAGATCATGCAAGGAATAACCACATTGAAACCAAAATTCTGGGCTGCCAAACAAATAATTAGCACAGTGGCAAGAGTCAGGGCATCACGTTACTCTATCCCAATCCCAGAGAGGAGGAGTTCTTTATTGAGGAGAATTTTAATTTATCAGGAAAAAACACATAGTAAGAGATAACGGCAAGAAGCTTTGCTAAAGACATTGAAACTGCAAGTAAAGCATGACTTCTTAATGCAAAATGCAGCTAAGAAATTGCTAGAAAAGCCAATCAACAGTTTTCATATCCCTTTGGTTCATAAATGAACTTCAGATAAAGAATGTTGATTTCATTTAATGCAGGAATTATTTACTTAAATTCTCTTGTATAGACAAATCAGTCTTTTCAGAATGATTTTCCTTAGCTTAAAACACATGTAAACCGACACGCACAATCTCTTCCCAATCTGTAGCTTTGATCAAAGATGAAGCAGTGGAGCTGCTGCTGAGGTGGTATGCCTTTAAATCTTTGGTGCTGATGTGAAAGTATGTGCTCGCTGGTCTCATGTTTTTAATAATTTTCAGCACAGTGTCATTGGACTTATATACATCTTGATGAGAAAGTACTAAAACAGGAACTCTGCTTCTGCTTCTTAATCTGTTGTACTCGCATCAAAGCCAGATCCTATATAAACAGGAAACTGGAATGGGTCTGATAATGTATCACCCACAGGACTGAAGATTTAAAGGAGACTAGACAGACAAACAGAACTACAGCCACTTTTGCATTTTCACTTGTAAAGCAGTCATTCCCCAGCAGATCATCATCCTTCATGAAGCCAAGAAATATTAAGTTCCCCATGATTCCCTGATAAAAGTTAAATAGCTGTACCTAACGCAAAGTCTCAGCCACAGTAAACTATGCTGAAATTTTAAGCCATGTTGAAACATTGAAGGTGAAACTGTCAAAAGAACGTGAAGTCCCATTTCTAAAGCAACTCAATTCCATCTACTTTAATTTTGATACTCGTCATCCAACATAATGAATTTGCTTTCGAAAATTTAATCTCTGGCCTTCTAACTGTCCAATAAGGTTCCAAAACTGAGCGTCTGCAAACAACTAATTAGTGTGATCAAGAAACAGATATTGTAAGCACTCATTTCTCCCTTTTTTTTTTGTTTGTTTTTAATTTGTTAATATGAACAACTGTAAATTGTTTTTAGAAACAGCAAACCCTTTACCTTTACCTTGAAAAAAGCCTACAGGAAAATACCATGCAAGACAGAGCGCAATACCCTCAGTTTTAAACTGTGTGTTATTGGGCCTATTAGACTGCCAACAGAGCGCACATTCCACCAGTATTTAAAGTAAACTTCCAGAGTACTGAGGGAATTCACTGGAAGGTGCCAGTGAAGATATCAGGGGGTTTTATTATAATGAATAAGACAAATAGCAAAAAGAAGACCAAGTTCTGCAAACCCCATGCTGAGGACCATCAGAGGCAGAGATGAACACAGAAATGTGTGCTGGAATTCTGAGATCTTCCCTCCATGTCTCAGGGTCTTGACTTCTAAGGACACCAACATCCAATTCAAAGTGGGTAGAAAAAAACCCCAAAAAGTCCCCTTAAACTTCCCACTTTCCTTCTGTAAAATAAAGTTTATGGTATAAATAAAGAATACTACATAGCATTGTTAATAGGGCTCTGCAGTTACCAGCATTTGAATTTCAAAAGATTACAGATACTATGCTGTTGTGACTGAGATTAACTGAGCACCTAATCAGGAGGTAATACCTTTCACCAGCTCACAAAATCATGTCAGAGTAAAAAAAACAAAACAAAAGAGCCTAGGGGTAGAAAAACGTTTCCCAAAATATCAAACAAAACCCTACAAACATGGTGTGCAGGTTATCAAGAAGTGAGATTTTCTTCATTTTACATCACAGTGAGGTTTTTGTTGCTCTGCAATAGCTTCTCCCCATTTCTCCCCATAATCTGCAGTTTAAAAATAACTGAGAGTGAGGCAAAGTCTTTAATTTTAACTGAAAGTTGAGAAGAAATACATTGTTTAGATATTTAATGTCCAGTTCCTAGATATCCACATAGGAGTGCCACATTCAGTTTAAGATTACTTTAAAGTTAGGAGTATCTTTCCACTCTTCATTTACTACAGCTACTAAATTTTTGTATTTCACAGAATCACAGAATGAGTAAGGTTAAGAAGGGACCACAGTGCATCATCTGGTCCAAGCTCCTAGCTCCAGCTGGGTCATCCTAGAGCACATTTGTTCCACATATTCTGTGCATTGGTGTACAGGCGCTTTATAGAAGTATTTAGTAGTGTCAATACCCCAGTGGGGGTGCAAAGGAATGCCCAATAATCCTGTCTTGTGGTTACAAGATTCATTGTACTTGCTTGAGGTATTCCCTCTTAAGCTTCCTTTTGCTACTAGGGTGGTCACTATAGTTCCTCTCTTCCCATGACTTATCTCTGTCAAGCCTGGCTATGTTCCCGTCTCCCTTCAGATCTAGTTTAAAGCTCTCTCAACAACCCCAGATAACTCCTAAGCTAAGATCCCTTTTCCCCTTTGACACAGGTGGATTAAAATCCATCCTTATTCAAGGTAGTGCTTGAATTCCACAAAAAAACAGGCTCATCTTTCCTGATTAAAATACCAACATGGGCTACAACTGAAAAATAACACTACCAATACAGGGTGAAATGGTTTTTTTAATGCTAGTTTTAGAAGTCCTAATGATCCAGGAGTTTCAAACCAATTTTCCAAAGGTGGAATGGACACAAATCAAAGAGCCATGCTACCCAGCATAAACCTTGCACTCACACTTCCAATCAGCACAACATCAGCTAGTAAAGGGTGGCCCTTCCACCAATAAAACATACTTTAGCAATAAAATTTAGTAGGGAGACACCTTATCTACTCCAAATTAAGTGAGGACTACTGCTTTATTTGCATAGTTATGCTATTTGGTCAGACAGAGAGTGTTGCTCACAAACAGCTCCAGCTCTAAGTTGTGGCACACATCAGAGGCTGGTGAAAGAGAAAACTGAGGAAGGCAGAGGTTCCTCCGAACATCTCTACCTGCCTCCAAATATCAGAATGCTGATTTGTCTTCTCCTTTCTTTTCACAGTAAGACATGTTGGTCCCGCCTTAATTCCAGCCTCCTCAGACTTCCACAGATTGCACTGCTCAAAGGTTTTAGGCTGAGTCTCAATAATGGAAGACTAAACAGTCTCAAGGTGTGTTCCGTTGCATGACAGAGGAGTGTGGGAATAAACTCTATTTTATGTCTTTTCTTAAGTACATACAAAATGTTTTCTCAGCATTTTACTTAAACATTTGTTATAATAACACTTATTTCAAAATGTGTGCGAAAACAGCTTGAAATTTATTCCTTAGTCCTGTCAATACAATAAAAGAAGTTAAAGAAATAAGCCAAGCCTGGTTATAGAGAACAGAATGTGAAGAATGGAATATTTGACTCAAAACTTATCTGAAGGCTTAAGAGTATTGTACAAGTTTACTGTCTTATTTTCTCTTGCTGTGATACCCATATCCTGCATTTTCTCAGAGCACTGATGAGCCACTTAAAGATATATTGTTATTAGGTACTTGGGCTCAACTCAAATTACTGGATCTCCTCAAGGGACAGGACAGTATCTCAGACATATGGGCAACCATATGGTTTATCATGGACTCATATATCCTTTGGTTTTGCTCCTATAATATTTTAAAGACATTGTTCAATGGAAAGCGCCTATGTGCTTCCTTTTCACAATTTCTATAATATTCTCCAGTTACAGCAGACTAAATCTTTTACTTACTTGCGGTTTGTCACCATTACAACTCAACTCTTTTCTCTCCTAATATTAACTAAGAAACTCAGCATGATGGAAAAGCCAAAAGCAATTTAACCGATCAAAATCTCTTACCCAGTTTAACAGATTATCTCTGTGTAAAAGAGCTCTTCTTCAGCCCTATAAATAATAATATTTCTAGCGTCATGTACCATATATGGATTCCTTCCTACTTCAGGAATCTGGAAGGGGAGATGGCTTTTTAAAATCATGGTCTTCCAGGACCAGAGCAGGAAGTGATTATCACTGTTAATAAAAGTCATATCAACAATGCTTTATGAACAATAAGTGTATTCAAATATTGCTCTTTGGGGAAAAAAAAAGAGTCATATTTTTTCTTCTGCTGCCCTTGCTCTTGTTTTGTTCATTATTAGTTACTCAATAACAATGCATTTGCACTGGTTTTGATCAAAACATCTCAATTCTCAGATCTTAACATACATTATGTTTTGATTTGTAAAGGATTATTGACAAGACTTATGCTATATAAGGTAGGAATCGTTCTTTACAGTATATAAAATATTATAAATCAACAACATCTATGGAAGAAACTTTCCTCAGGGCTTAAGGTATTTTACTGCCCAAGATCCACCTCTCAGAAGCATAATCAGCCATTGGTAAGAGCCATCATCATCTCCTGCTTCATTTTCTCTTCTAAGGTGTTTTGTATCTCCATATAATTATAGAGGCCTTTAAATATCATTCAAACAAATGGGGTGGGGGACAGAAATATCCTTTGCAAGAAACGAATTCCAGGTTGAAGCAGTAATATTTTGTACCAATGTAAAATTATAACAAAATATGGAAGAATACACTGTTACCATGTCAATTTTGGTCATACAAAATCTGTGTGTAGTATGTATGCTGTTCCACAATAAAAATCATGCACACACTAGGTATGTATAATTAATGAAAACAAGTGTGCATTGTGAACAGTATAGATACCAAGACACAATAAGCACAGAACAATTTGCCAGGAAAATTTTGTAACTGTATCTTTGCAAGCAAGCAAATTCATATTTTGATTTAAACCTTAGTATATTTTCAGCAGTAATTCACCTGCAAGCATCTCAGTTTTATGACTTTCCACTTACCAATACTGCTATACTGCTCTAACAGAGCAGACTCAGTTCTTCTGGTTAACACATAGGGCAGAAAATTATTCATTGGACTATGAATCTTAAAAATAGACAGATGCCTGGTTGAGCATCCAAGGATGGAGTTAAAAGTTTTTTTACACAAGTCAATGTGGAATCGTGCCACAGGCTTTATCTAGATGAAGATTTAAAATTGAACTGTTAACATGTCCTAGCTAACACATATGTTAAAAGTCTTTTATTGTTGTACATATATACTTCAATACACCTTAAGCTGATCAAAATGTAGCACAGTGGGAAATTAATCTTATTTAAGGTAAAAAGATGTACACTAGGGGATGCAAACCAGAATTCTAAAATGCTTTAGTCAGAACTTGATAGCTGAAGGTTTTTTCTGTGTCCACCTTCAAGTCATTAACTAGAAAAAGATATGGAGGAGAAAGTTAAGTACTATTTATGCAAGTGATCAGCTACAATCCCCTATTTTATTTACATCAAAGTTAAAGCAATAAGGCATGCTGTGTTAACTTAAACTACAATGCTCTGTAAAGTAACCCTACCCAGAAAGACTAGTAGGAAAAAAAAAATCCTATATATAGAGTTAAAGCATATTAAATCAAGAAAACAAAAAAACTTCTTTCCACAGTTTGATAAGACTTAAAAATCAAGTATGAAGTATTAAGAATGAAGGAACTCCTTTGGCCCAGAAAAATGAACTGTGCTCTTTGAAAGCCAAAAGAATAATTTAAAAATACTAAAGCATCCCATATTAACCACATTTCACTTTTCTGTATTAAAATCACAACAACGGGGTTATTTGGATAACGATGACCCATGCTCTATAAATTTCCTGTCCAATAATGGTACGAGGATGGGTACTGTTTGCATGACAGGTAAGGAGTAATGTGCAAAAGAACATGGTGTACACATAAGAAGGCAAAGAAGACTTAAATCTGGGTATAATACAAACTGAACTAAAATGATTTGACAAATAATGGTGTCATGTTCATTACCATTGTTTTCTGTAGGGAATTAGATATCCGACCAGTCAAAAAAAATTCTGTTCTATTAAACACACATGTCCATACATATGCATATGTACCTGTATACATACCTCTCTCAAAACATAGGCTTTAAAAACCAGAAAAATGCTACCAGCAGCCAGACCAATCCATCTTTAAAATTGTGGCTGAATTTTCACCTCCTATTGATGAAGCTGTGTTAGTTACATACAGCCCATGAGTCTATTAAATAGGCTACCAGTAGTATTTCTGGTATATACCCTTGGAATGAGACATTTGCTTACACTGACTCAGGCTTTAGTGAGACAATTAAATAGTAAAGGGCTTCTATCAAGAGAGGTTTTTTGGTGACACATGAGTTGCAAAGAAATGCTAATGTGCTCTCCAGTGCTGACACAGCAAATAAACAAGCACAAATAATTCCTCATGTCTGGAAGTGAAAAGGAAAGCCATGCCACTCTCCTGGTGGGAAGACACATTTATTATTTCAATATGGAATTTATTCTGGTTGATGGATGTAGACTAAGAGAGGAAAAATCAATAGAGTCATGCACGTATTCAGTTTGAATGATGTGGATTTAAAGCAAGAACAGAAAACTGAGAAACATGGATTATTTTATTTTTAATAGTTTGAATAAGAGAGATTATAATAAGTTTTACTCATGGAAATTAACCAATTAACTAGAGGATGTCATCAACCAGAATCAGGATGGGAAAACACAAAATAAGGCAACTGCCCTTCTTACTCATTCATCTTTTATTCATTCATTTTATAACATGACCTGCAGTCAGCACAAATTTACTAGCAGGATGCATTAAGGAAAAGCAAAATACATTCTGTTTCCTCACCATTGCCCATACTTCACCTTTTTCCTCTAAAGAATGATATAATGAAAACTCATGTGCTTTATGACATTGCTCTTGCAAATTCAGAGCAGTAAAAGTCTGTCCTTCCTATTGGCTTATATATAGTGTAATTTTTTTACTGAGGCTCTGGCCAACAAATATTGTGTTTCTCACAGGGAAACACCAATGCAACTGGTCTCTTTGCTGTGTTCCTTGGAAGACTCAAAACATGGGTAGAAAAATGTCAAGGGGGAAACCTTGCCTAAACTTAGGCCAGGCAGTAAAACTCCCCAGGGGAAAATCATGTTTATTAAGTCACTCCTCTTGTTCAGTAAAGGTTAGCAAGCATTTCAACAAATTTCCTCTTGGGTCAAATAAAGCTGAAAAGGGAGTGGATGTGATACCACTTGACAGGCCTTGATTTTCAGATGGAAGCTACAGTAGTATTTTGGACTCTAAGGTTCTGGATCTTGATTTACAATAATAAAACAACATCTCCAGGATTATTTTTTCAAATAAACTAAAAACATTACTTTATTTCTGGAGAAATTTACACAGACAGAAGTTTGTTCAGTGTTCCATCACCAGATGTGAATCTAGAGCATCCTGGCAACAAAAACTGCCATGACAGCCACAGCTGTGGGGTACTGCAGAAAATTGCTTTTGCTTAACCCTTACAAGAACCAAAACCTCTACTTATCTTCCTTTCAGCCTTATGAAAGTGCATTCCAGTGAGAGGCTCATTGTGTTCCTCTTAAGGAAAATAAACCCACTGTATTTACTGAGAGATGCATTCTGTAGATGATCTAGCATCTCATTAAGATGATTTTACCCCGTACTGTTCTGGCACACAAGCTCTCATAAACAACATTTTCAATACTCTGCTCTTCAGATCTCATCACAGTCCTAAACTAGGTCACCTGGAATGATGCTATGGCACATAAACAAACAGATCAGATCCAACTTCTCCCTTTTTAAGTACCTGATATTTAGAGGCATCTTCCCTGCAAAGTAAAATTTAAGAAAAAACAACAAAGGTTTACGTTAGCCTTTTACCAATAGCTGGTTCCTCAGATCAAGCTCAGGTTGACAATGAGTGACAGTGATTGCCAGTCACTGCTACCAAACATCTCATTTCGAGCAGACCAGAGCACAGATTTGCACCTCAGGGGGTTAAGGGGTTGCAGCTAGAATGGCTCTGGCACGTGAACCATCTCTACATCTCTACATCCGAGACAGGGAAGCTCCAGGTCAGGGCTGAGGTCATTCCTGTTGAGGCAGCAGGCAGCAAGACCTATTCTTAGTGCACATTAGCTGACATTTGGTAAAACCGTAACAAAGACAAGGGAGTATGTGAATAGTTTGCCAAGAGGCCAAGAGCTGCGTCATCCTGCTAACGCATATTACAACTACAGGTTACCTCATGTTAGTTACTGCATCTTAGCTCAGATGTAGGAAAAAATACATCCATTGTCAAGTGAAAACAAGGCAGCTGAAAATTAATGGTAAGATGAACTTGCTATGACATTGGCCATATTTAATTAATTTTTATGAATAAACAGAGGTACCAGCCTAACATTTCAAGGGACTTCAAACTAATGATAACGTTGAACTTATGATCAATCCATTAGAATGCAATCATTTAACAGCTGGCATCTTGGAAAAAATAATACATGTTTTGATATTGCTTTGGTATTTTGCTTTCTAAAACACACCTGCAAAATTACTATAAATGGACCGCTGTTATCATCAATGGTATTTATTTTAGTTATCTCACTCTTGCTACTCAGGCAAACCTTCAGGGAGGGGGAGAGGGACAGGAAGAAAAAGATAAAGGAAGAACAAATAGAAGCAAAGTAAAAAATGAAATACTGAACTTCTAATCAAGGACTATAGAAGAAAATTGCCAAATATGAAATTAAATTAGTGCCAGACACTGTTTGAACATCAACACAAATTCCAAGCTCAGGTTCTGAAGCACTGTCCCCAAATGAAAAAAACAATCAATTAGAATTCCCTGGCCTCCACCTGTTGTAAATGGTTGCAAAACACACACCATTTTCTTCACACCTATAACTTCTGCTGAGTTCAGTAGCTCAAAAAGTCTCCTTATTGCAGCAGATAAGACAGAATTATGACTCTGGGTTTGTCACAGTGGAGTGCCTCATTACACACTGTCACAGACATCTCAGGATGCACCACAGATTTCTTCGTCAAGGAGAAATAATGAGCTGTCCTGGGTCCATAGTGCCTTTTATAGCCTCCCAGATGTTTGCATTCATTTATTTATTTATTTATTTATTGTATTTAAAGCACCCCCAAGCCTGTAGTAACTAAGTAATGAAAAATAAACCTTTATCAGCATAAAGCTGATAAAGATCAAAATATGAGATTGCTGACAGGGCACCATAATAGAAATAATCTGTTTATTCAGCATTCTGTTTTGAAACTATGGGATGCATTCAGATTACTTCCACAATTCCCCCCTCATTAACATCCTGTCCTGTTTGCCGTAGGCTATGACGTAGACTATGATAATAGTTTTGGCATATGTTTCCTAAGGAAAGGCCCAGCCACCCTTCTCTTGAGCAGATGTCGATTGTGTTAATGCTGAAGATGCATATGCACCACCTCCTGCTGGGTCCAAGCCTCAGCACTCACGTGACATGTCACTGTCACTTAATTCTAATCACTGAAAACCATACACAGATATTACAGATGTCCTCCATAAATGGGCAATGTATATATGTGTGTGTCTAGGCATATGCACACACACACCAGGCATGCACTCAAAGCACACAGAAGAACCATAATGGATCTTATGGTGAAAAGAAATCACTATTATTCCCTGGAGTCTTACAGGAAGGGCAAAACATATTTCAGGGAAAAGACAAGTTCTTTCAGTTCCATCATCCCAGAGCCACATGTACAGCAGCCAGTGGTATAATTGATTAAGGCTTCTTCATTTTTCTTTTCCCCTAAGAGATATGCAGAAGTAGCATGGATGTAATTTTAATGCAAAACCATAACAAAGTCTTCAGCAGTGATAAGACAAAATGAGCTTCCAAATGCATGAGATGCATCAATTGGAGTGCTGATCCTCAATAAACATAATCAGAGATATACAGTCAAACACTTCTCTTTGGCCTCTTTTACATCAGTAAGTTAAACAGCACCAAGAAGCAAACCCAGACAGCAGATTTTAATTGTCTCTGCAGTTCAGTTATTAGACAAGTTCTTGGCAAAGGTTTGGCAGACTGCCCAGCACCACAGAGATAAAACACAGCCCAGGGATAAATCCTGTAGGAGAGTATGGATGCGGTCACCTTACTTTGGAGAGTAAGAGTTGCATGATTTCGTCATGAGCTGTCTGTATTCTCAGTGCCAGACAATACACCCAGGAGAGTTTAACTTCTTAGTACAGATGCAGTCTTTCTGTCCACTGTCAAAGCAGAGCCTTGGTTTAACAGAGGTACCAAATCTCTCTCAAACATGGAACAACATCACAGTATCACTACTTCTGACTAGAATTTCATTACTTTCCCTTCCAGGTGAAACAAATTATGTCGTAGCTCCATCATGCAGTCCCATGAAGAACATTTAATGTGACAATAAATAGAACAGCAAGAATTTGCCACAGCAAACGTATTCTTTAGCCAGCATTTTCAAACCGTAAAGTATTAACAGCAAAACTGACCCTGGAAACAACATCTAGAGGAAAATAAAGATGTCAAAAGTACAATACCAAGCCTTCTCTTTTAAAAATAATTATGGATAGACAAGCATACACACATACATGACATTCACAACATCATAGAAACTTCTGAGCTGTACTGTGTTAACATCATATTACCTATATAGGTACAGTTAATATACTTCTTTAGGGCCTAAAATCCCACTGGGGGAAAGAAAGATTCATTCTTAAGGTCCTAAGGCAGAGTCCAGAGGATGGAGTTCTCAGCTGCTTCCATGCCGGGATTGGGATTTCAGGAATCTGTTCACCAGTGCTGCATATTCTCCCTAACACCCAGATGAGGAAAAGAGGGGTTTTTATTGTGTAATTATGCCTACTGCATACTGCTGAACTAGAAGACACAGTAATCTCTCTAGGGTTTAAATTCTAGAGGTAAACAAAAGGACTGAACAATGGGGAGTGAAGTATGTTTCAGTATTTCACATTTTTCCAAGTAGAGAAAAAAACAGCACCATTTTTCACAGAAATCCAGCGTTAACTAGTCTATGTCTATGTCCCTTCAAACCCAAAACTTCAAATTCTCATCTCCAACAAACAGGATATTTTTTTGCACAGGTCAAAAAAAGAGGTGACTTGACTGTCTCCTTCACAAAGTCTTCCTAAAGAATTGCACATCTTCACATTCTCTCATTAAAGCAATTAAACAATTCAGTAGAGCAACAGATACTAGTAAAGTTGCCAATATTGGTATTGTATCCCAGTCTGAAATCCTAACCTGTGTTTACAGTGATTTTGTGTAGCATCAATACTAAACACAGCCAAAGTACAAATTCTCTCACTATTGTTCCTTTCTTCACTCAGTGATCCTCCTTTCCTCACCTCACCCTTTACGTGGTGGGTGACCGTGCACTGCAAAACTTACTTTGACAGAGACAAGGCAGGGACTATAATTTGTCACAAAACCTTCCTAGAAAAACAAGCGGGATGGGCATTTTTCCCTAGTACTATCCATCTCAAGCTTGCAGAGTGCTGAGGGCTGTTGGTTTTGGTATGTTTTTCTTAAAGCCCCACTTCATTTAATCCCATGTTTGGCAACCCCCTTGTGAACTGCTGACCTTTCTTGAAACAGCCATAGATTATTCCCAAAAGTGAAACCCTTTTCAAGGAAAATGGTTGTTCCCTCATATATATAATTTAGAGAGGAAATATGAGAACACAGAAAGGAAGGAAAGTATGGGAAGATACAGAAACAAAAATGAGTAAACTATAAGTAGAGAGTCTCCGTATAAATTCTAGACCAAACAAAAACTCGCTATTTCAAAATATGTCTCTCACAAAAGTACATGTATGTTATAGCACAATATTCACCTGCTCTTTGCAATACTGGACTCTAAGGCATTATAATTGGGAAACATATTTTAGATGCATTGCAATATATACTTAGAAGCCAACAGGGTAAAACATTAAAGCAAGTTAGCCGAAAAGCATGCTAAAGATCTGGTCTACTTCCCCATTCATGCATGTTACAACATCTCTAAGGTGGTACAGAAAACCCAATGTCAAAAGCCAGCCATGAGAAATGTCACTCATCAATGGCTGTCTTAGTTACGTTGCCCATCACCAAGCAGACAGGAAATGTTCTCAGGCTCACAAAAAAGCAAACAGAAGCCAGAGCTAAAAGTAGATTCTTTTTTCCCTTCCACCACTGCACACTATTACTCTGAAAGACTGGAAGGCGTATGGGGATCTTGCTACTTACTGCCTTCAGGTGACTCCAAATTAAAAAGAAAGATATCAGCAGATGTACCCATCTACTCTACCCCTTCTTCATATGGCATGCTACAATATTATTACATCTAGGCCTATCGGCACGCTTCTGCCAAAGGTGTGTCAGCATTTCGCAATCCAACCTTTTTTTCCCTCCTCCTTTTGAAACTCAGAGGTCAATAGTCAAGTTTAAAAAAATCGCTCTGTGATTCAGCACCACAAGTTTCTTTTTTTTTAAAGGGATGATCCAAAGGAGATTTATTTTCTTGAGCTGCTGCACCTGGAATGCAGCAATTATGGCATAGATATCTCCCTAAGAGCTCTGTCATCTCCCATGCCACCCGTTTCTGCTGTAAACAGTACACTACCCTGTCTTATCTTGTCATCAAATGCATTTTCACTTGCGTAGGTCTTAACATTGCACTAATCTTAAAGGAATTTTCAGAGGAAGCAGGCACAAAAATGAACGATTGTTCCAAAAGTTTAATTACATCTATCCCAGTATCTTCTTTTTCACACTTAAGACTGTGGGTGGAATTATTGGTCAGGGAGCAAGTTGTCACTAGCAGTGAATTGGTCACTTGAACAAACTAAGCATATACAGCAAACATGCTGAATTTCATAAATAATAATGATCAACACTCTCTCGCATTTTGCTTTGTTTTTGTGGATAGCTGGACAACTGAGAAAGAGCTGTTGTTTGCAAACAAAGTTTTCATATCATATATGTGCACGGAAAATCACCACAGACCTCTTCAAATAAACTGTTTTATATATATTAAATACATGGCATATTCACAATATCTCAAAGACACAAAATAATTGATGGTACAAATTTGACCTACTGTAACACTCATTGGTAATTCATATTGATGAGAGAGGTGGAGCATCTCTCTATGAGGAACGGCTGAGACCTGGGGTTGTTCAGCCTGGAGAAGAGGATGCTCCAGGGAGATCCTTTTGCAGCCTTCCAATACATTAAGGGGGCTTATAGAAGGGACTTTTTATACAGGCAGATAGTGACAGGACAAGGGACAACAGTTTTAAACTAAAAAAAAAAAGTTTAGATTAGGTATTGGAAAGAAATTCTTTACTCAGAGGGTAGTGAACCACTGGAACAGGTTGCCTAGAGGAGTTATGGATGCTCCATCCATAGAAGTGTTCAAGGACAGGTTGGATGGGGCCTTGAGCAACCTGGTTTAGTGAAAGGTGTCTCTGCCCATAGACAGGGAGGCTGGGACTAGATGATCTTTAAGGTCCCTTCCAACCCTAACCATTCTATAATTCTATTTTATATACACTTTACAACATGAAAAAATTGTGTAGACATCTATGGGTATAGCACCTCAAACTCATGAACTCATCATCTTGCTTATGTCTTCATAACCTTGCAGGCTGACTTGCAAGAGTAGCAAAATGTAAAAACAGCTGGATGAAATACATTCAGAACACTAATTTCGGAACATCTCAAAGTAAGCTTTCCTCTGTTCACTCATACAAACATAGAGAGATTCACCACCAATAACTCATAAGACTGAAAATTAGAAGCCCAGTCAAAGTTTCAGAAACTTGTTCACCACATGTTTATTTGAATTATATGATGTTTTCTTAATGCAAATAATGAGAATTGTTTTCTACCTTCTATTGTTTTCTAGCTATGCCTTGGTGGAAACACTTCAAAATGTTGTTTTCCTTCTACCACAAAAACAAAATTCTTTGTGTAAAAAGAAATAAAGGTAGTAAAGATGATATGAGACGTTGTTCATTTCCCAATGCAATCAGAACTATGCTACAGGAAAGTGAAGGTTAAATTTGGGAATGCAGCGGGAGAAACTTTAATCTGCAAATATTGAGGCAGCTTCCTCTTGAACACAAAAGAGATGACTTCAGAAATACTAAAATATTATTTTTAACTACATGAGAAACAACTTAAATACAAAAAATCATGTCAGTATTATTTCTAAGATGGACCAGTTGTTCTTATTCATTCAAATCTACTTTGAAACAGTCTCTTCCAGACTCTATTATCTAGGCCCCAATGCTGAAGAATCCTTAAAAATCACTCAGTGCAATTGAAGAAGATCCACGTTCTCCAGCAGAAGTGTCCTTACACTAATAATGGCTCTGAATGGATTTGGAAGGCACTATCAAAGTCAACATGCACTTTACAGTAACACAGGCTTAGTTTGTGCTAGTATTACACGAAATTACTCCAGGACCCAGGGATGTACATATGTGCTCAGGTTTTCCCACACATATGGGGAATGTGAATGCATTCAGATACCTTTATTCTGAAATTCTCCTAGAGGACTTCAACAATTCATTTAAAAGGCTTGTCGAGATTTTCTGGTTTTCAATACACTTCAATCTCCCTAGTGATTATAATCAG
This sequence comes from Lepidothrix coronata, assembly GCF_001604755.1. Lineage (NCBI taxonomy): Eukaryota > Metazoa > Chordata > Aves > Passeriformes > Pipridae > Lepidothrix > Lepidothrix coronata. The sequence goes on along the minus strand of NW_016690203.1, from coordinate 6,722,694 downwards.
CCCCAAAATGCAGAGCAATGCTTGTAGCATTGCTAAATCCCACTCACCAACTGCAAGGGTTTTAATCCTAATATGAAGTAAAAAGAACAGGCACCTAGATTTTCAAGGCAATTTCCAAACATATTTTAATGCTAACAAGACAAATATATATGTATATATATATATGCATGTTAATATTGTTACTCCAGAATATGCTGCTAATATTCTAATCAAAACTCATAAAATTACAGTCGTATTGTTCTACTCCTGTATTTAAACAGCATTTCCTTTCTAAACTGGCATTATCATTAAAATTAAATTAAATTAAATTTTTACTACAACATGTTTTCAGGGACACAGGAAAACAATTTATTTGTGCACATACTTTTATAGCATGCACTCCTCAAAGAAAGATGGGAAAAAAAGAGGCACTATGATTCAATTTCATCATATTTACTAATTAATAAAATGCTCCCTCTGGATTCAAATACAACTTTATGTAGTCATTTTCCACTTTAAATAGGACGCATTACTACAGTATAAAGTGAAGACTTTTACAAAAAGATAAAGACATGATGCATTTTGTGCCACAATATAAAATGTGAACACCATCATGTTCTGTTCAGCAAATGCTAGCAGTCTTGGATCTTTGGTGCACAACAGCATCCCAGATAACAGAATCCTAAAGCAATTTGGGTTTCAAGGGTCCCTGAAGATCATCTAGTTCCAACACCCTGCCATGGGCAAGGGCACCTTACTAGTGTAAGTTTGCTCAGAGCCATTCAGCATGACCCCGAGTGTTTCCAGGGATGAGGCATCTACCACCTCTCTGGCTAACTTGTTCCAATGTCTCACCACTCTCATTAAAAAATTTCTTCCTAATATCTAATCTAAACCCACCCTCCTTCAGTTTGAAGCCATTCCCCCTTGTCCAATCACTACAGGTCCTTGTACAAAGTCCTTCTCCAGCTCTCTTGTAGGCCCCCTTTAGGTCCTGGAAAGCTGCTATAAGGTCTCTCCAGAGCCTTCTCTTCTCCAGCCTGAACACCCCAACTCTCTCAGCCTGTCTTCACAGAAGAGGTGCTCCAGCCCTCTTGTCATATCGTGGCCCTCCTCTGCACTTGCTCAAACAGGTCCACATCCTTCTTATGTTGGGAACCCCAGAGCTGGGTGCAGTACTCCAGGTGGGGTCTCACCAGAGCAGAGGAGAGGGACACCTCTCTTAACCTGCTGTCCATGCTTCTTTAGCTGCAGCCCAGAATACAGTTTTCTGGGCTGCATGTGCACATTGCTGGCTCATGTTGAGCTTCTCGTCAATCAACACCTCCAAGTCCTTCTCCTCGGGGCTGCTCTCAATCCATTCTCCAACAACTTAGCCTGTATTTGTGCTTGGGATTGCCTTGATCCAGATGCAGGACCTTGCACTTGGCCTTGTTGAATTTCTTGAGGTTAGCAAAGGCCCATCTTTTAAGCCGGTCAAGGTCCTTCTTGATGGCATTCCTTCCCTCCAGCGTGTCAACTGCACCACACAGCTTGGTATCGCTGGCAAACTTGCTGAGGGTGCACTCAATCCCAATGTCCACGTCACCAACAAAGATGTTAAACAGCACCAGTCCCAATACTGACCCTTGAGGAACACCATTCATTGCTGTCCTCCACTTGGACACCAAGCCATTGATTGCAACTCTTTGAGCGCAACCATCCAGCCAATTCCTTACTCATCAAGTGATACATCCATCAAATCTGTGCCTCTCCAGTTCAGAGACAAGGATATGGGACTGTGAAATGCTTTGCACAAGTCCAGGTAGATGACATCAGTTGTTCTTCCTTTATCCACCAACATGGTAACCCTATCACAGAAGGCTACCAAACTTATTAGACATAATTTTCCCTTAGTCAAGCTACGTTGGCTGTCACCAATCACCTCCTTATTTTCCACATGTCTTACCATAGTTTCCACGAGGATCTGTTCCATGATCTTGCCAGGTACCTAGGTGAGACTAACAGCCTGTACTTTCCTGCATCTTCCTTTTTTCCTTTTTTAAAAATGGGAGTTATGTTTCCCCTTTACCAGTCAGTGAGAACTTCACTGGACTGCCATGACTTTTCAAATTTGATGACCATTTGTAATCATTTGTTGATTTGCCAGATTTGACAGGACTTTTTAAACCCCTTCCCTTCCCAATCTCTTGTTGAAATTGCTCTGTTCTTACACTTTAAATTAATGGGTTGTAAAATAGATAATTCAGTATAGCATGTGATGGTAGAACAAACAGATAGTGGTTGCAGAAGGTGTCTGATGAGCAGAAGCAGTGGTCAACCTGTGCACATATGGACCCATGATGTCCTGCTGTGCAACTAGATATGTTAGAGATGCTATTATATTCTCTTCCTAAAGCATGTATTTGCTATAGTACTAAGGCTGAAAGAACCACAGATATTGAAGAGTCATCTCTGGACATGACCTCTCAAGGCAAACTTACCCCTGTACTCCAGTGCCCAAGCAATTCAATGATTCCGAGTTGGCCCTTGGATAGCCCTAGGTCCTCCTCCCAGAAAAACTCTTCTGTTGAGGACGTTAGCTACCCTACCTTCCTCCCTGCTGCAGCACTGCCTCTGCACCAGGCAGAGGGGAATTAGACAAGCTTCTTGAATTTCCCGAGCCTCACAAGGGGAGGGGAGATGTGCAGAAATGGTTGGCTCTTGGGTCTCTCAGAGGAAAGTGGAAAGGGGCAGAGGGAGTAGAAACCCCACCAATCAGTAAGTTGTTTCCTCTTGTTGACAATATGTAATATTGTTATAAATCTGTCATCTGCAGGACAAGACAATTACCTGAAGAGCTAAAGTCTACACTGAGGTCACAACAAGGCTGAGATATCTAGGTAATATCAGAGGCACAATTACCCACAGAGAGCAAGCAGCCAGAAAGAGGATGATAAGTACCAACAATTTGCTTATATAACAACAGGGAACAGAGAGCCATATATCTTGAGCAAAATAACATCTTCTTCCAAGAAATTAAACTATAATCTCAGCTGACAAAATATGAACTTCAAAGTATTATTTTAGCATGAGGAATAATCTTGCTGTCAGCATTGCTTCTGTGCTGCATCTGCCTTGCTTTCTGGTTGCTCTAGCTGACTGTTCAGACACGCTCAGGCAGAATCTGTTTGAGCAGGGGACAGGACTGGAAAGACTTCTGTGACAAAATTGGTGAGAAGTACAGGTGTCTGTTCATTGCCTCCTGTGGAAGTAAAAGAATTAATTACTGAGCTGCTCATGGCCTTTGAACCTTAATGGTTATGATCTGAGCAAGAATACACCCTGCCCCTGAAGTTCACTGAAGTGCAGATGCTGAAACTATAAGGCTAATTCCCTTCCATAAAGGTAATCAAAACACCCTGATGGCACCTGGTGAACATTAAAGGCAGCTTTGGTTTCAAAGTCAGATGCCCTTGGCAAAAACAGAGGTCACATTTGTCAGATCACTCTTTGCTCTCCAAACATTGCCTTACTCCTTTCTTTCTTTATGTTTTCATTAACACTATTAAGTCTGACAAATATTTTCATTCTTTTCTTCCTTTCTTTCCCCATCTCCCTGTTGCCCTTCAGTTCTTCCATCATCTGCACTAGGCCGTTCCACCCTCACCCTGTGAACACCAGATTAAGAGAGCGAGCTCATTTGTATGATAAAGAAGTAAAACAGAGCTGGTAAAGCCAAGCCTATTGCAATGACTCCGTAAGCATAGCATGGTCATTCTCCTGTACTTCAGCATGTGAATCAATATCCGTGCAATGGATGCACTTTCCAAGTGCATGGAAAGCAGTTCCTGCAACTTTAAGCCTCCACTACCCTTGTGGCTCCTGAGTGTGAAACAAGGAGGGATCAGCTTTTATAGGAAAGGTAGAAAAAATTAACACCGAAGCAGCTGGTCTAGGAATTTGTTTTCAAGGGAAGCAGGAAAGAAACACAGAGGAGTGGGTGAAGAGAAGATTCCTCCATACAGGAAGATTCTTCTTAACAGTTCATTGGTGGAGTTCACATCCTAAACCAGGAAGACTCAGATCCTTTTCACAGATGTCACACCAACCCAAACTTATGTAATGCAGCTGAAGATGGTCTCATTATCTATGTAAACTACACTCATGTCAATATTCAATTGTACACTTGCTAAGTCATTACGTTTCATCACCAAATAAAACACTGTTTCAAAGCTGGAAATACCATGCAGAATTCAGAATTGCTCTATTGTATCTAATAACTGTGGACAGCAGAACTGAAGCTACCTCTTTTCCTGGGTCTAGGTACCTATGTCTATTATTATCTGTAGGTGAAACGAAGCAACATGAACACTGTTAACATGGCAATATAGGAGGAATTTGTTCCCAACTAGGCCCTTACCCTGTAATTTTGTATATTTGTGAATAACACTGAAACAGGAAGGCTACAGTATTTTAATGGATAAAAAATTACTTTTTTTTCTTATATAGGATTGCTATAATGATTAACATCACTTCTTAAAATTCTGCTTACATGTGAATATAAAATAATTGAATAAGCTGCTTAACTTAAAAGTCAAATTCTCTGAGTTTCTTCATACGCTTTTTCATAAACAAGGTTTAGACTGCAGCTCGAAGGACAGTGTGCATGCATTCTGTCCCCAAGGCACTGAGAGGGTAGAGTGGTACAGGCAAAATGAAAGACACCTTAAGCTGCATTTCTGGAGATATTAAACTTTTGAGACTCCACCCCACCCACAAATGGTGGAGGCATCTCTCTTGCAACTGTCTAAGAGTATGTCCATGACTGGAGGCACTTACCATCTCAGCACTCTTTGGATCTCCTCCTCTGCCCACTGGCATATGTTCCAATAACTTGATCCAATATATTACATCTATTTAGCAAAATAAAGGCTATGTGCATGTATATCCTATTTGCACTGCCAGAAGCTGACACTAAATTTGTCTCTCATATGTACTCATACAACACAGACACATTCCACTGAATTCCCAGGGGCAAATTAAGTCTGTGATGCCCTTCCACACTTACCCAGGGCACAGAGGGAAAGAACTTGCCTCATACTCTGTAACAGAAATGGTCCAAGTGGATAGGGCTTGGAAAAAGCCAATAGCTCCACTTGGGGAAGTGCAGAATATTTTCACTACATACACTCAATTTATTTACAGGTGTTGGTATAGTACAAACACTGAGACACCCAAATAAAGAGGGTTGAGTAGAGTGAGTCTGCATTTATTCTGGTTTCATCTTTTAAGGAACGAAAACAAGGTGCAGTACTGGTGCTTAAAAACCCCTAACATTAAACGGACATGAAAGCAATACCTTTGCAAGAACTTTTCCCCACAGCACAATCTGTTCATGCTTCATCTCTCTGTCCAACCCTTTGGCCATGACTGATCTAGCCAGCTTTGCTTTAGAGTGAATACAGCCATGGTCTTTCCTACTTCCCTCTACAATGCTTATAACTGGTTGACAATTTAAAGAGCATGGCATTTTGCAGAGGAGGGACATATGGAGATCTGCAATTTTTTACAAAATCATTCTCTTCACTCTTCTTTCATCTGCTCTACCCCAGAGCACCTCTGAGAGAAAAGGATGGTTATTGGTGGTCTAAGTGTTGGAGCTGCATGTTTTGAATCAAAGACTATCATTCATTTCAGGAGATAGACCTGATGTACACAGAATGTGCGCCAGGCATCAGTGGTTGCCCCATGGACACGTGACGGTCACCTGATGTCACTGTGAGCTCACACACCTGCTCCAACGGTGCCAAGAGATGAGGGTTTTCCCTGATTGATGTGTGTAACTGCTTCATGGGGCTGCGTGGGTGGAGGATGTGGGCTGGCCCCGGCAGCGCACCGACCTGAACTTCCCTCTGACATTGCACAAGGAAAAGACAGACGGAGACTCATACCTGCCCACCCACACAAACAAGCCAGCAGATGTAAAAATACATGACCTTAAAAACCAGGACACATTTTAAGTTTTCTTCCCTTTCTTACCAGCTCCACAAATAAGTCATGCATTAAAATACCAGCATAAAAACAGAGGACTGTGGAGCCCTGCAGACTAGAAATCAAGTTACACACACAAACAGAGTTGGCCTGTTGCCTTCACCACATTTGCTACCACATTACTATGGCCACCCTCCTAGAATTTCCCTCAGATATTTCTAACTTCCCACTTCTCTCTTTAATTCCAAAAAGAAAAAGGGGGGGGGGGAGGGGAGAAAAAAAAAATTGCACTTCTGTCTGTATGAAAAGTAAAAGTTCGGCTTAAGAAAGTATCTACAAAGTACAGAAAGACCAACTTCTCAAGTTTGCAAAAACAACCACCACTACCACGTATGCTCACCTATCTCCTGAGAGGAAATTCACTGCTCAGAAACCTGATATTCCTCATGCTCTAATTAAGGAAAAAGGAAATAGCTTTCAGTTTCTTGTGCAAGGGCCAATGAACATAAGTCAAACACTCACCTAAAACGATGAAAACACTTCGAAAAGAAGTAAAACAAACATTCTGCTAAATTCCCAGATGTATATTCAGTAATGTTTCTGATATAAAGGCAGTGGATAGGAAAGAGGAAAATAATTTTGTGATGTGGAAGACATACCTTTATAATCCATCCTCAGTTCATTTTATGCATTTGTGATGGAAGGATTTGTTCTGCACTGCTTTAGCAGAGCTCCTAGCATGGCACAAAATGGACAGTGTCACATCTCAAAAAGCTACTTTCTGTGAAGCATTGTGGATCTCTGGTCACACTTATTTCTGTAGCACCTATTAAATACTTACGTAAAGTTAACAAGAGTCAAAGGATACACAGCCCTGTAAGTCTTTATCTACCTCCCGAAGTTTCAGGAAGAAAGTATTTCTCCTGCAAGGATTTTGGAAACTCCAAAATTTCTTTCCCATTGAAAACACTTTCTGTCTCCTGTTATTTCACTTGCTTCTACCAGCTTAGTGACAGTGAGTATTCATCAGATTTGTAACAAAGAAGGAATAAAAAATGCTAGGCAGAAATATCATTTACATGCACATTTCCAGTTCCACCGAGCATCACAGTTAGAGATTGCAATCAAGGGTTGTTCATTAAACAAGTTAGCTACCAGGTTTTTTCCAAATCTAGAGACTGCTAAGAACACACAAGTTTTTCAATATGAATGCACTTCATTTTATTTGGGCCAGTGAAATTGAAAAAGAGACACTGACAGGAAAGGTATTACTAGTCTAAAGATAAGACCTGAATGCTGCCACTTCTGATGCAAAGAGATGGCCGCTCATTCTTATGCACCTTCTGCCTAAGAGTCAGCTGCAACAACAGTAATTGAGATGCAATGGTATGGGTAACAAATGTAACTCTTCTTATCTATTATATTCTACCACTCTCAGTTCAGTGTAAGACACGCTGTTCTTTAGATGTGGATGCCATACGAGATCTACAGCCCCTTCTATCTTGTTATGCAAAATACGAGACGACTTCAAAAATAGAAAGTAAATTATAGTTCCTTTTTTGAGTGTGTTTTATTTGTTGATCATTTACTGGGAAAGTACTAAACAATTCTGCTGAAATGCATTGGTCTGAAAATACTTTACTGCTATGAGCTGTGTTACATACCAGGACAAAGCAAAGAATTCCAAAATCTTTGCAGGTTGTGCCTATGTAATACCTTCAGAAAAAAATGCAATACTTTTGCACCATTAGGCATCTTAACATTGTTCACAGAAAAACAGATGTAATTATGTCCAAAGTAAAATTATGTTGAGCATAAATAATTATCATACATACTACTATTATCATCAGCAGTGCTAAAACTTAATTTTTAAGTAACACCTTTTTATTCACAGAACTCGGGGAACCTTGCTTATTGTCCCCATTTAACAAATATAAGACCTTGGGAACTTTGAGATGCAGTCTTTCTTGAGGTCATACAATGTGACAGACTCAGGGACACAACTTAGGCCTTGCAATCCTACCAGATGGTAGGCAACAAAACTAGACACCTTGATTTTTTCCTTCTTTTAATTTCCATCTATTCCTCCATGTATTTTGATCTGCCTCATTCAGCATTTAGCATAGCACTTCTTCAAATCCTGACTTTCCAGGAACACAACTGTTTTTTATCTGGAACTGCTGTTCTTCATGCAAGACCGAGCAACTACACGAACAAACACACTTAACCTCAATTTGTGTGTGAAGAGTCATCCTCTCCCTGCTGTCCCAAGTACCAATAAAGTGTATATCTGGAAAAAACGAGATAAAAAATTACTCCAAAACTTGAGATACTGCCCTGTCTGTTTCTGGCAGGATAAAAGTTTTACCTACTATTGCAGTTTCTTCTCTTGGTCAGAGTGCATAATATGAGCATCATAGCTACAAAAGTAACATTTTCTAAATAATTTGTATTTGTTGTGTATCCATTGTCCCTCTAAGCAGTACCTTTACCTCTCACCCTCACCTGGTCTAATAAATTCAGCCTTTTGCACTGACAGAAGACAGCAAACAGGTAAAAAAAAAATAAATAAAATAAATAAATAAATAAAATAAATCCAAGCCATACAGAGTTACACTTTTTAGGAAGGAAAACAACCCATAGTGATTGCTCAGGCAGATGATCTTTTTATCCCCCACCTCCACTTCATTTTGAATACCTGGCACTGCCAGAACTTGCTTTAACAGAGCAGTAATTTTCCTGCCAGCTACAGATCTCAAAAACTTAAGCCAACCACTCCAATCCAACTGGATTAATTATAATAAATATAATAATTATAATAAATAAATAAATTAATAATAATAAATAAATAAATAAATAAATTATAATAAATAAATATAACCCAAGGATCTTCACCTACCAGCTACACATCTTTTCACTGCACAGGTACCTCTGCAAATGGGAAAGTTGTACCTCCCTGTACAAGTATGGCCACCTGCAATGTAGCTGAAGCAAGCAAGAAGCAGCATCCTTTACTCTCACAAAAAAGGTCTATAATTTGCAATGTGAGCTCCATAACAAGGTCTTTGCATTACATCTCACATCATAACATCTTTTTCCTGCCCTTATAAAGTCTCCCATGCCAGACAGCAATGACAAATTTTGAGGCCTCAATATCTTGGCACTATCAAGTGAAGGATGATTGGGTGAATGTAGTAACCAGTGCCCACCAGCCCTACACAACCTCTTCCTAAGCTGGGTGTTTTCCTTCACATGAAAAAATGCCATTAAGCTGGAAAATAGCAAACACTGCGTTGTTTCGCCTTGTGGTTAATAGCAGAAAGGTTTTCTGTAGTTGGGATTTCAAGGTTAAGGGTCTAAGAAGCAGGAAACCTTTTAAAGCTCCTCTGCCTATTGTTTCCTGAATTTCCATTTTTGAGACAAAATGCAAAGGCAGTTTCATCATCTATTCATCTGCTAAAAAAGGATCATATTTCTGCATCACTCTGATACCTAGTAGTTTGGAAGTACTTCTCTAAAGTTTCATTGTGCATTTTTTGACAATTAGCATAAGAAATTAGTTACGAGCTTTTTCAGACTCAGAAAAAAGTATCAGTGAATCAGACACAAATCTGCAATTACTGGTGGCAGGACAATAGACACCATATGATTTCTCTGGCTAAGCAAAAGCCAAATGGAATGGATGAAATAAATAGCTTACATCAAACACATAGTCATATTCCAGCTTATCTTCCTGTTCATGTCTTCACATACCTCAACACAGAAGAAATCTCATTTTTTTTAAGTAAACGAACACATAAAGAAACCAGCCAAATTAGAAACTCCATGGATTAGAAACTCAGCAGATTATGATCATGTCATTTTTTTCTCTAGGCATTTTCTTTCCAAACTGAATTTAATTCACCTAAAAAAATCTACACATGGACTATCCTGAACTCTCTGGAGGAGGGAAGTTGCTCAGTCATGACCATGCTACTCTTTCAGCCAGGTTTTAATTTGACTTAAACCAATTTATTAATTTGACTTAAGGCAAACACAAAAACATGTTAAGAGAGGATGCAACAGTACTAAATGAGATAGTTTTCAAAATCAGTAAATATAAACACATTTTAAAGAAAAAAACAAATCTTTCCTGTCTTCAGCTAAATGTAATATATGAAGAGATAAAGTTACAACAATGAACTATCACCTTTTTTTTTTTTTCCAAAGGTAAAACCTTGTAATTTGTCCTCAAGGAAAATCATCAGCTTCCACATTGCTCAGTTTTCTGTCCTTGAGACATTTATGGCAAAATTAAGCCCTGTGAGGCCCCGCAATGTAGAAACGCCCAAGTGCAGGTGTGCCTGTGGATATTTGTCAAATTTTTTTTCAACATTTCCACCCTGTGGCTGCTTATCTAGACCGCCCTCTCTTTTCTATATTAATCTTTGTTTATTCTTCTCTTTGGCAGTGAGAGGGAAGAACACTCACATACTCCTGTTTATGGTCCTCTGGATCCCGCCCAGTAGCTGTGCTTTGACTCAACAAATTTCAGGAAAGTCAGTGCTGAGAAGAAATGTGCAACTTCCCAGCCACATCGCTCTGGAAGGAAATGAGCTGTGCTCTGTAGGGAAAAGGAAATTGCTTTGGAAGTCTAGACTGAACCCTTCCTTTTCCATCCCTCCTCCTGTTTCCCCCTTGAATATATTTAAGACAAAACAAAAGGAAGCTGGAGAATGAAAAGGAATGATTGAGCTTTCCATCTCTGTGTGTAATAAAAACACAACTGGATGTGGAGCTAAACATCAGCTAGAGGAAAGGTAGGAGAGACACAGCACTACAGAAGCATCTCAGAGACAAGGACATTGGCAGCATCTGGTATAGCAAAACGGGCATAAGCCATGTGGTGAGAGGCAATATACTGCAAGCGGCCATTCTGATCCTCCTCTGAGGTTGGATGTCTTTNGTTGATCTAGTTGCCTAGAACTGTGACAGTGAAAGGGAAAAAGCTGCAAGGCATTTAGTAAACTTCCTCTGTTTTCAGACTGCCCCCAAATGAACACAGTAAGAAAAGCAGGTGTGAAATAGGATTGGAAGAGCAGATAAGCTTGAAACAACCAAATGAACTCAGGTGAATTTTAAAAGGAGCCCATAGAGACTCTGTGAACTAAGATGGAGGAGAAAAAGGTCAGACAGATTGACCAAGAAGGCCTCAATTTGGCAAGAAAGCCCAACAATAAAAATAATGGAACAAAAATATTAGGGGTAAAAAAATATAAATACATTATAAAAGAAAATCAAGAAATCACCAGGTAAGTTTGGTACTCTGTGATTCAACTGTGGACTAGGTAATATTGATAATACACAGAGCAAGCTAAGCAACATTTCCTGAATCAAGAAGGAAAAGAAGGATCAAGAGAATGGATGGAGAAGTTTCTGGGTATTGAGGAAGTATTACCAAGGTGGAAAAAAAGTCCGACTATAAATTTAGAAAATATTAAATGTCATGTCAGAGGAATTTTTAAAACAAATCTGCAGAAGGAGAACCAAGGAAAGCAATCCTAAGAAGGAGAAAGCAGGAAAATACAGGTGCCAGTGGGCATTTAAACTAAACTGCAGCATAGACAATCACTGAGTTTCACTAACTTGCTTTATTTCCTGTTTAAATGAAAGGATATATTTTGTTTGAGTTTGTTTGGTTTTGATAAGGAGCAACAAAGGCAGAAGGAGTGGGAAACTGATCCATCACAAAATCCTTCTGGTGCACACCTCGGGAATTTAGCACAATTTGAGTACCCTGAATTCCTGCTGCAGAGAGTTGCTGCAGCTTATGTGACCTTCCCCTTCCTCATAAAGGAAAAGGGAACCAGAGTTACATCAAAGGAACAGTGAGGCTGCAAGATCTCAACTTTTTATTACTCAAGATCAGAGCTCAGGCATTGCTCTTGGTCTGTCTTCTCACAGAGATGCATGGCAGCACTCGCAGCATCTTCTGTCCCACTGCCTAAGGAAAAAAAATGAGAAGACAATACTTTGAACCACCCTTTACCCTGCTGGTACATGTGCCATATGGAGCAGGGGAGAGAAAAGGTAAGGAGCGATGGAACAACATATCAGCCAAGAGCTCACAGAGAGGAGTGCTGCAAATGCCTGCTAAAATCACACCACTCATATCTTGAGATTATACCGGACTACAGCATGTGATAGAGCTTAATGTTAAATTTATTAGTTGTGTTACTTTCCAGTCCAAAAAAAGAAAAAAAAAAAAAAAGAAAAAAGGTGAAGAGGGTTTGGTTTGGTTTTGTTTCTGACCAAGTACAGGAAAGAAGTTTTATTCCTTAAGGAAAATTCTCAGGAGTGGGCATGAATGTGAAGATTTTGTGTCTGAATCATCCTGTTAATTCCCTAAATCCCACCATGTGGGTTTCAGATAATGTTTTTGGATAGGAAACCTTTTTAAAAAAATATTTTATATTTGTTTTTTAAAAAAAGGGGAAAAAAAAGGAAAGAAAACAAAAAAGTAGTTTACAGCTCCTCCCTTTCTAAATCACATCTGGACCCAGAAAGACTAGTTTTGTTTTTAAACAAAGTCAGCAAATTGCCCTTAAGCTGGTAAATTCCAGTAATTGGCATCAGAGTAATAACAGTCACTCAGTCAGTTTCCCCTTTGCCAGACCAAAAATAAACATTCAGCCAAATCCTTCCCAAAAGTGTTTATTTCAGCTGAAGCCAGTACAGTTAGGTTGCAGACACATCTTTTTCACAGCTGGAAAAAGTACACCTCTATACACAGCATTGCTTCCACATCACTCTCTGTATATTCAGAGTTACCACTAGACATATTAGAGATCCTAGGGAACAGATCTTCCAAATAAGCAAAAGCATCTCCTCCTCTTCTTGTTAGGCACAGCAGCAAAAGAATTACTTTTATCAGATGCTGCTTGTCAGTATAGGTTTTGTGTTGTTTACAGCATGCTTGTAATGCACTACAGGAAAAATATCCATTTACCCTACAATCATGGAAGTTTATATTGAGTACAGGGACTAATAAATCAACCTAAAAACACCTTTCATATTTATTTGAGGCAGATATATAGTTTCATCCACCAAAAAAGCATAAAATCATCAAAATCACAATAAATTTTCTAGATATTAAGCCAAAGCACTCCTAGCTAACCAACTTGGAGTGTACTTACAGCACAGAGAGCCTGAAGTGCAAAGGTAGTATGAAGCTTGATCTGCACAGTCCTTACAAGGCACCCCATCACCAGGACACTGAGGACGTTGCTGAGAGCAAGGGCTATACAGCAGTATTGGCCTTGGCAGCTGGTAAAGAATGATCCATCTGCCTCTCCTAAGAGAATAAAGACATTACATACAAGAGATTTGAACAATAATAGTTTAGAGCCATTAAAAACATGTATTCCACACCACTGTGGACACCCAGTCCTTCCAGTCTTGGAGAACAGGAGACTCACACCTCAGTTTCACCCCAACAACATAAACCAGCATTTTTCCCAAAGCCCAGAAAGGACATTGGTGCCAAAGTGGGGGTTGGAGAATAGCACGGAGTTCGCAGATATAAAATAACTGTTTCATAACTTATGAAAAAAATTATCTGAGCAACTCTTCTGGAACAAGACTGTTAACTAGAAAGAGCAGACAAAAACAATTTTTCTGCCCATTGTCACTCAGCATAGTGGAAGGAGATGATGGTGAGTCATCTCAACATAGGATGGGGCAAAATCTGAAGGAATACTGGATATAAACCCCAAGAGATAAAAACCAGGGTAAGGTACTGGTGAATCCCAACGAAGTCACAACCAAAAGGAACTGATCTTTAAACTCTGGACTCCAAAATATAACACTTTTCTTGAATTACACAGTTTTAAGTTAGCTTTAAAAATGTAGTAGGAGACTAAACATTTTCATTTGTTACAATTCCTATTCTAAAGATGGAGAACACGACCACAAAATGTCAATAAAATTAGGCAATACTGTAGTTGTTCTGTTTCTAGAACTGTATTTGCATAGGCATGTATGTACCTGCACATGCATAGTATAAGCCCATTTATTACATTTACACACAAACTGTAGAAAGTTTGTTTCAGACCTGAGAAATGGCTTGTGCTTCCAAAAGATATTTTTCTCCATTAGTTCACTTAATAGAAAACATTTCATCTCTGATCCATATAGTGCTGCACACACGACTTGCATTCTAGTGGTATTTACATACATAAAACACACACTTATTCTTCTCTCCTTCCTTTCAATTGTTTAACCTACATCAGTTGACTGAAAATAATTACACGGTACCAAATAACAAAAATAAAGTATTTACACTTTAAAAAAAAAAAAAAAGGTAAAAAGAAAAAAAAAGCCCACTTGTCTTCCTAAGCAACAGTTTTAAAAATACATATTCAATTTCACTGTAAACAAAATGGTAGTACTTATCTTTTGTACATAAGGAAAGGATAAAACCTTCACACTGCAACTCTTAAAAGCCCCATTATTTACACTCTGGTGTCATAAACCAGCAATAAAATATTTTAGAGATAGCCATAATACTGTGATACAAGTTCAATCTTCTCAAAATCCCTGCTTCGACTCATTTGTTAGAGTCTGAGAAGAATCATTTAGATTTGGTCAGTGTCAAAGTTCACATGTAGTCCAAACTTTTCCAAAGTTTGCCCGTTTTCTGATGGAGACTGTGAGGGGCTGGACATTTTGCTGCAAATGTTTTCATCTAAAGAGATGTCCATCACTGAACCCAAAACGTTCCGAGATACATGAAAATTTGGGGCAAGACAAAGAAAGGCAGGACTCTCACTGAACTTTCATGTAGATTTGTGGTGGGCTGTGATGGATGTGGAATTCAGGGGCTGGTCTTGAAGTGGGGTTTGCCCCAGCTCTTTGGATTTCACTGCTTCCAGGGCCTGCACCTCTGGGGTGATCAAGCAGTACATCAACTAAATTCAAAATTTCCCCAGCATATCTGAAACATGAAGCCTCAGAGTCTACCCATGAACAGATCCAGTGTATCTGAGAGTGGAAACCAAGAAAGATCCCCTAGGATCTGACTCCTGCCTTGCCATTTGGGTTGTCAGAAGTCACTATCCCCAGGACCAGAGGTCTGAGGGCAGCTAGCACTAGCTCCATGGGGATGGATGACATCTCAGTGCCTTAACAGGAGGTGCTGTGCCTGCCTTACAGCTACTTCTAAACAGTCTCTGTACAGGAAATGTGTTTGTTTTGGCTGTCTGGCTTTAAGTTTCAGGTTCAAACAATAAATTAAAACCAAAATATTACTCCAATCCAAATCAAAGTGAAAACAAAAATTAAAAACACACAAGTAAAGTGTCACATACACCTGAAAGCTTATTTCAACTTGTTCTCTAACAGGACTAAGTAAATAGGAGGAAGAATGGAACAATCCACATTCATAGCACACTTCACCAATTAATCACAACAAGTTGCATTTAAAATTATTTGGGGTTTGAATCTACACTCATTGCAGTCAGCTGGAACTTTGCATTTTATCAGTGGGGAAATAAGAAGATCAGGCATTGTAGAAGATGAAGCAGTGAGCTATGACAATTCAACATACTATTAGAGAAAATACCAAGCCTAGATCTCATAGTAAGGTGTTTAGACCCAATCCAAAAGCAGCACAGTTGTTGTTTATAAACAACTCACAATCAGTGAGAGATTATCTTTGATTCTTCTGTTGATCCACTGAACTGGAGCAAAGATATTTGCCTATTATTGCAATGATTTATCAGTAGGGTATTACAGTAAGTGAGCAGATGTCATACACCAGAAAATAAGTGTGGGAAATTAGTACTCATTGTTATATAAAATACTAAGGCAAAAGCTTGGATTCTGGTTCTCCTAATACCCATCCCTTTACTTGACCACAGGAAGCAGGCTACAAAATACAATCTTGTCCAGTGAGAAATATTAGTCAGGAAGAGCATAATAATTCAATTACTCTTATTGTTTCTTTCTTCAAATAATAAATTAATTTTATCAAATGTATACACTTTTTTCTCCATTTCCAGAAGACGAGGGTTGTGTAATTTCTTTTTATTTGTTTATATTACGGTTATGAAAATTTGAAGAGTCTGCTAGAATTTATTTGACTGGAAAAGCATCAGTGATGACCAGATACAGATTTTAGAAGTGGTGTGGTTTTGTTTTTCAGCTGTAGGTTACAGTCAGCTTGGAAATCAGCATAGTCAGTATTCCAGGATATTCAAGATTCCTGGAAACCTCTAAGAACCATAACATGTCCAACCCAGATTTGGGAATGTGCCTATCTGTTTAACCTCAAGCACAAGACCTCACATCTTTATTACACAAAACTTTAATCAAGCGTTTAACTTTGAACATGTATTGAAGCGCTTTGCTGAATCAGGAAGGATCTGGACCTTTTTAAAGAGCAGCATTGTTAATTGACTGCAAAGATGTTATACCCTGCAACTAGGCTCTTAATGAGCCATGCCTGCTGGCAAGCAGCTCTGATAGCACACTGCAGCCAGCTGGTCTTCAGCAGCAAGGCACGTGGATTGCTGCATTACTCATGGGGTAACGGGTACATACCCCCCCTCAAATAACTGCAGTACAGGTCTCTGCTTGTTCCAAATATTCTCATTCCTGTGCATACCTGGCCACTAGTCACTGTAATTAAAAAAAAATTAAATAAAAAAAATAAAAAAAACCAACACAACAAAACAAAAAAATGCACCTCTCCTTTGTAGAGTCATCTATAAACCAACACTGAAGTGATTTACTTAAATGGTGAGCTTTATGGTGGAAGAATATATAAGCAATAAAACATTTTACTGCTGGTTAAACACAGAAACAAAGCTGAGACATTTGAGAACTTCAGGGGGGTTGCTGGTGAGGGTATTTTAATGCAGTGAGCACTCACAAAAGAAAAGGAGACAGAAAATTCAAATATCATGATTGTTTCCTTCATGTTGTTTCATCTTGCAGAGCTGCACAGAATTGCAGCAGTCACTTTTCTCAGACTTTCTGCAGATGCCAGTACCAAGGACGTGCAGTTTGGGCTCAAACTTAACAAAGAAAGGTTTTGAAAAGTGTAAATATGTTTGAGGTCAAGTAAATAATTGATCAAAGCCACATCCTTACTGGAAAAGGAATGCTATGATTAGGAAGTATGTTTCCAAAACAGTTGCCTTAGTATCTTCAGCAACCCAACTTTGGAAAGCTGAAGAGATTACACTTGCCCATGACGCAGGCATGTGCAAATCATTTGACTTCAAAGAAGTTAAACTCACTACAGCAGCTCTGAATTCATCCTAAATGTTGAATTACCCATTGTGTGCATGTTGATATTGCTGTCCAACATTGTGGATATTATTCTGAGAAGTTAAATTACCTGCTTAAGAAAAGTGCTTCAGGGGGTCAATAAAGATTTTGATGGTGTTTGTCAAGGGAAGGTTTGCTATTTCTAGAGTATGATTCAGCAAAATTCTCTAATCATAGACTACCAAATTACAGAGCCTGAAAGTAAAAGAATCTCAAAATAATACAGCTCCTTTAGGCTAGTCCAGACTAAAATCAAGCTTCTCACACTCTTCTCCTCAAATAAAAAGCAAAGTCAGAGGAATTGAAGGAAAACTCCATGTAATTTTGTTTTAACCATAACAGAATAAATACCTTTACTCCTACTCCTTCTTCCCCAAACTCTTCTCAGGTCAAATTTTTACTGTGTGCAATCTCTGTATGCTCTCTGTGCTCTCTCCATACACTGCACTCTGCTTTTCTACAAAATAAAACAACATGGGTCCTCACTTTCAGTTGGAACTTTTATACAGCACTGCCATACAAATGAATGAAAGAAAATATTTTAGCAGTTTAATCTGGTGTTCCAGCTGACGTTGCTGCTTACTTTGGATGACTGATTGGTCTATAGTCTCTGGTTACAAACTTTTACATTACTTAAAGAAATGCAAAGGATAGTTTAAAAAAAAAAATTGGGCATGTACTGTGTGAAAATACTTTTCCAAACTGCTCTGAAACCATAGGTCAAATACTGGAGTTGCTATTACTAAGAATTTATAACATACCTCGGATGCACAAAGTTAGCTTCAACCCTTTCAGCTGCTGTAGAATAGTTACACTTCAGCACAAACTGTACAATTTTGACATGTTTCTGTTACCTTATTTGTGGCATCTTGAATAAGGCCATTGCTGCTTATAATAATTTATTTTGTGTGTGAAGAATCCATGTAGAAATTCACAAGTAATGGAACACATCAGAACACTATCAGATGTGACATGATTTTCTTTCGTCAGTTTTTAAGATGGAGTTGCTTTGGGTATGCTCTCAGAATCTCTTAAGTAACCTGTGACAAGGTGGCATACGCTCTCTTAATGTCACTGTATTCAATACTGTAAATCAAGTTTCTTGTTCTTCCTTATGATTTTCAGCAGTAGTTTACACTACAGAAGAACAGTGTAGATTTCTGGTTCTTCAACCATCTCCAGTGTCCTGTAAATGACATCTGAAGGATGGAAATAGTGTCAGCTCTTCTATTGCCACAATATTTAGAAATCTACTCACACATTTAAACAAATTCTGAGACACTTAAATTAAAACAAACCTGAGTACTTGTGGTTTTCTTAGCCCACAACCAACTTCCCAGACTTTCAGTTTGCAAAAGTCATCAGAATGTTAATAATTCTTCTCCCTCTAACCACAGATACTCCTTTGCCATTTATTCGTCTTCCTGTGAATGCATTTTTTGTTTCAATACAAAGCAGATACATCCCACACATCTAATTAGCATGATCACAGTACTTCAAACCCACCTTTAATCAAAACTATAATGTCCAGACTATTTTTATATGCACCTACCACAAGTACATACCCACAGGAGTATCTTTGCCGTTTTCAGTTGTAGTGGGGAAAGTTGCATTTTTCACACATCCCTTTCTACTTATCAATGAATAATCTTTCTCTATATATTTAACCTTCATATATACCTAATACTTAGGACTTAGAAACAACGGATACAGATGAGGCATGATGAAAGTAGGTCATTCTGGCATGACAGCGTTTACATCATTTCCCAATTTAAACATGATCTCCAGGTTTACCAACGTGCTCACCTTCCTCCTCTGCACAGGAGGATCCAAGTCTGGGGTAGCATCTGATTCCAACATGTTTAAATCATCTGCTCTTTTTTGCATTTGCTTATTTTAGGCTACAAAAAAATTCCTCCTTTCCCTGTCCTTCTCTACTCATACCACCTCCTTTCCTACAGGTTGTTTTTCCCCCACTGAGATTCCAGCGGGTCTTGTGCACAGACATACGTTGATTAAAGCACAGAAGTACTTGGGGGTGGAGGGACTGTCACAAAGAGATGATTGTAAAGCTACCAGTATTTTAAGCAAAGCTTTTTTTTTTTAATTACCCACACACACACACACAGTGGACCCTGTAAAACAAGTGTCCCTTTTCTCCCTCATGCAGCCTGACTCTTGTGCTGCTCTCGCTCCTGACATTACTGCAAATCTCATGACTCGAAGACGCAATTCCCAAAGAGAAAGGCTCAAATGAGAATGTCATGACCAGTTGACCACAAATGCTACCATTATTCATCATTGGGTTGAATTATTCCTGCCCACCATGGATCAAATCATTATGTAAAGGCATGAGCTAAGAATATGGGAAATGACTGGCAAAAGGCCTCTTTAAGAAGCATGCCAAATTTCGTTGATTCATTTAATGAACAAAGCATGTCTATCGAGGTAATCTTTATATATTCCAAGTATTTTAATGTTAAAAGGAGTCCGGGTGTTTATTTCTGAACTTCCATGCACACATTTCTCTGACTTATGTTTTCAAAAGAGGGGACTAGATAGTATAATAACAATAACATAAAAAAAAGAGATTCAGCTCTTTTTTTTCCATAACTTCATACATTACTGCAGCCATTTCTCTTGGCAGTGACATTTAAAAAGCTGCAAGAAAGACCAGAAACAAGGTTGATTTTAAGATTTTTTTAATTTTTTTTTTAAAAACTTGAACATTGTCAACCTCATGTTTAGTAAGAATATTTAATCTTTGTCAGTCCACTTCTTTTTTCTAGGATCTCTTTAGGGAAGTAAGTTTATAAATCAAAGGAAGTATCCACTAACAAAATATATGAAGAAAAACCTTCCTCAAGGGAAGACTTCTTTTCAATTAGAGGAGACTAATCAAAAAGAAAATGACAGCAACTCATTTTTGGGGCACCACCACTTGAAGATGCAGTTAGCAATTACCCACGTATGTAACAATAAGCCACACACAGCTCGAATATCCTGGAGCTGGACCCATATGGTATTGCAGCTCAATGATTTCATGGCAATGATGTCATCCTGCTGCCTGGGATCATAGGGGATGGATAATTGTGGTAGGCTTTGACATACATGCATAGTGAGGAATCCTAAATAACTGTCATCACCCTCATTTTATCATTACTGACATAACTGAGGGCAAGCAGAGGAGACATGAAGGGGTACAGAGCAAAGAGACCACAGCTCGAGATGTACATGTGCTGCCTCCCATGTGCATGACCAGCATCAGAGAATGCTGAGATAAAGGAGTTACATACACCTGGTTTCTCACAGAAACACAGGATCTGAAATGAAGCCACCAAGGATCCCAGATTATGAGGACAAGCATATTGTACCTGACTTCAAAGTGACTAAGCACAGAGCCTCCTGAAAACACCAGTTTGCTTTGCCAAGGAACAGCATAAGTAGTATAAGCTTTGCTTTTCCCCTTTCTGCCTCCATGCACTGTATCCTTGACATGTCCCCTGCAGGAAAAGGCACGGAGCAGAGTTGCTGCAGGAAACACACAGGAGAGAAATAGCAGCAGCCACAGTACAGCTCCCCCAGCCAGCTTGGGCCTTCACCTTGCACTGGAGCTCAATTTACCTTTGGTAAGTTGTTGAACAACCACCTGACTACAGTCAAATCCTCTCAGGGGCCAAGACTAAGTGTATTATTGCACATTTATGCAAGGCAGGTCTCAGATTTGAAAGTATGTTTATGTAATAAAAGGTAAAAAATAAATTTACAGCACTTAGAGATTAAGTGCATATAGCTTCAGATAAATACCAACTCCCAAAGAAATGGCTTAATGCTTAAAATATTTTGACAGCATGGCACGTTGCCCACAGGCCCCACAGGTTGCTTGGAAAGAAGAATGAGGAGAAACAAACGTACAGTAAATTTTTGTTAATATATTCATTTTACCTATACCAGCCAGTTTGGCTTGATTCAGCAAGCCCAGGAAACAGAGCAGGAGGTACAGAAAGGGAGAAGAACCTTTAAAGCTGCACTGATTGGCTGCATTATCCAAGGTTTGTATCATGCTCTGGTTTCTAACCCTTTAGCCATGCTAACCGTTGCCAGTAAAACACACCCAGCAGTGTCCACAACAAAGAAAAGGGACCTCATAGCAGCATCTGGAAATGTGATTTGCTTCCTTCATCTGAAGGCGGTACTAAGAGACTGGGGGGCTCTCCCGGCTGTGCTGCATCCTCAGTGCACGCCGAGGCTCTGGGAGGGGGCAGAGGGGCAGAAGAGGGGTCAGAAAGCAAAAGCTGCTCTCCCTAACCTGGGAACAGAAGATGTGAAATACTGTGCACATCACGAAGGCAAGCAGCCTACACAGCATGCATGGAAATTAATGTTTTAGGATAGCAAAAACTACACTGTAATAAGGTTGTTTAAAGGCCACCCACAGGTCTAGCAAATAATGGGTATAGGGAGAGATGGAAGAAGTTGCTTATGCCAAAGGAAAGGAAAAATGTCTTGGAGAAAAAAAAAACAAAAACACCTTTCATCTCATTTCTCTTTTGCTCTTCTGTTATGTTGAAAAGAAAAAGCCTCATATTTGGTAATCCTGCTATAATATTCCTAGCAAGAAGGGATGGACAAAGATTGGGGAATTCCAATTACCCCAAAGGTTGGATTTTGTTTTATTTCAGTTCTCTTTAACTTGTGGGGTTTTTTGCCTAAGGCTTTGAACTTTTTTTTCTTTAATGTTGCAGAAAACCCTACAGAAATTAAGTCCAGGTTTAACCCCCATGCCAAGATCTCCACCTCTGTGCTTCACACACTGCTCCTTCTGTGCATGTCTCACTGACCCAAAGCTCTGTTGAGACCTGCTGAGACCCACCTCCCACTAGTATTGCAGCAATTATTCATTTCCAATATTATTCTGAAATCAAAAAAGCTAAATTAACAAACTGCAGCAAAACAGGAATATTTCAGAGCAGGGCAAAATGGTTGATTTTTCACACTTCATTGGCCATTTTTGCTGCCTGGACAACCTTTTGCCTCTTCCCTTCTGCAAGACACCATCCTTCTTCTCACTGCCTCCCTCTTAGGAGGGCTTGCAAAAGACCCCAGGGCAGCACAGCACAGATGCCACTGCCCGACCTCCATCCATCAGTGGCCCGTCAGTAGCCTGACCTCCATCCATCCTTATCCAGGCACGATGTGTGAATGAGGTTTGGTGCCAGTTTCCATGGCAATGCAACTGCACAGTGAATGCACGCCTCACACAGGGTTGGTTTTTTCACAGAGATACACGAAACAATAGGACTAAGCTTAGGACATGTAGCTGAGCTTACGGCATGTAAGGAGTTACCACTGTCACAAGAAGGCAGAGAATTTCTTTCTAATGTTTTCCCATGACTACCTCTTTTTTGTCCTGCAGCAATCTGTCCTTTCTAAGCAAGCATGGAAGAGCACCACTTTCAACATCTCATATGTACATGTGGTTGTATATAGTCGTACATCCATGTAGACAAGAGAGACCATGCCATCTATATATGGTCAAACAGTATTTCCAGTGACCCCTCTTTACCCTCTAATGTCTGAGAGAGTTTCTTAAGGGCTTTCCTCAGAACCACAAAGCCGGTGCTTTAATTCCTGACCTATTTCCAAAGCTCAGCGAAAGCCAGCACAGATGTATGTTTACCACAGAAACATCCTGTGATTTTTCAAAGCAATTTAAAAAAAAAAATAAATCTGAAGTTGCAAGGCTAAGCACTCTGAAAGCTCTTGGATCAAAAAAGTCATTAGGAAAAAAAATAGTTATTGTTTGTTTTAATGTTTTCCTTTTTAAAAGAAAGTGATTTTCATTAGATGAAAGAGCTTAATGGTTTGAACAAAAATCTATGGTTTTCAAACCTCCAGTATGGGTATAGCATTTGATAGCTAATTGCTTCCTAAGCTCATGGAAGGGCAGAAAACCCACACTGCACAAGACATGCTGCTCAAATGGATGAGCATCCCTTGGAGACAAGCACGGGTTCCTAAATTTAGGGCATGCAGCATTCTGTGCAAGAGCTTACAACACTGTGCACTGCACATCAAGTTGCTATTCTGAAAGACCCATGTCTGGACTGGTCATTGCTGGATCAATCATTCCCCAACATTAGGTAAAGAATTTATATGTTTTCTCAAGTCATAAAAGTATTTTCCTCTCTTGGCAATATTGGACTGTAAAGATCTTTTGTCAGAGCTGAATATCTTACTCAACTCTACCACTAACAAACATACTTTCCAGGGCCTTTTAACTCTCTCATATAACTGTCTTCCTCAAATGCCAGACATCAAAGACTAATGTTGCCTGACGAGCCATAATTGACACAATGACAACCAAGTATCTCATATCACCATAAAATTTTTTTTTAAGCAGTGTGGCAACCTTTCCAGTTACACACACTTCCTTTAAACATTTCACTTTAAACTCAATGAAATGAATTTTAAAATCAGCAGTTTAGTATAATGAAGCATTTGTGAGAGCTGTAATGTCTTTTTCTCATTTTCCCCTAGTCAGCTCCCATAATTTGCACTTAATTCAGATTATCAATGTACCACTACTATAAAGGGGAGAAAATTGCTTCATTTGATTGTAAAAGACTAAAAATACTGCTCAAAACCTAGTGGGTAAAATATGAATGCATATCAGAAAACTTCCACACCTGGGTTGCGAAAATGGACATGAATGTATGGAAAGTTCCCAAAAACCTTCCTCTCTTTCTTTTGCATACTGTATGGAAGAGCATGCCAAACCCCAAAGAAACATTCCTGTTTTGGGGGGAGGAAGCAAACCACATGCTTTCCATAAATAGCACTCTCCTCCCTTAAGTAAACCTTGTGCACTCAGCCTGTGACTATGTTACAGTTTAAATATTTTGTTAACCTTATGCTATATTCTCAGCATAGCAAAAACCAACACTGCAAAGCATCTGCACCCAAACAAGTTATAAGCGGGTGTGCTTAAAAGGCAGCTTTTCATCTGTTTAGAAAAAGGGGTGCCCTCGCTAGGAATGCAGCCTGATTCATCCTAGGTCATCTGGAATGGCTCGGCTCAAAGGTCCCGCTATTTACCCACAGCTATAAGAAACTGCCCGGCTACACTGCCTTTATAATGAAGCTGGCTTACCATGCACAAGGGAAAGAAAAAGAATAGTATCAAAAGAAGCAGTCTTACTGGGAGTCTTAAATGAAAAATCATCTGAGCAAGCCACTAGCCAAGGAAAGAGGTGGAGGAGGTTCCTTTGGACACATTATACTATTTAATTAATTAAGGCACATACTAGAAACTGTTTGAGTGCAAAGACACAACTCGACTGAAATGACAAGCTGGTCCAGAGCCACTCACCAATCTCGGTTTTGTTGCATCTGGGAAGACAAAGGCATCGCAAAAGACCACGTTCACCCTCCTACAGAAAAGGCAAACGTCCCCCATTAAATTCTGCATTGGCTCACAATACCCTCAGCCACAGAGTGGAGCAAAGGCCAGAGGATGTTGATAAGAAATCAGCACCCACCCAGACCTCCTCTAACTCTGACCCTCAAAAGTGAATGAATTAGCACTTTACACATATGGACAGGCCACTCTGGAGTCTATATATCATATATATATATATATATCTTCTTTTCCACTCCCTTGTCAACAAAACATCAGTCTTGCTTTTAAAATCTTGATGTTGGGGAGATTAAAAGTAGGGCAATACGGAGATTACAATGGCAAATACACTGAGCCTTACCATTCAGTTTAGGAATTCTGGGTTACAAAAAGCATACTGTGGGCAATGTAGTATGAACAGGCAGAAGCAGAGATAATCAGATAGGTCACACACAAAAATAAGGAGAAAACAAACCAACAACCACATCTCTGAATAATTAAATTAAAATAGTGGAAATTGTCAGCTTC